>NC_058049.1:31252053-31567053 GCF_020085105.1 Siniperca chuatsi
CATCTGACGAGTAAAAAGCTAATAAGAGTAGTTTATCACTATGACTAGTATTTAAAATATTTTTATAATCATATGATCTGCTTGATGAGGTAACTTAAAGACTAACTAAACCCCAAAGTTTTGGCTGAAGTGCCTCCAGAACGGACTGGGCAGTGCGAGGTTTTTAATAACTTCAGTAAATTCCCAGGCTATATGGAGACAAACCTCGGACAATTCCAAATATAAATACATATATATTTACATATTACAAAACAAATACACAAAAATATCCGTTGCCCCTAGCAGAAACAAGATTCCAAACTGAAACAGGTGTCGATCACTTGCAGCCCCTACCAGCTGAGTGAGGAGTCAGCGGTCACTGGCAGTATAAAACAGAGCACTCACTAAAATCACTGCATCCACGAGAGGCTGTTGAGCATACAGTCATGAATGTGAACAGAAAATCTTAGGCTGATGGGTCCAGCAGTATGTGAGATTAGCTGTGGACAGATACACACACGATAATGATAAACTGGAGGAACCCAGGGGCACGTTCAATCTGAAAACGGTGTGCAGCGGGCTTCCAGGTACGTTTTCTCTCCCGCCCCACAGTTTCAACATAGCCCTTACCTCGATTGGGGTGTTCTCTGCTATTCTGGACAGCAAGGGCAGTGACTGTCTGACTTTTTTTGGGGGGGGGGGGTTCTCATATGTGTATTTATTGTTTTTATTCCTTTATCCTTTCAGTATTGTTTATATGGGTTTTCTGCTATCCCCCCTTTTTTTCTTACTCCTTTGAGGAGTCATTTGATTTGATGACCAGATTGTGACAATGATTATATAAAAAAATCAATGAAATACTAATTACAAAAAAAGATGTAACCCTCCACCACACAGCACGAAAACTGCTCAATTCTCCTGTCAGGTCTCTCCATGACCCTACTACTGAAGAACTTTGTTCAAGGCCACTGTATGACCTACAACCATGAAGTCCAGAACAATCAAAAGCAAATGGGTTTTTGTGCACAACAGCTTAAAGGTCCGGTGTGGAACATTCAGGAGGAGCTGTCGGCAGAAATGGAATATAATATTTGTAAGCATGCTGTCATTAGTGAATAATCACCTGAAAATAAGAACCACTGTGTTTTCGTTCCCTTAGAATCAGCCATTTATATCTACAGAGGGAGCAGGTCCCCTTCCACGGAGGCCGCCATGTTGCACCGCCATGTTTCTACAGTAGCCCAGAACGGACAAACCAAACACTGGCTCTAAACAGGGCCTTTCGTGTTTTTCGTGAGTTTCGTGGCCACCGTAGTTTCTCCTACACGCTTGGAGGAGGAGGGTGAGGCGAGCGGGATTCAAATGGTTGGAACCTGCAATTTCACTGCTAGATGCCACTAAATCCTCCACACTGGACCTTTAATACACGTTGAAATTTAAATGCTTGAATTTCTTTGACTCTATTTATGCAGTTTTTCCTAGTTTTCACCCAACAGACCTGTCAACGCATTTGTTGAAATGCATGACCATGCCCAAAGTCCCACAAAGTTATCTAAAGGAAGTTTGAACTTTAGACTTCTTGAATACAATTAAAATTGTTGAGGATGAAAACACAATAAAGCTTAAAAGCTTATTTTCATTGTGGTCCTTGTTAAGGCCGGGGTATGCTTGAAACAAACTAGTTTTTGCACTAAGTGTCATCTGAACGAAGTCAAAAGTGAGTCTGTCTGTTCTGTCACACTCAAGGCTGGATGGTTGCGCTGTCCCTCTGGGCTAATGGGAAGCATAATTTGGGCCATAGTGGGGTGGGGTGATAAGCGATGAATCATTCAAATGGGGATCATTGCGAACATTTGTCTCCTTGAAGGCATTCATGGTGTTGCACTCTGTTGTAAAATGAATTAACAGCACAAATGACAGAATTGTCATCAGAAAGGGGGTTTCAGACAATCCGACAAGCAACTGAATCAAAGCATACTGAGGCCTCGGATGTGGAACAACAGTGGACCAACAATCAACACAACAGGCAGTGGCTGGTCAATCTTTACATTACCTGACAGTGGCTTCTGGCCTGGCTGTTATTTCCAGTTCAGCCCATTCCTGCTGAGTTTCTTCCACATTTTGGTCCGTGTTCAGTCCTGTACTCAGTGTATTCAATTCCACTGAATCAGCTGTATTTATGATTGGAGTTGAAATCATTGGGTCAGTCTTTCCATTTGGTGATAACACATCTGTTATTGTATTTGGGGGCAGTCTTTCAGTCGGTGCCTCTGGTGTAGGTGTATGTGATGCCAGTGGAGCAAGCAGGTCATTGGAGGAAACTAGCAGCTGAAAAAGTACCTCTACTGAGGAATGGTCCTGTTCGCAAACCCCTGACAGAGGCAGGGCTGAGAGATGGTGGAAGGTGGCTGAAGGGGATGAAATGGTCTGCAATAGTTTACAGGTTTCTAGATTTGGTTGGACTGATACCAAAGCTTCCACACTGGTCTGGGATAGACCAGTCTGGGATATGTATGTTTGGCACTGGCTGGTTTGGTCTTTGTTAGAGCCCTCTGTTCTATGTTGGACAAAGGTGGGCTTGGTTAATACAGGATGGTGGTTTTCCAAGATAGCACTGTCCAGATGAAGGTCAGGGATGTAAACAGGAGGAGATTTATGGCAGGTGTGACGAGAAGATGTGTGCAGAGGGGGGTGATGATTAATAGAGAAGAGAGGAGAGGAATTAAGGTAGGTTTGCTGCAGCTGTTCCCAGGTCCACTCAGATCTCAGTGCGGAGGTCCCACAGCGGACCCTGGCCACCTGACTAACAGAGTTATCAGAGCCTGCATAGGCCTCATGGTTGGTGTGGACCTGACATATGTGATAGCTCTGCTCAGAGGCCCAGCAGTGCAGCCGCTTGGCTGCCATGTCTGCATGATGCACTGCTAAAACCCTCATCAGCTCTTTGACTGAGAAGGCAGCAGGGTGATGGCCTTTGCTGTTTGGAAGACTAGAATCCAGTGTGGAATAATGTGCCTGCTGTAATACTGCAGTCCTCAGCTGGGTGGCGCTGTGCTGCGCTCTCTGCTCCCCCACCACCTGATTATACAGGTCTGTACCAGCTAAGATATCCTCCAGGACTTCTCTTGGTACAGAGTCTAATTCAGTCTGGACTACAGCAGACAGAATGACATACACATAATGTTCCATCAAAACAAGCGCCTGCAGACCAAGTAAGTCCAGAGTCTGTTTGATTTCCACCAGCAGCCTGGTCTGCTGGACCAGAGCAGGTCTCAGATAGCGGTCAGACTGGACTTTGGAGAACAGACAAGACCAGTGGTTGAGATGGATCCGGAGCTCCTGGCTCAGTGAGCCAAGACCAACCCTGAATGAAGAGCAGCTGGACGGGGTCTGGAAAGGAGAGGAGAATACTTGTTTTGTGAGAAAGGACCAGAGGTATCCTTTGAAATGTTTCTATACAAGTGCTGATATGGTACCCGAGTTTCAGAACTGACAGCAAAATGAGAAATACAAACATGTTTTTTTTAATAAAGCCCTTTTTGCATTGAGGATGAGGTGTCAAATGGTAAATGCTGTCTAAACACAAGCAGCCATGCAAGAACTTTGTCTAAAATAAAATAATCTAAAACTGTCAAAATAACTATCTGATCAAAAAGATTCTAATGCTGAGCATACAGCTGATGTCAGCTTTCAGTAATGTACAGTTTTCTTGTTGAGCGGCGTGAAGCTGCCGTGTAGTAGGCTATTATCGGTTCAGGTGGTCAAACACACAGTTTATGGCGGTGAGACTTCACTGTTACCTTTGCTCTGTGTGCTGTTTGTGTAGTGCTCGTCTTCCCATGGTGTTGGTGATTTTATGTGCGTCCTGTAGAAATACCCTGAGCATCCTGCCATCTGGACTGAATAAGCTAGTGATTTTTCATTCTTATGTGATGTTTTGTGTAAACAGTTGCCCAGTGCACCACAAGCAGGGGTTAAATTGAGATTTGTGAGGAGGGGGTGCACTTGTTTAAGTCATTCGAAACATGTTTATTCTGGAGCGACTGCTGCGAAGCGCAGAAGACGCCGCAGTAAAACACAGCACACAGCCTTTCACTAACTTTCTACTGCAACCTGAGCTCAGCTGCACACTTTACGGCTGACTAAAGTAACACAACTACCCCTCAGCGGGGACCAGCCGAAACTCGAATATGACGGTATGGTCGTCTGCAATATCGTACATTAATTAATATTCGAATTTATTGGATCATTCGAGTAGTGTATCGCTGTGAAACTGCAGAAGAGAGAATGGACTTATTTTGCTGTTGGAAAATCCAAGGAATTTTAGCCTCCCCATGCACGACGCCTTGACATCACCTCTATGTCTCCTTTTTGGAAGTAATGCTCACAACTGTTTGACTAGACATCTGATGGTGTGGCCCAGATGTGTCATTCATAGCTGCAAACATCTCAGCCTGCCGTTTTACTGCATTCACAGCAACAACACAACAACAATTGATACCGTTAACCAACAGATGTCAACATTGATTTGGTTCTACAATTCGCCTCCAACGTCTGTCTTAAAGAGAATAAAAACTGATTCTAAAGGAAGTTTCCTGTACCTTTCACACTGAATCTAATCAATCTGTTTCTGTACAGTTGAGTCTAAGCCACTCCATTTCCATCAAAAAAGCCCCGATGAACCCATTGCATACTACCTGCCGAGAACCAAACAGCAGACAGACAAGTTAGAGACTGGCTGGTGAACAGATTAGCTGCAAGGAGCTGCACAGTCGGTGGCTTATTCTCAGTGGGTTTCACATTATACAGAGCAATCTGACATGTTCATATCACAAAGATTGCTGACATAAGAAATTCTTGCTGTTTAGCCTAACCTGGTTAAGTGACAGGTGTGATTTCTTCAGCTGATCCTCCAGCAGGTGTCTCACTCTGGATATGTATGCTGCTGTTAGGCGAGTCCTCCTGGTGTACTCGTGTATGAAGAGCAGCAGGGATCGCTGCTCCAGGAGCCTCCACAAAGCTCTGTAGTTCGCCTGCAGGAAGGAGGAGGAAGGCAGGAGGAGAACACCATCATCTGCTGGGAGGCCTTTAACACAGACCTGATGGGGGAGGAAGAGAGAGGGCATGGACTCAGTCAAAACTATGTAAAATCAGAGAATCAGGTCAGCTCACATTATGACACTGCTTCTTCCCCCTATTTGTTTTTTCAAAGGTTTAATCATCAAGAGTTTGAAAAGCAATTACTTATAGAACTATACGTCTTCATTTTTATTATTAGATTTTTCTTCTTTTTTTCACTTCTTTTTGTCTTTTAATTTTTCTCAATTATTCTGCTAACAACTTCCTCTGGGGACTTCCATTATGGAAGTTTTTATTGGACTTTATTAGCTGTATCCCACAGAAGTCAACCCACAGATGTGCACCATGACCCACAAATATCTCACTATCCACAAACATGTATTTTTTTATTTGTGTTGTGTAAAGTCATATCCACAAAATGACAGAGCGATTTTTGCGTAACTTACTCTGTAAAAATGTATTTAAATTTCCCGTAAAAATTTTAGGGTTCAACGTGTATTAAAGGTTTTACAAATGTAAATAGTTTCACCACAACAAATACGTGTAAAGTGATATTTACGCATTTGTGGATCCATTACATTTTACATTGTGAAACGGGACCCGCCCCTACTCTGCCTCCTATTGGCTATACCTTTCCAGGCGTCTGCTAAAGGCTAACGCTAGCCTAGCTATGATTCTAACAGGCGCTATAAACTAGAGAGGCTCAGGAGGAGAGCGACTCAGCCACGGCAGCTCACGTTTTTGTTCCCGTAGCACCAAAGCAGCAGAGAGAAGCTCCACAAACTGCCGCAACAACAAGCTAGCGCCTGCAGGGGATGCTAGCTAGCCAGCCGGCCAGGCACAGTGACCCCGGTCAGACCCCGCTGTGAGCTGCTGGAGCTCTCTCAAGTGACCGGTCTCATACACAAGAGGCTTTTATTTCCCTGTTGACGGGTGGTTTAAATATCACAACACAAATGTCCATTATAAAATTAACGGGAAGCTGTGGTTATCTCCAGCCAGCTCACAGTGGGGTCTGTGATGCGGGCCGATACATATATATACATATATACACATATATACACATATATACATACATATGCACATATACATACATATACACATATGTACACATACATACATATACACCCACATTTAATTTTGTATTTTTATCTATTTCTTTTTATATCTATTATATCTATTTCTATCTATTTATTTTTATACATTTAGTAATTCATGTGGGCCCACACTGCTTTACAGGCTTGAGGGAATGAGCACTGAAGGAGATAATAATCCCAGCAGATGGCAGTATGGCAGTCATTTTAATTGCAATTTTGAAATATTTATCCTTACATCCAGTAAAAAAACAAATAAAAATCAACGCTTATTCATGAAGAGTTACTGTGACTCAGTGAGCGTGAAATCTCAGAAAGCTGCACGAGCGAGTGCCATTCTGTCTCAAGAGTGGAAAAAACAGCGCTGCTGCCGGTCCATGGAACAGCGGGCTGGCCGGCCGGTGATATAGTGGGATTAAATCAGAGACGGTTCAGAAAGGACGGCCAATTAGAGTCATTTCCTGTATCTGTGTCCTGTGGGTTTCGCCACTGCAGAGACTAGCAGCAGGTCCTGACTGAGTCTATTCACTCCAATGGGAGAAGTGAACGTGAGCACAGATTATGACCAATTCTTTTGTCCCACAGGCACCGAAGTAAATACAGGACACATTTTTCACAAGCCATATGTCTTCCAAACATTCTGACACTAAAATGGCATTTTTTCAGACAGACAATTCAGGAGAAAATTAACTGGGTTCAAGACCTGTCTCTGTCTCAGCAACACCCTGTGGCGAGATCTGGCAACATCTCTTCTCAAACCAGCTTGTAATGTGTCCTCTTTGTTATGGATTCAATCATTTACAGTCCCACTCCAGCCTGTTTTAACTGACGTTTTTGGTTAACGTTCTTTCTCAAACAGAATGCGGGTGTGGTGAATAGTCGGAGGTAATCCATTAGCATGGCAACCAGTTTGCTGTTCTAGCCTGTCAGGGAGGTCGACATCATTAGCATGGATAGCAATAGCATGGATATTAGATTCAATGCTAGTTTTAACACTGAAGAAGTTGTAAATGTATATTCATGTGCATAACTTAGAATTATCAGCCTGTGGGTCTCCAAGAGATCAGGAACAGACAAGGATTAGAAAATATAACAAAATAACAGAAATTGAGTTGAGGTGTGAGGAGACCCAGTGGAGAACTGGGCGTCTCGATGAGTGACTGGTGTGTATCTACGAACGTTAGCTAATGATATCTAACGCTGTGTTCACATCACTATTCAAAATTCGTACTCCCATAACACATTTTCCTTTAAGAATTTTTCACATTATCAACTTTATAGTTTAACTTACGTGTTTTCAAAATGTTTGCCTCTGTAGTTCATCATATAAGAGCTAGCTAGCGTTTGTTACTGTTAGCTAATCCTCAACATTAGCCTATTGATTTTATATCAACATTAGTTAATGTCAGTGTCTGAATTAATATCGTGGTTAAAATGTGAAATGTATGATATGTGTTTGATATCCTAAACAATAAAGCTGGTGCCATGTCTCTTACTAGGAATAGTAACTCTGAGAAATATTTCACTTCTTATTGATTTATTTAATTTAACGCTAACATTAGCATGTTAACGTTACTTTAGGTGCGCTAATATGTTATGGAGCTTAACAGCTACAAAAATATCGATAATGATATTTTTGGCATCATTGCGTAACTTCAGTTTAAGTTAACTTACTGAGGCAGTCAGAGGTAACGTTAAGTTAAATTTTAAGGTGTACAATTAGCTACTTTTTGGCTTCCAGTAATACGTTTACTTTGTATTTTTGGCAGAAGCCCTGAAAAAGTTCTTGTTCATAACTCCTGTCAGTGTGGGAGCAGCAGTCCTAGTGTCAGCTATACAGTTAAGAACCATTCTGTAGGAATATGTTTGTTGGTTGGTAAATGTCTTCTTTTTTTTTACGCCTACTGCATGCGATAATCAGAAAGCTTTTGGTGGCAGGAAAAAGACTGACTGAAGACGGATTCAATTTGGATTTAAACTAATTATAATAGTTAAAATAAAGTAAATGTTGATTAGAAGTGACGTGAAAACGTTCTTGTCTAAAGAAAAGGGAGCTTTCTTTCATTGTGATGGATGAAATACATACATATCATGATATCATTACACACAGAGCTGCCTCTGTGTCCCTTTATCACTCAGCACTGAATGTGTAACTGCAGCCAAAGTGGAGATTACAAACTGCACCAGGCAGCATAATGTCGTCATCAAAGGTCCTGGAGACAACAAGCGCTGACAGGAGTAAGTGTCAGAGTTTCAGTCTGAATATCCTTTAACAGCTCTATTCATTTTACTTGCCAATTAAAATTACTAAAAGGTTGGAGGAATGAGGGAAAATAAATCTCTGATTCTTCGGTGAATCACTGTTTACAGCAAATCTGCCAGAGCCACTCAGAGCAAGGATGTAGGAGACTGAGACTGTGGTTTTAAATACTGCCTCACGACATGTGGAAGATATTACCTGTAAAGGACAGCACCTCACCTGCAGGCAGACGCACACACACGGACATCACTGTAACATATATCAGTAACCAGTGGTGGAATGTAACTAAGTACATTTACTCAAGTACTGTACTTAAGTACAATTTTGAGGTACTTGTACTTTTTCCATTTGAAGTTACTTCATACTTCTACTCCACTACATTTCAAAGGGACATATTGTACTTTTTACTTCACTACATTTATTTCACAGGTATAGTTACTAATTACTTTGATTTTACATACAAAACATATATGATCAACATATAAAATATGATGCATTATTATAGATTAAATGCTGTGCATACCCACACAGGTGTTTTCAGTTATGTGGGTGATTAGACCTATTCAGGTTGGAATTGTGGAAAGCTATGCAGGGATTTACACACCATGTACTAATAAGAAAGATGAAGTTGCAACTTGTCCCACAACAAAATTAACTTGTGTGCAAAAAGATTGAAGAAATAACATTTTCAGGACCTTTGGGGCTGTCATAGTTAGCCACTATGCCCCCCTGATCCTTTTGTGCTCTTGAGTATCTGCCTTCCCTTGTGTTTCCTGGCGGTCCCCTGTCCGTTTGTTGTTTGTGTAAGTGTGTGTATGTGTGTCTGTGTTCTGGGCTGGCTTCCAGATCTCCCGGCTGTGATTGATTACCGGCACACCTGATCACCATCATCATCAACCACCACCGTTTATCTACCGGGCTCATCCACACTACCAGCGCCAGATTGTCCTCGTACGCGCTACACGTAACGGCTCACGGAAGCAAAACTATTGAAGCTTTCCTGTTCTTACCTGGATGGTAACCTTGTCTATCTCCATCCTAGATCTACGCTCTGCCGGTGATCACCGCTCCCGTCTGTCCTTGGATCTCCGAGACTTCCATACTGCGCCAGCAACCATAACTTCCTTGTTTCCCGACCATCGGACTCTGGTGCCAGTTTCTACGTGCCCCCACCTGACCAGCCCAGCCTTCCACCACGCCTGCCAGCCCAGAACCAGCTCCCCTGGTCTCCGCTCGAAGCACCGCCATCCAGCCCCTGACCCAGTCCAGTCGAGTCCACAGGACGGCTACGCACTTCACCAGACATGCCACTCTCCCTTAATCCTTCTGCACAATAAAACTGTTCAGAACTTGATCCGCTCTGTCCGTGTGTCCTGCTTTTGGGTGCCAAGCTAGGTCTTACAACAGGGGCTCAATTATTTTACACTCTGAAATGGGCCATTCTGTATAATGAGTACTTTTACTTTTGGTACATTTTGCTGGTAATACTTTCGTACTTTTACTCAGGTAGAATTCTGAATGCAAGGCTTTTATTTGTAACCGAGTAAGGATCTGATTACTTCCTCCACTGCTGTCAATACGATATATCAGTGTTTCCACTTCATTCATTTATTCATGTCAAATTATAATCTATTGTCATGACAAAGTCTAAGGAGCTGGTTGTGGATCTACGGAGGGCCAAGGCACCAGTGACCCCGGTTTCCATCCAGGGGGTCAGTGTAGACATTGTGGAGGATTACAAGTACCTGGGAGTACACATGGACAATAAACTGGATGAACATGGACTGGGCTAAGAACACTCAAGCTGTTTACAGGAAGGGCCAGAGCCGCCTCTATTTCCTGAGGAGGCTGAGGTCCTTCAACATCTGCCGGACAATGCTGAGGATGTTTTATGAGTCTGTGGTGGCCAGTGCTATCCTGTATGCTGTTGCATGCTGGGGCAACAGGCTGAGGGTAGCGGACGCCAACAGACTCAAACTGATCCGTAAGGCCAGTGACATTGTGGGGGTGGAGCTGGACTCTCTGGCGGTGGTGTCAGAGAGGAGGATGCTGGCCAAACTACACGCCATCTTGGACAGTGTCTCCCACCCGCTCCATGACGTGCTGGTCAAACAAAGGAGCACCTTCAGAGGAAGACTCATCCCCCCACAATGCACCACAGAGCGCCACAGGAAGTCATTCCTGCCTGTGGCCATCAAACTCTTTAACTCCTCCCTCTAAGTGTCAGTCTGTATGACCCTAAGTCACTAAACTGGACATTGGATCATTAACATCACTGCAATACTTGACATAATTGTGCAATATACTCTGTTTAATACTGCTGTGCAATATACTGTTTTCTGTTTAATATTCCCTGTTTATTGATATTTATTAATACTTCTATTACTGCTGTGCAACATCCACTTACTTACTTACATTACTTAGTACTTATATTATTACACTGTATTATACCGTACATACTTATCATCAACCAGTAAACCCACTTTGTACTTCACACTTATTTTAATTTTAACCCTAACCCTTATACCCACTTGGTACTTAATTTATTTTCTGACCTGTATTATAGTGGATTATATTTTTTGCTTAGTACTTCTCTTCCTGTGTGCACTGACGTGACAGTGAGCAGCTGTAACAAAAGAGTTTCCCATCTGGGATCAAGTATTTCTGATTCTGATTCTGATTCAGTCACGGTGGCCTGCCACGCCTGAATTTTCAGCCACATGGTGATCCTCTATGCTTAATATTGTCTTATGTATCATTATTTGTCAGCAGTACTGTCACTCAAACAGCATTATGTCACAGCAGCATTGCACTAATACTTGTGCATGTACCTTAAAATGAATGTGTTTTAATGTAAAAACAGTTGTAGGCCTTTACTATGAAAGTGGAATTGTTAAAAGTGCCGGCGGAGGGTTCCAAAGCATATATTACCAAAGCATATATTGATAACATATTTTCTTAATATATTAAGAGATTAATTTGCACTTTATTACACCCCTGAACAAATATGATCAAATAAAATGGATAAACAAATGACAATAAGAATGTGAGGAAGTTTTTCAGTTTGGGCAAACCTTAAAATTTCATCCTGTAATAGTGATTAGTGACATCTTCTCCTTTTTAGCTGACCTATGGACACACAGTTGCTCATAGCAGCTCAGCTCTGTATGTAAGGTCTGTATTTCTACACAACAGCAATATTCTACATGAGAAACTGTGCCTGATATATGTGCTAATATGGATGTGCCAATCTGATGTTTTCACCCGATACAATTTTGATGGCTAAACCGATACAGAGTACCAATCCAATACAAGTGCTCTTTTTAAAATTAATTATAAAATCTGTATACCCTCACTATTGGGGTTTTTGCATTGGCCAGGGTCGGTCTGCTTTGTCCACTTTAGCCACACTGTGCCAAGCCAAGCCACGATGACATACAGTACGTTTCCACTGCAGCAGCTGCAGCAGGGGACAGGTACCAGGGGACAGGTAGCAGGGGACAGGTAGCAGGGCTGAGCAGAGCCGCCCCGTGCCGGACATATACAGCTCTGTTTGGTCAGCGGATCAGTTTTAAATATTGCAGGGAGCTGAAACGGGCAGCGGGCGACAGGTTATTACCATGGTTTGTGACCAGCACACCTCCAACACGTCATCAAGGAAAATACTTCCCCTTTCTGATTCTGATTCTGATGCAGTGGAAAAACACCTGCACTGTGGCAGTGTGGCTCGACTGCTTGTGGCTGTTCACAGCATGACTCGACGCAACTAACCCCCCCACAATGAAGAAAACCCTCATGTAGAACTGATTGAATTCATTTTCCTATGTGCACGGTCACATATAACTACACATGGCTTCTTAAATGTAGAAATGTTCATACACCTATATGCATTGTGCAGATTTTAATTATATTGTTCTGGAGGGTTTATGATATTGCACTGTTACAATGGGTTAACCTCATAATGAAAGACAGACTATAATTTTTAACTTGTCTAGTAAAACACACAGGTCCTACTATAGTCTGACTGTTGTGTACAAATAAAGACCTTACTAACAGCGCTGCAATGAGCAACAGTGATCAGAGCCAGTGCAGCAGGTGCTTGGGAAAGTTCTTCACTCTGCATCTCTACACTTCTTTATCCTCACTAACCAAACCAACCTGTTACACTACATTGGGCTACATAGTTTTACACCAGTTCCTAAATGATTGTCAGTGATGGTATGTACACTTATTATGTTATTGTGACTGATTCTGCTTATTGGTGGAAGCTGGCCAGCAGACAGTATGAGCTTGCTTTCTTGGGCTGGAGGGGTGCATGGTCTCCCCCTAGATCTATTGATGTAGCACTGGCGTCTGTGGGAGGCTACATAAGAACACAAGGTAAGTGAGGCTGGCAGACACAGACTCTCATTCTTAAAGTGATTGTAAGCTTTCTAGACTGGATCCTGCAACGCTGACTGGCTGTTCAGTAGTGTCTTCTTTGTTCTACAGCTCGTCCTGTGATGTGTGCTACCTGTGATTTCCTCTAAGTACCGCATACATGCATTTCTGCAAAACTAGTGCACTCTCAACATTAGTGCAGTTTACTTTAGATTGTTAGTATATTTTATAGAACTGGGACTCACTTCCACAGAGGCTATCAGACAAATATCATATAGCAGATGTATTCAGTGAAAGCTTTGGGTCTGCTGGAATTGACTGGCTATGGGTAACCACAAAGAGGTGGTGTTGTGTGTTGCATCCAACCGCTGACTGTGACTTCAACAAGATGCAAGAGCAAAATTAAACAGTTGTCTGATAAAAGAAAACGTATTCGCACATGCTTTGTTTATATGGCAAACACCTAACATTCAAACAATCGTCTCATTTTCTGTCTTGTGTTACAGATGGGGCTGATTGTTTGTGAAACTCCATTTGGAAATGTGTTGTTTTTAAGAGCTGCTGTTAGTTCACCACAGGGTGGCTGTGGGTAACTGTGACATCGCTATTTTTGTGTGAGAGCCATCTTTGGGCCAACTTGCATTACTTCAGTTCATCCTTCAGTCATAAGCAGGAACCACAGAGAGAGATGGAAAAATGATGCATCTGACTGTTGGTGGAAAAAAATACAGTAGTTTGATAAAGTAGATATTTAACTGTGTGAGATCCTTACTTACTTCTACTGAGGTGCTCTTCCACATTAGTGAGTCTTTAACAACCTGTCTATAATTATGTGTCTTCTGCTGATATCTACTGTACATCTTTACAGCAACAATCCCAGCATTTCTGGAGAATCTTAAGCACCGATGCCAGAAAGGCTCAACTTTGGAGTTGGTTAGTAACCCTGCAGTTTAGATTTGTAGATTAAAAACCTGTTGGTGCTCGTCAGATGAGTGAGATCTAGATGGCTGCTAAGTTAAATTTAACATAAATTTACTATAACCTCCTTTATAGAGTGTTATGGTAACTGATGAAAACTGATACAACGGACAAAAATTGAATATAATCTAGAAAGAAATACAGTTGATTTTAGGATATAAAGATGAAAATTAGTGGAGCAATTACACATAATAATAATAAAACTTTATTAAAGAGCACTTATCAAAACAAAGTACAAAGTGCTTCACAAAGAGAGAAATAAAATAACACAGTGAATGACAAAATAAAATACCTAAAAATAATAAAATAGCAGCTCAGGTAAAATCAAGATCTGCTTTCAGATAAAAATGTGTTTTGAGAAGAGACTTAAAAGAAGACTCTGACTCAGACAGCCTGATGTCTTCGCGCAAGTTGTTCCAGAGCCTCGGGGCCCTGATGGCAAAAGCTCTGTCCCCCTTAGTTTCCATCCTGGACTCAGGAAGAGAAGACCCCTGCCCAAAGATCTCAAACTACGTGAGGGTTCACAAGGGATTAAAAGGTCTAAAATCTAGTCTGGAGCCAGGCCATGAAGAGCCTTAAAAGTAGTCAATAAGGTTGATTAGTTAGTCCATGAGAGTGCTCAAAGCTTAAAATCCACAGTGAAGTCCATAAAAGTGCTAAAAGCTTAAAATCCTTAATAAAAGCAACCGGCTACCATAGCCACAGGGCTAAAAACAAACCTAGCTGAGCTAGCAGCAGTGGAGGCAGTCCGGTAAACCACGTCGAGTTAACAGCCAGCTTAAAATCACTTAAGATCCAAGCGTCCGATGACTGAAAAAGTTAAAAGATAAAACAATTGCCAGGAAAACAGTGTAGCATAGAAACTTGGCTTAAAAACTTGATGGGTTAAGACGAAGCTTCTGGCGGTTACACAAAAACGCTGACGCATGCGCGTTCTGACATCGTGCCATGACTCTAATGGGAATATGATACAAAACAAAAAAAACCAGTTCAGACTTTTTGGAATGAAATACAGTTTAATCATTAATCATTTTTATCAAGAGTCGTATTACTTTTAAAATGAAATTGTATCTTTTAGCCCAACTAAACTTAAATGCTCAGTAAACTTTGAAGTTCAGTGGACACTCCTTAAGGCCACAAGCCACTAACTGTACTTATTGAGATCTGGTTTTGAGGGATAATATAAACTAATTTAGATTTTTTGGGGGTACTGTTGCAATGAACAGTGGTGACAGTTTGCCTCAAAAATGGTGCTGTTTATAGTATCCCACTGAGACATAGACATCATTTCGTCAACATCGCCTGTATGTTTTAGCTCTGATATAGACCAGGATTTTTTCATCTACATAGAGCCCGGTTTTAAACCATATTTTAAAAATGCCTACAAACCTGTAAATATGTAACATAAGCACTGCACAGCCCCGCGTTTAAAGTACAACTGTTTATTTTTTGACCTATAAAACAGATTCTGTTTACTCATATGCCACAATGCAATACGGTGTAGTCCCTCATTCGTCCAGGAGTGTTCCATCATAGAAAAGGTTTCAGTCGTAGTCATCTGCACACTGTTTTCAGAATCAAGACGTTTCGGCTCCCATCCGGAAGTCATTCTCAATTGTGAAAATGGTCTGAGAACTCAGAAATGTAAGTTACTGTGTTGCTTCATTGTAGTTATTGGTATACACGAAGATGTAATTTCAACACCTTTAATGTTGTTTCATATAACGTGTCATAAATATGGAACTATATAGGCTGTGTGCTGCCAACAAAAAGCATAATGGGAGAAGTTCTGTACATTAATGTAAAATAAGAAATCGCGCTTACTGGTGTAACACGCATGTGCAAGTACTTTGTGCTTTTTGGCAGAACGGCCTTAGGAAGTCTAGTGACGTAGTATAAAACACGAAAAGATGTCCATATCAACAGAAAGATTTGATGGATGATGGATTTTCCCTCGGGAGATTGGGGTTCAAGTTCTGTGTGGGGCAAGTTCTTATTTTGGCTTTCATTGAGAAATTTGGATGCAGTTTTTTACTTATGCTAATGACAATAAGCTATCATTTGCACAAAAGTGAATCCTATAGCCATTATTTTGTTGTCTATTATCTATGACATATATGTAGTTGTTCAATAGCCGTCTAATTGATGGCTAGGCTATGGTTAGACGTCTACTAAACTTTCACTTTTGAACCAAATTTAACCACATTTTAGACTAGATGCTATGTACCATTTAAACGTCTTCTAGACGTCATATCAACAGAAAATTGCTCAGTAGGATAATACCAATGAATAACAATTATGTTATTAGATATGACTGTTTTGTACATTTTTGATTTTATAATTACTGTATTATCACCATTATTTCAATAAATTCAGATCAATTTTACTAATCTTTATTGTCACTATTATTTACTTACTACTATTTGTTATTCTGATTGCTCTTATTGGTATGATATTGACAAGGTACCTGGAAAAATTACATATTTGTATTTATAGTGCTATTATTAGTAGTGCAGTAATTGCACTAGCAGTGTTAGGTTAAATTGTTTGCTGGGAGATGGCGTCACAGATATCTCGTTTGACTCAGACTGTATAAAAGAAGTGGACATAGCCACCGTGACGTCACCCACTGGTTTGTGGACTACCGTTTTGAAGCCTGAAGTTTGGCCATCACCATCTTGTTTTTTGGGAGCCAGGAGTGACCATATTTGGACAAGAGGGTGGAGCTAGCTAGCTTGGTTAGCAAGGTGCATCCGTAATTCACGTTTAAATGTGACATTAATTGGGATGCTAATTTTGGCTAGCGAAAAACAGGCCTAAAACAAAATGTACCTACCGGAAAAAATTAACAGCCGACTCCGTAGAGTGTCTTTTAGTACAACAGAACGCTGAATAAGACATTTTTAGGCGACCAAAATGTTACAATTAACTTTCATAAACTGAAAACACTGTGAAAGGGTTCTTAGACAAAAACACAGACACACCAAAAGACAAGTTCACGGCTAGTTAAATGTGGATACGCCTCACCTCTATCCTGATTGACAGGTCGCCGTGGTAGCAACTTGTCAATCACAAGGTAGCCCCCCCCCAAAGTATACCCTGATTTATCATCTATTTTACTCTAAATGGGACCATAATTTATTAAATGAACATCATGCTATATTGAGGAAGACTTGAAACTAGCGATTGAGACCATAAACTTATTAGGAAACTGTTTACTGAGGTAATAAATCAAGTCAACTTCCCTGCTTCCACCACTACCAGCCGGTAACTTATCTGCCTTTTGCCTGTTTGCTGCACTGTCTGCCTACCGGTCTGTCTGCCTGTAAACCATCAACCCCAATAAACACTGTAGCCATCTGGCTACTTCACCTCATACTGCTTCCTGGTCATCTGCATTCGGGTCCACATACCACTACACAGCACATACGACAGGGTGAGGCTTACGAGACTTGGTTCCTTTCCTCACTAACCCAGACACTCGGTGTGCCCTCTCCAGCTTGATTTTCCCAGCCTTGGTGGTCAGTCGTACAATATAAAACAGGAAATGAAAAACCAAAGTTAAACTAAGTTAAGTTAACTAAGTTAAACCAAAACTTAAACTACCACACACCCCCGCGATTGTGATTATGATTGTGAGGTTCCACCACTACGGCGATCGAGCTTGAGTGCTGCAGGCAGCCCGATGGGTGAAGAATGTCCATTTTGAGGGTAGCAGGAATTTCTTCTTCCAGGAGAAAATGTCAGGCTTTTGATGAGGCCAGGAAGAAGCTCCAAATCGATCAGGATACAGAATTATGGCTTTAATTATCTTGCAACTGAGGATCACCGTGAACAACACTACCAAGTCTTTTGACAAGCCTGAAGAAGCGATGGCATTTATGAACACTCCAGAAGGAGAGAAGAGTGTACCTGACGAATCACGAAGCGTGAGTAGTCATGACCTTATTACTTAGCCAAAAGTCTACAATGAACAAACTGAAAAACTATTCTGCTATAACGTTAACTAATGTTCAGATAATGTATGGCTTATATGCCTAATGATACTGGCCAGTTGGAAACGTCTGTTGGGGTAAATTGATACCAGGATGTGTACAGCTAAGTTTACTGTTTCTGAGGGCTAATTTTAGAGGTTGGAAGCCAGTCTCATTATAACGTTAATGTTTTCATACCAAAGACTTGTGGACCCACTGGGTTTTTTTCTTTTGCTCCGTGTCAAAACTGCAATTAAAAAAAAAAAAGTCCACAGCCATAGATAACCGAACTTTGCAGAACATAAGTGAAGGTTCCCAAAAGCCGAAGGATATCGGAAATGGCTGAAAATGACCAGAAATGGCCGAAGGTGGCCGCAAGTGGCAGAACCCGACTGACAAGCCCTTTCATACTAACGTATTTCATACTAACGTATTTACCTTTCAATAAAGTATTTCTGATTTTAATGCTGATTGTACCTCTAGGTGGAAGCATAGACTCAATAATCCTTTTTTAAAATTTTACATTGTTTTTTTTTTAGCCTTTTCACTGTGGATTTATTTCATTTAGTTATTATTATTATTATTATTATTCTTGATACCACTTATTAATTACTTATTAGATTATTTTAACTTCTTCCATTTGGATATCCTAAGAAATATACCTGCATTGTAAGGATGGGATGTACGATAATTGATGAAAGAAGATTTGTCTAGAAGATATGTAGGGCTGACTAAATACCTGATTGCACTTGATCTTGCGGACCCAGGAACATCATAGGCGCATCCAGAGTAAGATTAAGAGGCCCTTGTTGTAAGGGTTTCTCTTCTGAAGATGGTTCCTACACCCTTTTCTTTATCGAGTTTTATTTATTTATTTGTTCATGGGGAAACAATGTGCGTATATAGTTGTGTTAAGTGTTGGTTTTAGGGTTAGGTGAGACAGCACAGCATTTTTGGGTATTAGTCAAAAGGTTTGGTATATGGGGGGGAACTAGGTTGTGGATAGTAAAATGGATACAGACTTAAGACAACAACCACTCCTTGCCACTGTTTGGGCTGGTTTGGTTATTAGCAAATATCAAAGATATTTATGAATATGATTAAAATTATGATTATTATTTTTTATTAATAAGGATTCATAATTATGGGACACCACCATGGAATCAGGGACCAATAACCAAACATGAAAAACAATCTCAAATGGTGGCTGTCCACTTATCTGTTTTGTTTGAGATGTGTGTATGTGTGCGTGCGTGTACGTAAAGCATGTAGGTGTGTGTGTGTGTGGGTTAGAAAAGGAGGAGAGAAAAAGGAAAAGGCACACAAAGTAAGGCACAAGTGATCCTACATGCCACGGCAAGACACAATAACTGTCCCTTTATCACACAGGAACCCGCCAGCGAACTTTTATTCGGTAGCCGTGTTACTGGACTTTGGTCTTGATAAAAGCAGCAGTTATTGACTGCACGCAGTGGCAAAAGCTAACACAAGTAAAGGTCCAACGGCGTGGTACCGATACAAACAATGAAACGTGCTAAACACGAAAACACATAGCAGTAAACACGACATGGCGGTCCATTATTTCCCACAGCAAAGTAAAAATCACAACAATGAAGCTTCAGGTAAAAATAACACACAGTTATAATTCTCTCTCTGGCCAGATACAAGCCTCTTACTTGAGATCGCTCTTGGCAGCAATTTAATGCGTCAGACCGTTTGGATTATCCGGCGGACTCCTCTCAGGCTCAGATTCTGACAGTGGCCGGGGCTTTCGCCGGGTTCTACAGCGAAACTGTTGGGTGACAGCGGAAGAAAGCAGTGGAGTCGACTAGGTGTGGAGAAAGCGGGGCACAACGGTTATCCTCCTCTCCGTGAAGAAAACGCTAAATCCAAATCTTCCTTCTGCAGGTAAGAGGTATCTCGTTCAGGATCTAAAAATGTGTTCAGCAAACACAAAACAGTCTGTTTCTCATCAAGCGAGAAGAGACCTTCACCTAGGGAAATGTAAAGTTCAACGTTGATTTCAGATCATCCGCTGGAGCAACCGCGTTGCAGTGGAAAGGCAGAGGACGACTGGTGCGCTGTGAATTTATAGGCGTGATGACATCATTGGGGCTCCCTGCGCTCCTGCGATGGCTTGTCCAGTAGGAATCCAGAGTTTGGATTCAAGATAATCGCACAGTCAGGTGTGAATTAATGGACTTGAGAAGATTTAGTGCGGTTTCTGCTAGTTCAGGCTTTTTGTTTTACATACAGGCCCTCTGGTCAAGGCTTCAACTTTCCCAAACAGGCCTTTCTTTGTTCCCCACATTTAACATTTCACTCCCATCATGACTAATTCTGCACTATGCAAGTATGTACATGGAATATAAGGGGTATACATCATCCAGTGAAAAGGAAAAAAATACTGACATCTTAAAAAAAGAAGAGGTTGATATAGCACTACTTCAGGAAATAGATCGAAAAGGCACAGACCATGAAAAGCTTAAGCAAGAATGGGTGGGACAAGTATTTTTCTCATCCTTTACATCCAATAGTAGAGGAGTTTGTATCCTAATTAACAAACGGCTTCCATGTACACTAGAATCCTGTATTAAGGATAATGCGGTATGGTATGTTATAATAAAAGGGCGTCTGTTCGGTGAAAATATTTCAGATTCAAGTGTTTATGCCCCACCAGGTCACCCTCCTGATCTTATAACAAAGGCTTTCAGAATAAGCAGAGTTGGACTGTGCTCAGTCAGTTGCTGGCGGGGACCTCAATTGCATATATTAGACCCTTGCATAGATAAATTACCTGGCGAAAGAAACAACCCTAATAAACGGGAGCGAACAACAGTTGATACATGTGAAGAGCTAGGTTATTTGGACCTATGACGAACGTTACATACTAACAACAAAGAATTCACATTCTTCTCGGGGGGTTCATAAAAAGTAGTTCTAGAATAATCTGTTTGCCCCAAAAACAATGCTGCACTCTGTTCTGTCTTGCGATATCGGAAGTATTACAATATCAGACCATGCTCCTGTTTGCTTAAAATTTTCACATGGGGAGGCCCAACAACGCTGGAAAAGATGGTGATTTAATACACATCTGTTAAACAACCCATTATTTTTTTCTTATTCTTCTAAACTGTGTTTCAGCTATTCTATTCTAGTAATAACACACCAGACATATCTCCTTCCATTTTATGGGAGACACGTAAGGCATATTCATGTGGCTTAATTATATCTTATGAAAAAAGCACACAACAGAAAGTCAAGAAGAACAGCAGAAGCTAGAACTACAGCTATCTGAATGTGAAAGTGCATATAACCAGAACCAAACTGAGACTAATCTAAAAGAAACTCTGGCCAGAAGTGAAACACCTAATTCATTGCTCACTCAAAAGGCAGAGCAGAATAATAATCTGTGAAGCAAAAACTATATGAATTTGGTAACAAACCCAGCAAGTACTTGGCTAACCTGGTGAAGAGAAGGACTGATTCCCAGAACATCTCCTCTATTAAGGCTGTCTCTCGGTTCAATGAAAGCCTGTAAAACTTCTCCCTTAGATGGCTTTAGCTCAGAATTTTATAAACAATTCAAATCATTGATGGTGAAGCCTCTACTGAACCACTTCCTTGAGATAGGGTCTCTTCCCAAAACACTTACAGAAGCAAATATTAACCTGATTCTTAACCACCTTAAACCAGGTTATGAATGTTCATCCTTCCGCCCTATCAGTTTGTTAAACCTAGATCTAAGATACTAGCCTTAAGGCTGGAGAAAATCCATGATAATCAATAATGACCAAATTGCCGGAAGGAATTTCTGTAACAATGTTAGAAGGTTAATCACCATCATTCAACTGTGTCAGCAAAACAATCTTAAAAAGTATGGTAGTTTCATTGGATGCAGAAAAAGAATTCGATCACATAGAATAGGATTTTTTGTTTTTCACACACACAGAATTTGGTTTAGGCAAAAATTTTATTGACTGGGTCAAGCTGTTATACCATAGTCCGCTAGGGGGCGTTATCAGAAACGGTAAATGCTCTCCGTACTTTGTACTGGGAAGGGGCACACGACAAGGGTCCTCTGTCGCCTTTGCTTTTGGGTCAAGTGTGCCACACTCTACCCCCTGGTTTATCACCCTTCCAATGGGCAACACGAGGTTTTGTTGACCTTGGTATATTTGTTACTCCTGTGCTTCAAAAGATGTACAAAACCAAGTTCCAACCAACCAACTTCTGCTTAAATTCATCCATGGTGACTTAGAAAGATGGGCCTCTCTACCACGCTCAATGTTGGGAAGAGTCTCTCTGATTAAGAAGAATATTTTGTCCAGGCTACTTTACAAATTCCAAAATAAATAAATAATAATACTTTTAAGATAGTAAATAGTTGGTTTAGCACATGTATTTATATGACTTAAATTTGCAAAGTTGCAATTACCATCATTTCAGGGAGGGATGGCAGTCCCCAACATTAAACTGTACCAGGTAGCTTCTCATTTTCAGTATCTGGTAGATCGGGTACGAAATGATCCAGACTGTCTGGTTATATATTGAAGCATTCAATCTGGGTGAACCATTAATATTAGCTATTAATGAGCTATCCAAACGTCTCCATTTATCTTGAATCGGAAGGAATCAGAGGTTGCAGATGGTAATTTTATTGTTAAATCTACACTAAGGCTTGGGATATGATTAAGAAATGGGAAAAAAAAGAACTGATGTTTTATCACCAATTACTCTAAATCCAAAAAAACATTGATTTTCCTCCCCGGAATGACAGATAATGCGGAAAATGCAGGTATTACAATTTTGAAAGACTTATTTGAAGGGGACAGAATTATGTCATTTAATCAACTAATGTTGAAATATAAACTACCTCAAACACATTTTTTTTTTAGGTTCCTACAAGTTAGAAGTTTTATTCAGAATCAAACTGGGTATATAGGATTATGCTAATAACATATCCATATGTAAGAGAGCAAAGGAACTACAACTCAGGGTGCTGCATCACCTTCAGATATTGCCTCAACTCAGATATAAGATGGACCCAAAGAAATCGGCCATGTGTATTAAGTGTAGTAAGGAGGTTGGTAGTTTTATACACACTATATGGAGCTGTGTACATATTCAAGATTTCTGGGTGAAAGTTTCAAAGTTAAATTTGGTTTTCAATAAAGAATTGGATGTGGATCTAGTATGCCTTCTGTTAGAAATGGCACAACTACAAATCAAAGGCACTTACAGACAAAAATTACTGAATGTGTTAACCTACTGTATGCTACATGAAAGAGCATATTGCTAAAATGGATTTCAAATAAGCCACCAACAGTCTTGGCATAAGGTAATATTCAACCTTTTACCCATGGAATATCTGACATACTGGTCTAGAGGTAAAATTGGTATATTTATCATGTATGGGCTCCATTCCTTGATTATGTGGGTCCTACAATATCCAATATATTCTGGAAGGTACTTCCTAGACCAAGTAATGATGGCTGGATGCTAAGGGGAGGCTTTGTTGTCTGTATTTTGTTATTTATGATATCCCACCATGCTTGTGAACTAAGACTGTGCTGTGCTACGTGTCCAATTTTGGAGGGATTGTGTTTGGGGAGGGGAGTTTTCAGAGGGATTTGATGGGGGGGTAAATGTAAAATCTGTGTATATGTGAATAAGACAATTAATAATAAAGATATGCTCACAAAAATCTACATCCTCTACATATACATACACACTCCCACCCACACATGTAACCACACAGGATAGTCTGCGCTCCTCTGTCTCCAACCCACATCAATACAGCATCTCTTGTCACTCCAGTTTTGACTTATACAATACTTAAGCTTATCGTTGTTCGCTGTAGTCTCTGTATGTATGTTCTGTCATGTCAGCTATTTTATGTCATTGTGTAAAAGGCACCTAGATTCCCTGATATGAACATTCACTGGACCCTTCAGTCTTAATAACCACCTATCAGTGACTACCAATCAGTTTGGAGCATTTCCGGGCTTAGGTCACTGAGGACCTGTTTACACCTGGTATCAACATGCGTCTTGGGTGGTCCGATCACAAGTGGACAGCTCTAAGTACAGGTGTGAATGTACGCGAGACGCATTCAGGACACACTGAGATCTGATGGCTCAGACCACATTCGGACGTGGTCACATTCTTTTAGCAGCGTGTGTGCAAATGTGTCCTGGGTCACATTGAAGGACCACCTACTCAACTGATACCTTCTGTGTATGGGTGATGATAATGTTTAGTTACCTGACTTTATTCTATATATTTAGTGGCATCTTGCAGTGAAATTGCAGTTTGCAACCATTTGAATCCCGCTCGCCTCACCCTCCCCTTCCAAGCATGTAGGAGAAACTACGGTGGCTACGAAACTTGTGAAAAACGCGAACGGACCTATCTAGAGCCAGTGTTTGGTTTATCCATTCTGGGCTACTGTAGAAACATGGCAGTGAAACATGGCGGCCTCCATGGCAGGGGACCTGCACCCTCTGTAGATAACAAGGGCTCATTCTAAGGGAACGAAAAGACAATGATTTTCAGGAGTTTATACACTAATGAAAACATACTTATAAATATTATATTCCATTTCTGCCAAAAATCTCCTCCTAAATGTTACACACTGGACCTTCAATGTTAAAAATCAGCTGAAATGAAAAGTCTTCTTCAGGAGTCATACAAAGTCATACATTATGATTTAGGAGTATCATCTGTGTAAGGGGGAACCCAGATCTTTTCAATTAAGCAATATGTTACCAGAGTTTGGAAAGTAGTAAAGCCAGCAGTCACTGGGCTCCTACAAGTCCAGTGGGTATTTTCGGAGCAATGTGCTTTTGTTTTCGGGATAACGGGCAGTCGGACTAATGGACTTTCGAGCCAATTTCTTTTGCCTTTTTCTTTCTTACTTGTCGGATTTCTTTTTCCAGGACTGCTGCTGCACTGAGGAGCCGAACGCCAACCACAGCGCGCCGCAGGATGTTTCGAGGATGTTTTGAAGATTCACACCATCCACCAGAACCAGCCACTCTCACCTCAGCAGCTCCCAGCACCGACAACGCACCAGCTGCCCTGTGAGAGCGCCGGACCTCTGCAACATGTCTAACCGTCCTGTAAAGCATCTGTCCATAAGTTTGTATGTTTAAATATGATCCAGTTTCACCAAAATCAGTGAATAAAGTTAGAAAGTTGTGTACAGCAGTCAGTGAGGCCCATCCTCTAGAAACACTCCGCTCCGGTAGCGCCTATCATTTTTCCAACCTAATTCTTGTCTCATTTATGGTTTGATAAACAGTAAATTCAGGTTAAAAACAACAAAGCATTTGTTGCAAATGGAAGTGATGTATGTGTTTATTTGCAAATAGAGCAGGGAAGTGAGATCCGATCACAAGTGGTCACTTGAGGCGCATGTGGAGACGCATTCTAATGTGAACTGACGTACTTGGAGCTGTCCACTTGTGATCGGATCACCCAAGACGCATGTTAATACCAGGCGTGAACAGGTAGCTGAGGTAGCTCTGTGAGATAGTTACTGAGCAAGTGTTCAAAGCAGGGGAGCTGGATTTTTAGTTGCTCAGTGTAGTGGAAGAGATAGCTCAAACAGAGTTTTAAGAAGCTGCTCGTTGCTGTGTGTGTGTGTGTGTGTGTGTGTGTGTGTGTGTGTGTGTGTGTGTGTGTGTGCTATTCAGCTATTCGTGCCAAGTGCCAAACCTTTTTATTAGTAATTATGTGGTTTATTATCTGTTTTGGAAGGCTAATAATGTTTAGTATGCTGTTCCTCCCAGTTTCGTATAGTAGTTTAAATAAGAACATTGTGATCTGTTTAGAATGTGTGTAGTTTAACAAATGCTGCATTTATTCCATTTTAGTATTTCATATTTTTCATTGCTGCTAATAAGAGTAAGAGACAGAAGTCATATATGTTAAAGTGAATGTCAAGTTGTCAATTCATTTGCTACTGATTATGTTTATCTAGCCCATGTGTAGATATGGAGATTTGCTCATTATTAGGGTTTATTACTTTACTTACTTTATTTACAACAAGTGGACAAGTGGAGTGTGTTGACTGGTGTGGTGACAGTATTCAATAAATATCCTAGAAAACAATTTAATGCCTGCTCCCTGACCGGACGTCTGGGGCTATTCAACACACCGAACCAGGAAATGTAAAAGTTATAGAGTGTCACTTCCTGAGACTCTCTTTCAGTCATGTTGCACTAATAAAAACGGTTACAACGACAACAGAAACACTGCAGAAATGGTTATCACTTATATATTATATGTATATATTATATGACTGCAATACTTAGCTTAAACATTAAATACACAAGTCTCAGCAGCAGTGCGTCCTCGTGACAATGATGCCCTCCATTTTTACAATTTCTTTCACTCGTGCGGTTTTCCTAAGACCTGTTGAAATCCCTGGAACTCACCTGGGGAGATCCAATCTGTGCCCCGCCGACCGGCTGCCACTGGGGTGCCACAGTCAGAAGAGCTTGTTGCAGACGCAGGAGACGTGCAGAGGACCGGGACACCAGGTTGTGGGCGACAACAAAATTTCCCTCTTCCTCTTCCTCATCTTGACTGCGGCCATGGAACAGCCACTTCAGACTGGGATTAAAGGTGCTCCTGAGTAAAGTCTCAGCTCGCTGCAGGGAACGGGAGATGGACCTCTGTGACCAGGATCCTGGAAGGGCACACATTCGACATTAGCAAGGTGGGAAGAGTTTCAGCACACTGGAGAGACTAAAAGGGACAACTCACAAACAAGGGAGAGACAAGCCAAAGGAAAACTGGGTCAGTTATTTGGTTTAGCTTAAAAGGACGTCTTACATGTTAAATACATGGTTTCCCAATTTCAAACAACAGAGGATGCATGCACAGCAAGGGGCAGACAACACACTGCTAACATGTCATGACATTAGCTTATCAATAGGCATTTTCAGCATTTCAAAACAGGAAAAACAGGTGACATTCTTTAAAAGTGAATTTGTATGGATATCTAACTCCATATTGTTGGTACCGACCAAAGTTAAATATTGTTTCTCTCAGTACCAGGGTAAAGGTGTATGGGTGTATGAAAAGTCTGAGTGCAATAAAATATCTGAGTTTGTTCACTGCACTTTAAAAGGGACAGTTCACCACCAAATCAAAAATACTTTTTGAACTAATTTTTTACCTGTAGCGCTGTTTATCCATCTGGATAGTTTTGGTGTGAGCTGCAGAGTTTTGGAGATATCGGCTGTAGAGATGTCTGCATTGTTGGAATATAATGGGACTATATGGCGCTCGGCTTGTGGAGCTCAAAGCGCCAAAAAATACATTTGAAAAACTTATGATTTCCAGAAATCCTGACCCGGTTACTGGAGATAATCCGCAGATTTGTTGTGAGCGGTTTCATTAGGAACTATTTTCTCTCTACCGATAGTTCCTGCATCAAACTGCTCACAACAAGGTCTGTGGATTCTTTTTTTGACTTTTAAAAGTCAAAAAGCACCAGGAGCTGCAGAGAGACTATCGGTGTGTCCCAACTCCATACTACATACTAATTCTAAGCAGGTTTTTGGTATTTAGTGTTTTCACAGTGGAAAAGTGACAAAATGAAGTATACTGAAACCAGACTATGCATACTAAATACAGTCGATTTTCGGTGTGCTGTTGATGGACACTGTTCTCCCACAGTGCAATGCACAAAGGAAATGGAGGAGCTGCACACAGCTGAAAAAATGTAAATGAATTGTGCATGGTGGTGAAACAGCTCCAGAAAGATCTTGGAAAACGAAAGAGGGACATTTTGCTTTCTACTTGTCAAGCTTAGTTTGCAGTGACATTCCAAAGTCGCAGTTTGACTGACGTCTGACATCTACTGCGTTGTAGCATTTACTGTTAGTATTAAACGGTAAAGTATGTTTGGTTTTTTTGTATACTAACTGCTAAAACAGTATACTATGACAATTAGTATGTAGTACATAATGTATAGAATCATTATGTAGTATGGATTTGGGGCAGAGTTTATGTGCTCAGTCCTGTTGGCTGATTAGAGAGTGTGTTTTTGGAGCAGCATGCTGCAGTGTTGTACAGGACCATGTGCTGCTGTCACATTTACACATAATACCATCAGTGGTCAGCTCCTCTGTCACCAAGCAGGAGCTGCATCTCCTCTGAAGGACAAACAGGGAAATTTCCAATAAATATTAGACACATATGGCAACCAGTTGATGAGGATTAAAATATAAATTTGTACTTTGAGTTTTGGACAAACTAACCTGCTCCTGTTCTGGACAGAATGACTCCGAATTCTCCAAATCTGAAAGAGAGAGACAAACAAAACCACTATATTAGACAACATGTAAACATCACACTAGCACCACTGGATGGACATGTTCATGCAGAAAGCATCGCTCTTGTCCTCTGTAGTGTTGTGTGTTCTTGATATAAATGTCTGCTCAAACCACACTTATTTCCCAAAAACAACATGGGGCTCTGGAACCTTTCAGAAGATAGAGACTGGTTCTTGTGGTACTTTCCACAGTTCCTCAAAAACCATGAAGGTAATGAAAGGAAATGAGTAAAGTTTAGAAAATGGAATTAATTGAAGGGATGCTTTTTGAAAGGTCTTACCACTCATTTGTGTTTGAACTGAAAGCATTTTTTATGTTATTTAAAAGGCAGAGTGAGTAGGATCTTCCTAAAAAACAATGTGTAGCCTCATACAAAAGTGATCCGTCTCAGTCGTCACTTCTGACCCAGTAGAAGTGTGTGGCGGTGTCTGTCTCTGCAGAGACGCTGCCTGTATTTTCTCCAATAACAGCACGCAGGCTGTGAGGTCTGGACTCTGTGAAAACACAGGGACATCGCCGTCTCCGTCTCCATCTACGTCCTCTGCTCCCTGCTCAAAATCCTTCCTGCAGGGTGGGGCGGAGGTGTGGGCGATTTTATTTGTGCTTTAGAATGTAACCGCAGTGAAACAATCAGAAAATAATGATTATTTATCTGTTTCACTGCTTTGTTCTCACTAACGCCGCTCCCTCTCTTCATTCACTCTGCAGCTCTCTCTCTCTCTCTCTCTCTGTTTCTCTCTCTGTTTCTGTTTCTCTCTCTGTCTCTCTCTCTCTCTCTCTCTCTCTGTTTCTCTCTCTGTCTCTCTGTCTCTCTCAACAAACATGTTTTTTTATGTTGTAGGAGTTTTTAGTCATACTGACTCTCTGATGTAACTTACCATTGGATTTATGGATTTGTGGAGCTTGCTAACAGGCTACACAGCAGAGTAGGAAGCGCTGCGGTGACCTTAAAGACTTGTATGTTTAAAACGTTTAGTGAAGTGTCCTCTGACCTCGAGGCACCAGAGCTACTATTCCTTCCCGGTTCAATTAAAGATGAGAGTAAGCACATTAACCACACACTCGTTTGTTCAGTTAAAATCCAATGAGATGGAGTGCAGAGACAACACCAAGAAACAATGTGCCGCTGCTGGCTGTGCTACTTTCTAACCATGTGTGTGTGTGTGTGTGTGTGTGTTTGTGTGTGTGTGTGTGTATGTGTATGTGTATGTGTGTGTGTGTGTGTGTGTGTGTGTGTGTGTGTGTGTGTGTGTGTGTGTGTGTGTGTGTGTGTGTGTGTGTGTGTGTGTGTGTGTGTGTGTGTGTGTGTGTGTGTGTGTGTGTGTGTGTGTGTGTGTGTGTGTGTGTGCGTGTGTATGTGTTTGTGTGTATGTGTGTGTGTGTGTGTGTGTGTGTGTGTGTATGTGTGTGTGTGTGTGTGTGTGTGTGTGTGTGTGTGTGTGTGTGTGTGTGTGTGTGTGTGTGTGTGTGTGTGTGTGTGTGTGTGTGTGTGTGTGTGTGTGTGTGTGTGTGTGTGTGTGTGTGTGTGTGTGTGTGTGTGTGTGTGTGTGTGTGTGTGTGTGTGTGTGTGTGTGTGTGTGTGTGTGTGTGTGTGTGTGTGTGTGTGTGTGTGTGTGTGTGTATGTGTGTGTGTGTGTGTGTGTGTGTGTGTGTGTGTGTGTGTGTGTGTGTGTGTGTGTGTGTGTGTGTGTGTGTGTGTGTGTGTGTGTGTGTGTGTGTGTGTGTGTGTGTGTGTGTGTGTGTGTGTGTGTGTGTGTGTGTGTGTGTGTGTGTGTGTGTGTGTGTGTGTGTGTATGTGTGTGTGTGTGTGTGTGTGTGTGTGTGTGTGTGTGTGTGTGTGTGTGTGTGTGTGTGTGTGTGTGTGTGTGTGTGTGTGTGTGTGTGTGTGTGTGTGTGTGTGTGTGTGTGTGTGTGTGTGTGTGTGTGTGTGTGTGCGTGTATGTGTGTGTGTGTGTGTGTGTGTGTGTGTGTGTGTGTGTGTGTGTGTGTGTGTGTGTGTGTGTGTGTGTGTGTGTGTGTGTGTGTGTGTGTGTGTGTGTGTGTGTGTGTGTGTGTGTGTGTGTGTGTGTGTGTGTGTGTGTGTGTGTGTGTGTGTGTGTGTGTGTGTGTGTGTGTGTGTGTGTGTGTGTGTGTGTGTGTGTGTGTGTGTGTGTGTGTGTGTGTGTGTGTGTGTGTGTGTGTGTGTGTGTGTGTGTGTGTGTGTGTGTGTGTGTGTGTGTGTGTGTGTATGTGTGTGTGTGAGAGACCTGCTGTCAGGCCAGGCCCTCCACCAGGATCTTTCAGTATCTCTGGGTTGTTGTGATCCATCCCAGACAATACAGCAAAGCTGTGAACAGACAACATATACATTAGTAGTGTTCCATGCTGCTTAAAGGAAAACATCTGAGATACTTTTAAGGGTGAGGTGTTGTCTCATTTATAACTCAGCAAAATGTCACAGCTGACATTCTGCCTAAAACAGTATTTTTATATTTGAAGCCCTGATGAAATGGCTTTACAAAAAGATTTTTCTCATCAGAACAATAATTTAGTCACCAGCCAAACCACCATGTGGTGTACTACCTGACTGGCAGACCACAGCACGTGCGCCTGCAGCACTGTGTGTCGGACAGCGTGGTCAGCAACACTGGGGCCCCTCAGGGGACTGTCCCCTCTCCCTTCCTCTTCACCAGCTACACCACAGACTTCAGCCACCACACAGAGTCCTGCCACCTTCAGAAGCTTTCTGAGGACTCTGCTGTGGTGGGATGTATCAGCGGTGGTGATGAGACCGAGTACAGGGCTGTGGTGGGGAGCTTTGTCTCATGGTGTGAGCAGAACCATCTGCAGCTCAATGCGACAAAGTCTAAAGAGCTGGTTGTGGATCTACGAAGGGCCAAGGCACCAGTGACCCCGGTTTCCATCCAGGGGGTCAGTGTGGACATTGTGGAGGACTACAAGTACCTGGGAGTACACATGGACAATAAACTGGACTGGGCTATCATTCCTGCCTGTGGCCATCAGACTCTTTAACTCCTCCCTCTAAGTGTCAGTCTGTATGACCCTAAGTCATTAAACTGGACATTGGATCATTAACATCACTGCAGTACTTGAAATATTGTGCAGTATTCTCTGTTTAATACTCCTGTGCAATATACTCTGTTTTCAGTTTAATTTATTGATATTTATTCATACTTCTATTACTGCTGTGCAATATCCACTGTCTCATCATAATCTAGTATGCTGCACTTAACTTGACAGTACATGCACTACTACTTATTACTTATATTATTACACTGTATTATACCGTACATACTTATCAACCAGTAAACCCACTTTGTACTTTACACTTATTTTAAATTTATACTTATACCCACTTGGTACTTAATGTATCTGACCTGTATTATAGTGGATTATATTCTGATTGCTTAGAACTTCTCTTCCTGTGTGCACTGATGTGACAGCGAGCTGCTGTAACAAAAGAGTTTCCCCTCCAGGATCAATAAAGGATTTCTGATTCTGAAAAGATGTCCATTTTATTTCTAATATTGACTAGTGACTAATATTTAAATTTGTTTGATGATCTGAAACATTTAAGTGTGACAAACATGCAAAAAAATAAGAAATCAGGAAGGGGGCAAACACTTTTGCACACCTCTGTATAAAGTAGTTCTTCACCTCGACCAACAGTAAAATACAACACCAAACAGAACACGGGGCGAGGTTTTTTTCCTGACAGGACTTATGTACAGTGCCTTTATTTAGGTCCTATTTGAAGGCAAAACTTTTACTTGTTATGGTGTATTTTAACATTATTGCAATGCTACTTTTTCTCAAGTAAAGGATGTGAATACTTCTTCCATTACTGCAGCTGTCAGCAGTTGGGAGACTGACTAGTGTCTGACTTCACCTGTGACTGTGATTAAGTGTTAAAGAAGCCAGACATGCATTTCAGCAAGACGTGAGGTCCGTGTTTCTGACAGTGGGTTTCCCGTTTGACTGCTTTAAGGCAAGCCGGGTGATAGGGAGAGACATGGATCCTAGAGCTCATTGTACTTACTCAGCATTAGAAATGGCGTCCAAACGTCCATCCCTTGTGCATCCTGGGGACACAGAGCTGTTTTCACCCCTGACTTTATTCTTGGATGTGAGTGTTAATAATCCCACAGGAGAACTGTTCTCAACAGTAGCCGCAGGCTTAGCCCACTTAGCAGCAGCTAACGGCTTTCTTATCCGTGTCTACTATTCATGCTCATCGCATTCCTTCACTGAAACGGCCGCCCAAAGCCACGTATCTTATTCGTGACTTGCGCCTTTTCTACGATGTTCTTGTTAATCCAGTGCTCACGACGGAAGCGGGGTTTAAAATAGCATCTGCTAGCGAGGCCTGAAAAGACAGGATGTAGCAGCAGCCAATCAGGAGAAAGCGTTCCCGGTTGCTATGGAAAACAGAGGCGCAGCTCCGCGGCACGTGACACAGCGTTACCGCCTATCATCGGAATTTACCTTCAAATTAATACATACGCTTTACCCACCAGTCAATAAGGTCTCAAGACATTTATGGAAAACATGCATTCCTATTATACAATACGTCACAGATTTCATATAAACGTGTTTGCTGTGGAAAATTGTCTCTTTTTTTGTCTTGTAAAAACAGCGTTCGTGGTGGTTTTTATGTAGATTTTTTAAAAAGGGTTGATTTTCTCGAGCCCTTGGTTTTTCACCAGGGTGAAGTTAGTTGAATGTTTGACATTCGTCGGCTACCTTCAGTAGCTCCTGTCAACGCCTCGCCTTCTCCCAGCTGTGGGATATGTTGGGGAGCTACTTGAGGCAAATCACCAAAGATGACGATGCAGTTGAGAGCGCAAAGAACTGAAAGTCTGCCCAACGCGCTGTCACTATAGGCGAAGTTAGGGACCGTCGTAAAACTGCAATTCGACCCATTCCAATCTTCAATAACTTATTTGTTTTTCAACATAGAAATCACAAACCACTGCCATTATAGAGTTCAAGGTTTCAAGGTTGTACTTTCAATAGTTTGCTCAGTTGTGGATATATTGATATCAAACCACCTCTCATGTGTCTTGGACCCCTTCTCGCAACTTTCACAGCTATTAGTTTGTGAAAAAGCCCTTAGCAAATCCCTTAAAACCATTATCAGTGGCCAATTGCCTTAAATATATACCTTTCGAGGTTTTCAAGGTTTCAAGGAGTTAATTACTGTTAATTTCCTAATGTCATTATCATTACATTGTATTTGTGTGTAGGTGAGTCGTTAACCCCATCTCCCACCATGGCTACTAGCAGGCCTCGCTGGACCTTGGCCATCATACAGTATGTGATGGCAGCATTATGACAGAACCTTGCTATGTATAGTTTCCTTGTCTCAAACCCACACATCAGAATCAGAAATACTTTGACGCCCAAGGGGAAACTCTTTGGACCACATGGAGAAACTTATGAAGGTTATGCTTTTTAATGGCAAGGAAGCTATACAACCCAAGATTCTACCAAAGTTCAAGATTGCTTTAAACAAATACATTTCTGATACCGTGTGTGTGTTTTAACAGTGCACGTTATCATCACATTTAATTGTTAAAATCAGAATTTATTATCTTGTGACTACTTATTCTTGTAAATAAAAATGTTTTACTTAATTCTGCAGTATTATTGATTTCAGTTTAATTATTGATAATACTTTATTTATCTGAAAAGGATATTTTTACTTTTTGTATTGGTTCCAGTGACTAACATGTAACCAATAACGCATCTGAGGAAAAAGTAATCCAAAAAGAGATGGTTTTAAAGTGACTCACAATAAGTGCATTTAAACTTCATGAACAAGAGCAAGAAATGAGGCAAAAACCAGTGCTAACATGGGCCGTGGCGGTGTAGTTTCAAAAGGTGATTTTCAACCTGTGATTCTGCCATCCTGACTTCAGTGGGGAGTTCATTCCACCACTGTGGGCCCAGAAGAGAAGAGCTTTGTCTGAGATGAGAGACCACAGGGTCCAATCCTCCAGAGGCAGAGGAGGAGTGTAGGGTTCGACCATGGCTTGGAGGAAGGAAGGAGTAGTTCCTTTCACTGCCTTGTAGACCACCAGAGAACCTGTGTTGTTGTTTTTTCAGATAGGAGGTGACAGTGACATATTTGAAAGCAGTGGGAAAGTGTCCTGAGACCAGAGATGTGTAAAGGAGGTGGGTCAGGCTGCTTCTCATTAATCTTAAATGTCTCCTCGTTACCTTCTCTTGGATCTTATCCTTGTGTCTAATCCCTCCCCTTTAAGACACAAGGAAGACATGTAAGGACAAGATGCGAGGAGAGAGGAATCGAAGAGATGTTGTAAGTGAAATGAGAAGTCCCCCTGTATAGGGTGTTATTTGGAGGTGTTGGAGGAGTTTGTGATGATGGCAGCACAGTTGGATCCGCTGTCAAAATGCACTTACAACAAGCATTTTGTTTCTTCAGAGTTTGTGTTTGCACAAATGTGACGCACTGTCCAAGTAGCATAAGGACGTACTACAGTACTGCAACCACTGTAAACACCACATATTATGAGAAATGTCAGAACAACCTGGCATGTTATACATGATGTATCTTAAGATTCAATTAAAGTGCAGTGTCACATTAAGCCACATACATACACAATAAACCACCAAGCCCCTTCAGCTCAAACGGTGTTCCATGTGCAGGAGAGTGCACCTGTATTGTGGTAATTCTGCTCCTCCATGAGGTAATTTATGCTCAAAAGTTATTTAAAAATAATGCTCATGACCTAATATGCATCTTTACAGGGATAACATGCATTCATGGATAGATGTTGGTTCATTATTCACAAAAATGATGGCAGCATTTCTGACATTCATGCGTGGAGTACATCATGGATATATATATATATATATATATATATATATATATATATATATATATATATATATATATATATGTGTGTGTGTGTGTGTGTGTGTGTGTGTGTAGGTGGATATAGGTGGAGTCAATTTCACATGGATGATTACAGAGAAAAAAATTAACATAATCACACGTTCTTTCATGTCCACCTCTTTATGTAAACTACACAGGGCCTGTACCAGAGGTGTACTTCAACTTATAAATAATGAGGTTATTGCCACCGCCTGAGAGACGAGGTTGAGGGACACTACATTAATGTTCTAATAATAGTATACTGGCTTGCCCACAGCCTATCCTACACGGTGGTTTCACTGGGGGTGGTTGGTGAAGCCAAAGTGTGTGGGTACCATTGACAGCTGCCATGTCCGCATCAAGATCCCCCAGGACCAGGTGGCCAGGACTACCTCAACAAGCTCTTCCCATCCATACAGCTGAAGGCAGTATGTGATGGTGAGGGTCTCTTTATCAACACCTTTGTGGGGCTCCATCCACGACACCAGAGTCTTGAAGAACAGCAGCATCTACAAAGAGGCGTTGTATCCTCCTCCAGGTATGGCAGAGATAAACTGCTACCATGAAACTTATCAACATCAACATAATTCTGTGGTCACTGCAATATCAACCATGTCTATATTTATCCAATCTTGCCTGCAGGAAAGAAAAACAAAGCCTTTGTTCACAAGCACAAACATTTTTTATAATTCCATGGTTGTAATTATTTTTGTACTGCGTATCAATTAAAGATGTGAAAGACATTTAAAAGCAAAAATAGCAAAAATTTAGTTTTTAATTTTACAGCTAGGCAGTGCCAGTGTTGTAGTCAAGACCACCGAAACTGAGACCAAGTCATGACCAAGACCAGAGTATATTGAGAACGAGACAAGACCAAGACTTTGAGGGGTTGAGACAAGCAAAAACGTAACTAAGGAACAACAATTTGTCACCACATGCCCTGTCCCCTCAACTTCTCACAAAGGTAACACTGCATTAGCTAGCGTTACATCCCTCAATATATGTTAACTAAATTAGGTAGCTTGTGCACCTAGCTAGGTGGCAAATAGCTGGCAAGCAACAAAAACTAGCGCCCTGAAACATACAGTATATACATACTGTCAAATTTCAATTAATAGCCTGGGCTTTTATTTGCTTCAATCACTGAACTCCACCTGCCTATATTTGGGACAGGAGTCTATATGGGACAGGCCTTTAATTCTTTTGCACAAAACTCTTGTTCAGCATGAACGATGATGATATTATCAAATTGTTTATTTAAACCAGTATGAATATTACTTGTATAATCGACAAGCTACCAAATCAGAATCAGAATCAGAAATACTTTATTGATCCCAGAGGGAAAACTCTTTTGTTACAGCAGCTCGCCTTTACGGCAGTGCAAATAACATATCAATTACGAATTATTCATTTGATCTAGCTCCAATGAAGAGAGAGAGCCCTGTATCAAAATACAGGTGCCGAAAAGGACTGCCTGCCGAAATGAGACTTTTTCAGCACAACACCGGTAGCCTACCTTAGAAAGGATGAAAGCCGAAGGTTGAAGTAGCTATTTCAACCTGGATTCATTTTTAAGTATAGATTAAAGATTAACATTTATTTGTCAAAACGTGTAGCCACACCCAGCCAGTATAAGGGATCAGCGTCTAATTGGGGCTCTGCTTTTAATTGAAGTTTTACAGTAGGTAGCTAATATGTATAGCTAATATTCGCAAAATCTCTTTGGGTGAGAGGTGAAGAGATTTCTGAAGGGTTTTGGTGCAGAGGCAATTGCTAACATTAGCTAGCTAGCTTTGCTAGCGTCACTTACACTTATGCTCACCTTTCTTTATGCTTCTTTACTAAGTGCCGATAAGTTTGACGTGAGCCAGCTGTCTCAGTAAGCGTTGCATTGCAGAATTTACATACTGCGGTGTGTTTTTTTTTGGATGCTGCTTTGCAGATGAACTCTTTGTTCGACTGTCTTCAACTAACTTTGACGATTAATTAATCTAAGCCATCAACCTGTCTCTAAGACCCTATTCCAACTAGGCTGCTTAAAGACATTTTACCCTTAGTTAGCACTTCTTTACTGGATATGAACAATCTGTCTTTATTAACAGGCTATGTACCACAATTAATGTAATTGTGGTACATTGCCTTGTAATTGTAATTGTAATTAAACCGCTTCTTAAAAAGCCTACTCTTGATCCAGGGGTTTCAGCCCACTATAGACCTATATCTAACCTTCCCTTTCTCTCTAAGATCCTTGAGAAAGCAGTCACCAATCAGTTATGTGACTTTCTAAATAAATATTAAATATTTGAGGATTTTTAGTCAGAATTTAGAGTGCATCATAGTACAGAGACGGCACTGGTGAAAATTACAAATGACCTTTTAATTGCATCAGACAATGGACTTGTCTCTGTACTTGTCTTGTTAGATCTTAGTGCTGCGTTCGACACCATTGAGCATCACATCCTATTACAAAGACTGGAACATGTAATTGGCATTAAAGGAGCCGCACTAAGCTGGTTTAAATCCTATCTATCAGTTTGATCTCAGTTTGTACATGTTAACGGTGAGTCCTCTGTGCACGCCAAAGTTAGTCACGGAGTTCCACAAAGTTCTGTGCTTGGATTGATTCTATTCACCTTATATATGCTTCCTCTGGGCAATATTATTAGGAAACACTCCATAAACTTTCATTGTTATGCGGATGATACCCAATTATATCTATCGATCAAGCCAGATGAAACTAACCAGTTAGCTAAACTTCAAGCATGCCTTAAAGACATAAAGACCTGGATGACCTGCAATTTTCTGATGTTAAACTCAGACAAAGCTGAAGTTATTGTACTTGGTCCCAAACAACTCCGAGACAAATTATCTAAAGATATAGTTGCTCTAGATGGCATTGCCCTGGCTTCCAGCACCACCGTAAGGAACCTTCGGAGTTATCTTTGATCAGGATTTATCCTTTAACTCTCACATGAAACAAACTTCAAGGACTGCCTTCTTTCACCTACGCAACGTTGCAAAAATCAGGCACATCCTGTCTCAAAATGATGCAGTAAACTAGTACATGCATTTGTTACTTCTAGGTTGGACTACTGCAATTCCTTATTATCAGGCTGCCCGAATATGTCCCTTAAGACTCTCCAGTTGATCCAGAATGCTGCGGCACGTGTACTGACAAGAACTAGGAAAAGAGATCATATTTCTCCAATATTAGCTTCTCTGCAATAGAATTTAAAATCCTTCTCCTCACCTACAAAGCTCTTACAGTGGTGTGCAAAAGTGTTTTCCTGATTTCTTATTTTTTTGCATGTTTGTCACACTTAAATGTTTCAGATCATCAAACAAATTTAAATATTAGTCAAAGATAAGACAAGTAAACACAAAATGCAGTTTTTAAATTAAGGTTGTTATTATTAAGGGAAAACAAAATCCAAACCTACATGGCCCTGTGTGAAAACGTGATTGCCCCTTAAACCTAATAACTGGTTGCTCCACCCTTAGCAGCAACAACTGCAATCAAGCGATAACTTGCAGTGAGTCTTTTACAGCGCTGTGGAGGAATTTTGGCCCACTCATCTTTGCAGAATTGTTGTAATTCAGCCACATTGGAGGGTTTTCGAGCATGAACTGCCTTTTTAAGGTCATGCCACAGCATCTCAATAGGATTCAGGTCAGGACTTTGAGTAGGCCACTCCAAAGTCTTCATTTTGTTAATTTTGGGAGGCAGACACCATCTCTGCATTTAAGAGTAGGCTTAAGATTTTCCTCTTTGATAAAGCTTATAGTTAGGGCTGGCTTGGGTGAGCCCTGAACCATCCCTTAGTTATGCTGCTATAGGCCTAGACTGCCGGGATACTTCCCATGATGCACCTCTCTCCTTCTCTCCCTCTCCCTCTCTGTCTGTATGCATTTTTATCCCATTACTGCATGTTACTAACTCGACATCTTCTCTTTCCCGTAGTTTGGTGCTTTCTCGTTTCTCTCTTCTCCTGTCACTTTCAGCAGGTATTTCTGCCTCCGGAGCTGCAGAGAATGGATCTGTGGTTGTGGGCCACTTGCTGCCCCCGTGTTCCTGCTCTTGTTATTGGCTCTGTTACTAATACTGACATTATTTTTCCTATAGCTGTCATTCCTATTATTCTTAATTTATTAATATTAACACTACAATTACATTTCTACTATTTAAAAAATTCTAGGTGGTATTTGCCTTGAGCCTCCCCCCCAAGTATTCCATACTCTCCGAGATGGATACACACTGTCAGGTTCAAGACACCTAGAACATTTAAATCATATACAAGGAAAGAAAGACAAAGGCATTAACTTAAGTTTTACTCGAGGAGAGTAAGCATAGATGCATTCAGTTACATCTCCTACTCACTCTGAAGTGCATCTATGCATCCTCCTCTTTTTTATTCAGTTTAGGAGATTCCCTGTTACATAATTTTCTAAGGAGTGGGGGAAGTGTATACTGCTACTTAAGAAAGAACAAAGCGGTGTTATCAGGTTTATCTTGCGAGAGCGGCCTTGGAGCAGCCACTACTCTCGAGATCATCTGGTACGGTGTCAGCCTGCCCTGCCGGTCATGGGATAGCAGGTTGCATTCCTGTTATTCTCACAGACACAAGTTTAATAACACACATACATACACAGCATTGCTGTGAACTTTAAAGGTCACTAAGAACAAAACATAAATGGGATAACTTATGTACATTTTATTCTAACACACACAATGCTTGCTCAGTGTCTTGGTATGTTGTATGAAAGTTGCACTTGCTAGCTTGGAGACCTGTGCACTGTTGCCGACTCCGAAAGCCCACCCTGGAGAGATGTGTGGCAGCAGCTAGCAAAGGTGAGACACAAATTGCCAGTTTTCCCTGCCCTTGTCCTGGAGTTCTCATGGTCCTGGGTGTCTGCTAAGGCTCCGCTCTCACTGCCATTTACCCAGTTCTTGGACTTGGAAGGTATGGAGTCTGGTGGGCTAACCAACATCCCTCCGATGAACGAGACGCTGGCTATCCACCTGGTGCCAAAACCCAACTTGGCAAGCAGCAAACCCACTCTCCCCGACAAGCATTGCAGATTCCGCAGGTGCTGACCTCTTGTGCGCTGAATACGGCCTTGATGCTGCAAGCTTACCCGGCAGAGAAGTTGCGGGATCTACATGAGGCCCTGTCGAAGAAGGAGATGAGGTATGCAGAACGGCCGATTTCATTCTCCAGCTCTCCAGCACAGTGGGCATAGCCTTGGGAAAAGGCATGGCTGAGCAGTATCTGTGGCTAATGCTCACTGAGCTGCCTGAGATGTAGCGCTGATTTTATCCACCAAGCAGTTGAACCCTTGAATTTAGACCTGCTGCGATCAGAGGAATAAGCAAGAGAAGGCACTGCGGATGAGTATGCCCAGGCTTAAAAATGTATTTTTTTGGCGCTTTGAGCACCACAAGCCAAGTGCCATCTAGTTCCATTATATTCCAAAAAGGCAGACAACTCTACAGCCAATATCTCCAAAACTCAGCAACTCACACCAAAACAATTTACATGGATAAACAGCACTACAGGTAAGAGCAAAATTATGTATTTTTGATTTGGGGGTGAACTGTCCCTTTAAAGAAACCTCGGTTAAGCATACAGTTGAACCCGAGCATGTTAATTCAAGCCCTCACACTCACACTCCCCTCACCAGGTCAGAGATTGTTGTCACCTGCCACATGTGCCGCAAATTCTTGTCCTTGTGCAGATTTGAAAGTAATAGTGGCATGTTCCTGTGTTCACAATGTTCAGAATATCTGTGTGTCAATAAAAGGCTGTGTTTTCCCCACTCTCAAGCTTCAAATTGCGGAAATAAGCACCCACACATAAACACAATCTCTCAAGACACGTTGTGGTCATGGCTCCAGCCCACCAGCAGAGGGCATAGTTGTATCACAAATGACAATGCTGGTTGCAAGAGAGGCCTCTTGGCAGGCATGTGCAGCATCACAATGGATCATGGGAACTGTAGTCCTTCCCTACAGGCTCCAATTCAGGAAGCGTCCTCCGTTACTCAAGGGCATTGTGGTATCAAAAGTGCAACCATCCTTGTTCCTGCTCCATGCAAGAGTGCCTGAAGTTTGTCTTCATCCATGTGATTATCTCAAACCCTTGTTCTTCAGGAGCACCAGTGTTTTTGTTGCTTGAGTCTTTAATAAGGACCAGTCCTCAAGCACACCACTACTTCTTCTTACTGTTTGCAACCATCCTTTGCCCCAGTATTGAGAGAGGAAATCCGCTCAATAGAAACAAGCTATTAAGATTGTCCCTAAGCACGAGGCTCATTGGGGGTTTTACAGCTGCTACTTCGTCATACTAAAAAAAAGATGATGGTCTCCGTCCTATCTTGGACCTGAGAAAGTTAATCAAATACCTGAGAAAGTTCAAGTTCAGGATGCTGACTTAATGCCAGGTAATGCAGTCACTTCGACCAGGAGCTTGGTGCACTACAGTGGATCTAAAGGACCTATTTTCACCTAGCCATACTGCCGAAAGAAAGACTTTTCTTATGAAGGCACGGCGTATGAATACCAAGTTCTGCAGTTAGGTTTATCGCTCACTCCTCACGTTTTGACCAAATGCCTAAACGCAGCACTGGCACCGATCAGAGGTCAGGGCATACTATCCCTTGGCTACCTGGACAATTTGTTGGTTCTGGAACTCGGCTCATCAGGCCGATACCCACACATCCAGAGTAATAGCTCACCGGCAGTCTCTGGGATTTGTCATAAACTGGAAGAAGAGGTGCCTTACTCCAAAAGTTTGTTTTCTGGGTCTGGAGTTGGATTCTATAGAAAATCGGGCCCAGTTATGATTCCGGAGGATAGCCGCCTTCAACCGACGTCTAACACTGTTTCAGCCTCATTGTATTGTCTGTCTCCGTCAGGGCCAGCACCTACTGAGATTTATGGCTGCTATGATTCCAGCAGTGCCTTCAGGCTTGCTGATGATGAGGAAATTCCAGAGCTGGATGCATGCCAAACAGATGTTCTACACTCATTGAAGAAACGAGAGGTTATGGGTTACTCCATTGGGCCTTCATGCTCTGCTCATGCAGCGTCTAGGCTGGATCCTCTTGCGCGTTCTGGTCACCACAGATGCATCCAAATGGGGCTGGGGAGGCATCTGTAGAAATGCTCATGTGAACAGGACCTGGTCGGATGAGGAGAGGACATGGTATATAAATCTGCTGGAGTTATATGCTGCGTTTCTGTCACTGAGCCATTTTTACGATATGGGCACTATATGCGTCTGAAAGGGAGAAACTGATGTCTGCCAATGTTATTGACACAATACAGAGTGCCAGAGTGGCATCCACACAGAGGCTGTATATGCTTAAGTAGCATATATTTGATGCCTGGTGTAAGAAAAGGAATATTTTGTCTTTCCAAAGCTGACATTTCTTCAAGAATAACTGGAAAAAGGTCTTTACTTTTCCACAACAAGGGTCTATCTGTCGGCTATCTCTGCCTGCCATTTGGGATTTGAGTGGAAGTCCCCTGGCTCTCATCCTCTGGTGGTACGTTTTATGAAGGGCACACTGCAAGAGACCAATGCACAAAACTATGGTCAAACTGAAAAATGCAATATCTCAGTTTTTCTCAAAAGATCAAATAGAAAACAATCACAACTAACTATATTAAACTCCCTATTCCACCAAAAGCTAAGGAAGTTCACTTTAAAACATTTACAGGAATATATCCCTCAAGGGACTTTCTTACGCAGCAGTTTTGGCTGGATTGCAACTGTTGCATTTTCTGTGATGAAAACACGGAGACATCAATTCAATTCAATTTTATTTATATAGCACCAATTCAGAACAGAAGTTATCTCATTGTGCTTTTCCTATAGAGCAGGTCTAGACCATACTCTTTATAATATTATTTACTTTATTTAGACCCAACAAATCCCACCATGAGCAAGCATTTGGCGACAGTGGCAAGGAAAAACTTCGTTTAAGAGGCAGAAACCTTGGACAGAACCAGACTCAATGGTGGGTGGCCATCCGCCGCTGCCGTGTTAGGTTCATACTTTCATACATCATACTTTGTGTTATGACTGTATGTGTAGTAAAACGTTTTGGGATGATGTTTATAACTGGATGTTTTGATTTTACAAGGGAAGAAATCATTTTTGGTATCATCTTGAAAAAACAAAGGGCATGGACTAGTCCTAAATAGCCTACTATTATCATACACTGTAAGTTCTATTTGCATAAGTCAAGATTCAGGAAATTAAACCATACTTTCTTACCTTTCATAAAGAATTGTGTCACTTCCTTTCATCTCTAAACTTTATGAAGAAAAACTTTACGACACTGTAGAATCTGACTACTGACTTTGGTCTTTCTGAAAACCACTAGTAGCCCACATACCTCTGTCAACCGTTTTTGTCTTATGTATTTGTCTTGTTTTTCTTAAATCATTATTTTAGTGAACTTTTATTTAGCTCTGTCTGGTGTCTGCACCATAGACTGTATATAAAGATCTGCACACTTACTTTTACAGTGCCATCATGGTTGTAAATTGTTATTTTCATGTTGTTAATAAAGTTATTAAAAATGTTTTTGACTTCCTGTCGAGTCTGTGAAGGCTGCTGGAAACAGTCCGTCTATTTTGTGACTGCCCCCTGCTGCCGCCGCCGCCTACTGCTGCCGCTGCCGCCGCCTTTTGCCGCCTTTTGCCGCCTGTTTCCGCCGCCTGCTCCCATCAGCGCAGTTCATCTCGAAGGAGCCCGTCGCCTCCTAAAATGTACGTTATAGCCGCCCCTTCCGGCCATGTGACTTGTTGGATTGTTTGGGGCCGCGCGACATTCAGTGTTGGCGGGTATCTGTGACTGCGAGCCTGCTGTAGAGCCTCTCAGTTGACCACAGACATACTTTACCGCTCCAGATACTTATTATCAAGAAAATGTCTGACTGGACCAGAGGCAGACGACGTGATGCTTACAACAGCGAACATGAAAATAGGTACGTTTTGATTTTGTAGTTTAACCTACTTAAAACACCGTCATTACGAGCTTCCTTTGTGTCTTTGTCCACATGACGGAAGGCACTAACGTTAGCTTAAATTCGTGTTTCGAAAGATAGCTTGTAGATGTGTGTTGTCAACTACATAACGCATTTGCTGGTAAAGTATGAGTGGCTACGCTGTGTGTTCAGTGTTTGCTCTCTAAACACCTTCTTCTTTCCTGCTAAGTTAGCCTGCATGACTAGCTTAACCTTCCTATGTCTAGTGGCCAGTTGCTCCTTTTTTGGGCTGTGTTGGAAACATTGGGACACACAGCTAACGTTAGCGCTGTTCAGTTGTCGGTGGCTTGGCAAGAAAGGCTGAGAAAGGCGGTAAACACTAACCGAGAGTGAAAAGAACAGTGAAATTGTTCGCTAGGTTGGATCACAATTTGTCATTATGTGTGCAGATAGCTGAACTGAACCACGCTGACAGGAGGACTGTACGTAAGAGGGAAATGACTGCAACGTTAATTAGTTACTCGGGATCCAGCTGAATTAATGCTTGCCCCGCGACCCTAAACCATACATGCCCTAAACAGGGTGGGCTGCATAATGGATGGATGAACAGACAGTCGGAACAATCGAAAGGAGGAAGTGCATGGCGGGAAAAACTTTTGAACTAATTATTTCTGTTCGATTCAACAGAAGAGAGCTGGTTTAAGTAGGACTGCGCCTGGCCCGAGTTTGTGCCTCTCGTGTATTAACGTCAGCTCCAGCATACATTCGTGTCACAGAGGTAACGTCAACCTAACCACCGGTTTCTTTAGGACAGCTAACTTAGCGTTCACCGGCGACGTGTGAAACACCCGGAAGCTCGTTTAACAACAGCTGTTCTGACGGTGTTTTCAGAGTGCTCAAAGACTTTTCTAACCATCGGAAAGGAAAACATCCCGTCCGCTGCACGACAACTACGATTTTGAACCGTTTCCCAAGTTGCGCTTCTGTTTGTTGTCCAGGTAGCCGGCGGGCTGCCATCTTTGTTTTGATTCGGAAACATTAGCATTAGTTGCTGTAGCTAGTTCAGAACTGGAGGCTGCATGTAGTCTGCGAGCCAGTTCTGCGTTTGGTGCACTGTTGGGTGCGTACTGCTTAATTTTGTGCTGCATTGGTTTGTTCCTCACGGGTAGAAACGTTCTCCTGACACATGCTTGTAATGAAGATGCACATATGCCAATTCCCCGTTGTCTTCCCTGTGTAGGACCTACGGCCCATCTCGGTGGTCCCACTGCAGGAAGAGAGGGATCGATGGAAGCCTGCGAGCCACCAGAGAGACAGATGGTAGTGATAGGGAAAACGGTGGCCGCACTGACGGCAGCTACAGCCAGTCTGACAACAGACATGCCAGGTAAGAGGATACACCTGCAATAGAAGAAGATTTACATGTCTATGTGGAAGTGAAAGGTCTTTTTAAATAAATCTCCACACAGTACTCTAATATATCGTGACGGGCGGACGAAGCCCCCTGAAGCTTTAGGGCTTTCTTCCTATTTGTGTGGCATCTGGTGGCTTGCAAAACGTACTGGGGCCGAGGCGCTACAACACCTCTCTGATTTTAATGGCTTTAGTCTCATGTGTGTAATAAAAATTTATTAAATGTGTTTACTCTCACTCAGAAGTGCTGCATTAAATGTAGACGTTATTGTGCATTATGTTACAGAAAAGTTATTCATAAATGCATTGTCCGAAAAGCCTAAGTATTATTAGTCTAAGTTATTTTTGCAGACACAAAATGGTAGTGTACCTTATTGGCGTAGTTCAGGCCCAGTGTCACTGGATGTGTTGTGATGTGATTGGAGAATGATATTCATTAAATGAGCCTGTTACTTTTATTATATAATTATTTGGTATCAGGGGAAAATTTCCACATTTCCCAATTATTCTCCTCTTTTCTTAGCCCACCAATGTGCCTGTCACGTAGTTTAGCTGCGAAACTTTCAAAACTCTAACTCGGTTAAGCTCTTTTTGAAGCACCAGTGACGTTTGAAGCTTCAGACAGCGCACCTCACGGGAGTGAAACAGGCTTCGGTGTCATCCGCCCATCCCAACTAATATAAAGGAAATGCATTTTTGGAGTGGGGACATGGCGGACTAGGAACTTATAATCTCTAACATGTATTATCTATAAAGGAAAGAAACTTGACTAGGTGCAGCTGCTGAGTTAACAGGTTAGTGACCACAGTTGGCAATGTGTGGCCACAGCTACATCTGCTGGCACTGTGGCAACAAGAAATTCTATTCCCCTCAGTGTGTTTATGCTGGTTTATGCTATGTGTTTCCTCCCTAGTTTCACCACTCCAGAGAGCACAGGCCCGGTGTCTCGCTGTGGTAGACAGGCTGACTGGGGCAGCCAGGTGGATGATGATGAGATGAGGAGGGATGTACACAGAGACATGCAGCGGTAATTGAACTCTTTGAAGGCTTTTATGCCAGAGGTTTCATCTCTGATTCATTCAAAGCACACTCTTTCTTGAGTGCCAATCTTCATTGATTGTGTGTTCAGTTACAGGAGGAGGATATTGGGTGCAGAGGTGACCCAGAGGGAGAGAAAGACCTCCTCTGGCTCTTCTGGGAGGTATGTCCCCTTCTCTCATATTGTCTCTATATGACCATTAAACTCAGAATATTCATTTGTTGATTCAACATTGGCAGCTGAACGCAGGCCAACATGCTGCAGATTACAGTACAGCTGCTGTTCGGAGGTTCCATTCACAATAAATAGCAGCCTGTCACATCTTTATTGTTTGAGTCCATGTGTGAACGGGGGATACGTCTGTCTATCTGCTGCAGCTGTGACTCCAGAGAGGGAGAAAACATGGAGACAGATGAGGCTGTGTTGCTACGGCGACAGAAACAGATAAACTACGGCAAGAACACACTGGCCTACGACCGATACATCAAAGAAGTTCCAAAGTAGGGCCACACACACACACACCCCCTCAATCCATACAGCTATGACACTGTTATGAGCACATATGTGCAACATAAAACATCATAGTAGAAGTTACTGAAGGTGCTGGCACTATCACACGCTGCTCTAAAGAGTCATACATAGTGTTAATACAATAACTCACAGTAAAACACAAACCTCTGTTTCCATTGTTTCTTCTCTTCCCTTCTTGTGTTCAGACACATGCGTCAGCCGGGCGTTCACCCAAAGACTCCCAATAAGTTCAGGAAGTACAGCCGTCGCTCCTGGGACCAGCAGATCAAACTGTGGAAGGTCAAACTGCACGCCTGGGACCCCCCAACAGAGGACGGCCAAGACAAAGTCCTCGATAACATGTAAGAAGACATTTGGCCTTCAACAAGATACAAGTCACCTGAGGCCCATAAAGAGCACAGCAGTCTCAGCCAGCTGTCGGTCATGTTCATGTGTTGTTTGTTCCTCCAGTGAGGAGCTGGGTCTCGATGATGTCATGGACATCGAGCTGGACTTCCCAACCTTGTCAGACTCCCAGGATGCCCCAGCCTCTTTCACCACGCACAGCCTTTCGGCGGAGGTGAGTTTACGTCACTTCTGTTTTGTGGAATTGTAGAACATCTGAAGCTCAAACGCGCACACGTGGTTGTGACTGCAGGGAAACGTAGCATTAAGGTTTTCCACATTTTCAGGTAGCAGAAATTAGAAGCAACTCAATGTTCAAGGGAACATGTAGTTAGGCTGTGGCTTGGTGGTAGAGCGGGCCGTTTACCAATCAGAAGGTCGGCGGTTCGATCCCGGCGTCCCCCGGCCCACATGTCGAAGTGTCCTTGGGCAGGACACTGAACCCCAGGTTGCTCCTGAGTGACTGAATTAGTGATCAGATTTGAGTGGTCAGAAGACTAGAAAGGTGCTATCCAAGTACAGTCCACTGACCATTTATTTAATGATTGGCAGTGTTCTGTTGATACACTTCCAACTTGTGAGTCTTTTCGTCAGAGCACAGCATAGCTGAACATGCAAAATATACCATTTGTTTATAGGCAAATATGCAATTCAACATCTATGGACATTCCAAAAATAAATGAATGATTTCCTCTCAAAATCAACAGCTGATGTTAAACTTAACACAGCTACCTAAACTCTAAGAACTGTCTCAGAACTTTGTCTCCAGTTTCCCTAGAATGTGCACCAAATGACAGATCTTTCCAAGAAACCTCCCAGGTCATTATTTGAAAGGCATTAACCTGTAAAATAACATTTAGATATTTTCCTCCATACAGAAATCCTACTTGTGTAGTTAGATGAACATGTTTACCCAGTGAAACATTATAGAAAACAATCAGTCACGGGCTTTTTGAGAATACAGAGGACTTCATTATGAAGAGCTGTCAACAAACGGAAGGGGAGACACATACAATGTGCAGTCTTTTCATCTAATGGATCTTCACATGGTGCAGTACATCTGTGGTGTGGGACATCACATGCATTACATACATACATTACATGGAGTAGAGATCCTCATTGAAACCAGTACTTTATGAACAGGCTTTTATTGAACTTGATTGCTTGTGCTCTCTTGCTCAGGGTGAAGACTGTTTGGGTACTCCAGTTAAAGTACAGAAGACAGAAACCACAGCAGAGCCAGACATGGCGTAGCTCATCGTTGGCCTTCTCCAAGAAAATCCAACTTGTTCACACGCATCTCTAATTGTTCAGCCGTTTCCTCCCGACACAGCCCTCCGTGCTCCCGGCACCAGCTGCTCGATCTGCTCGAAGCAGGGCTGCGTCTGTCTCAGCTGGTAGTAATTAGTTCAGCACTGTAACATATTTAGTGTTCTTTCTCCATTTATACTAGTGCTTCTTAATCCATAGGTTGGGGCCGTTTACAAATGACTACTCAGGGAGTCTTCTTCTATGGCAAGATTTTACAGTTGCATGTTTAATCAGGCTTCAGTCAGTTTAAATGGTTTGGGATTTGGTGTTCACGATAACACTTGTAGCACTGATCTGGGGCCCTGTAGGTGTCCATTATGTGTAAATGTTAAATCACATCCTGCTTATACTTGCTTAATAAACAGAAACTGACTGAACTCAAAGGGATCTCTAAATAGCTTTAGCGGAGATAGGCAAACCAAAGGCAAAGTATTTTCCTTTTAATGATTCATATTGACAAGATTTTTTTTTTCCCCAAGTATGTAAAATTTTAAGTACTGGAGAGCAGTGGGCTGTGATTTGTTTTTACATTGGTTGTTTTTTAATACGAATGTTACTGTTTCTTATTGCTGTTTCCTTCATGGTGAAGACTTTCAAATAAAAAACCAAACAAACTTGAATGTCTCATTGTCTTTTCTGAGCAGAACTTTGACGGATTGCTCCTCCTGTCGTCCTGGTGTGACTGAGTTGAAAGCTAATTTGGAACCAGAGCAGCTGCCGAGTTGAATCAGTGCGTCAGCTTTGTTACTAACCGAGGCTTTACAGTGGAAACACTCAACCTCCGTTGCTCCATGTATACGGTTAGATTAGGTTTTGTTAAAGTGGGTATTAACGAGGTCCAAGAAACGAGAACACATCACCGCTATCCTTCCTCACGCTGGCTCCCTGTTCATTTCTGGATAAACCTCAACATCTTTCCAATTGTCTACAAATCTCTCCATGGTCTCCCCCCGACAAATACCTCACAACCTCTCACCCTCTGCGGCCCCACCGGGCCCCTCGGATCCTCCCGCCGTGGCCTGCTGGCTATACGTTGTAGGTGGAGAGGAAAGGGCCCCTGCCGCACCACCGGGCCCCTCAGATCCTCGGAAAGGCCGGGCACAGGGCCTTCTCTGCAGCGGCTCCTCGGCTCCATCTGACGGGCTTTATTCTCTGGCTTTTACCTGTTTAACCGGTCTTATTTTTATCTGATTCCCTGGGTTTCAACTTGTTTCTATTTTAATCTTGCTTTATTTCCACAATGTCTCTTTGTGAAGCACTTTGGTGCAAAACATGTTTGCTTTTAAAGTGCAGTATAAGTGAAATCAAGTGGAAACTGGGTGAATGTAAATGTTATACCAAGGTGCTCTTAGTGACTTAAAATCCCCTTTCCGCCTCCAGCTGGAAAGTGACCTGACCTAATGAATGAGGCCATGTATGCAGAATTCTGCCCCGTGCTGTCTTGACTGATGGATCTCTGCAGGTAATCTTGTTTTCCATTAGTGAAATATTTGTTGTCACGTTGATGTTCTTTCATCTGCTAATGCGTGGTGGCTATCGTAGTTTCCCCTTTGGTGCAGGTCATTAACCTGAACATGGATGAGCTCCAACAGCGGCCAGTGGTTCCCACTCATCGAGCATGACGTTGCCTTGCTCACTGATGGCTGTGCAGATGCAACACAGCGCTTTGGACCAAAGCCACGGGGAAGGAGAGGACGGGTTAAGTACTCGGAAGTCGATTTTCAAATCCGTTTTCTCAGTAAGCAGTCACATTAGCAGATGCGCGCGCCAGGGGTTTGTTGCACGCCACGGCGGAGCTCGAGAGAAGCCTGCGGGGGGCAGTGTTGCGCGCACAAGCGTTAAAACTCCCTAAAATACAAAGAAGAAGAAGAAGAAGAAGGAGGAGGAGAAAGAAAACGAAGAGAAGGAGGAGATAAGAAACTAGTTACTGCTACTCTGAAGGTTAAATTGATTAGGATTTGAGAAACAAAGTGACCGAGGACCATGCTGAGGGCTTGTCTGAGAGGAGCTAATGCCACAGCCCGGGTGAGACTCGTGCCTTCCCCGCTAACCACTCCTTTACCGCCATGAGCTGCCATGTTAGCATTAGCGTGTTGTCATTCAGTGACCCACAGCCTGGCTCAAGGTGCCGTAGCGGATTTTATTGTGAACACTGTTGCATTGTTAACCCTAAAGGGGCACCTAACGTTATATTTTAGAAAGAACGCGACTCTTCATTTAAGTTGTCATCAGAAAGAGCCGATGAGACCAATGCGTAATGCCACTGCTAGCTGGTTAGCTCCCAGTGACAGATGGCTAATGCCATTTCAACCATAAGCAAGCTAACGAGTTGAGCTAACGCTAAGTTTTAGTGGGGAGGTTAGGTCAAACGTCCATCTACGATATCACAAAAACATCGCCACTGTCAACCTGAATTTTATTTTTCATTATTATTTCGTGTCAGTAGAAGAGAACACTGCTAACATGTTTAAATGTGGCTAAGGCTAGCAACATTTCCGCTGAAAGCAATCTTTTTAAAAATAAGACAGTGTAGGTTTCAGTCATAGTCATCTGGACGCTGTTTTCAGAATCAAGACGTTTTTTAAAAATAGATGTTTTATATCTGGCCAATGTAAGCCCGGGAAGGTGATTGAACAACATTTCTGGTTTAACGTAATGTTACTGCAGACATACCCTTCACTCCCACAAGCGTGCTTTGTCATATCGGCTCCATGTTTGAAAAAGATGCAGTGAAACTTCTTGGAAGTCGTCACAGCAGTTCACCCAGAAGCGCCACCCGGCTCCGGCTCCGGCTCCCAGTGAATACGGCGGCGGGGCTTCCGCCTCGCTGGAAAACCGGATCATGCGACTGCTTCGCAGAACGCGCAGTCTCCGTAGCGTCGCCAGTATAGGGAATATACTCCTACACAAGATGTTGAGGCACAGCACCATACGTGTTTGTGTATAATGTATAAGCTATTCCATTTTGTTCTGGTTATTACATTGGGATTTCATGTGAAGTGAAAATTGTGATAACTGGACGAAATATTATAAAATGAATATGTGCATTTCAAGCGTTTGGTGGATGGATTTGTGGGAGTGGGGTTTCGCCGAAACTTAACGGAATAAAATACACCAAAACAGCCCCAGATCATGTCGGGTATCAAACAAATGAAAGGTAACATTTGTCACACTCTTTTGTCTGTGCCACAGAGCCTCCCTGTAAGCAGGTTAGAGAGAGATGTGAGGAAGCTCATCTGAAGTGGCATCAGTTTCTGATGAAGGCTGGAGCAGCCCCGCAGCATCTTTTGTCATCTTGGAGTAACAAGAAGGGGCCGCTGCCTGTGCTGTTCTTCCCACCAGCCTCTTAAACTGTTTTACACGCAGCCGCACACGCACACCAACCTGTGCTTACCTGGACCAGTCAGAAGCATACTTCTAAGTTTATTTCACTGCTTAGCAACTGCCAGGCAGTTATTTTCGTTTGTATTTGTAGATCTTCTTTTCACTTGTAATTTCATTATTTCATAGTTCAGATTTTATCAGAATGTTTCAAGAAAAGCAGAAGTAACTCAGTAGCCCCCAGAAAGAAAATGATCAAATTATAGTTCACCAGTTTCCACCAGGTGCAATGTAATTGATTTGCTCATTCAGTTTTTCCCTTTGTTAACTGAGGTAATCCTATGATGCAGTCATTCAGCTTCCAAAACAGTGTGTCATCATGCAATTTTAAAATGCAAAATACGTCAGGTAGTGATTACGCTACTTGACAGCATTTCAGCTTTTGTCATCTTCAAAAATTACGGCGTTGCACAGGTCAGACTCATTCATTCCTCAATCCATCAGACTCCAGGAGGTGGCTTGTTTTTAAGCCAAGGGACGAAACACATCTACATAACAGTAGATGCAATAACGCTGCACGAACTAGCTGTCTGTCTAACATTGACTTTCTCCTGTCCTCGCTCTCTGTCTGTCTCCCCCGCCCTCTGTAGAAGAACTTCGGGAGAACCCGTCTAAACAGTCTGCAACACTGTCGGCACTACACAGCAGGACAGAGCAGGTAATACACCAACACACACACACACTGTACAGGGATTCATTGTGCAAGATTTCAAGTGAGTCAAATGGAGAGCTTGTACATGACATTCAGTCCTCTTGATGATAGCAAGTCATTGTCACACCACATATTGGCATCAGATTCATGTCTATCCTTTGCTGTCCTCCTCCACCACAGCGGTGCTGCTAAAGTGGTTGCTGCTGGCTTGGTGACTGTAGGCGGTGGTGTTGGAGGCACAATACTCTACGCCAAATGGGACCCCAAGTTCAGAGCAGCCGTGGAAAACACTGTTCCATACTCAGACTGGCTGTTGGGTATGGCTTTAGGACCCGCTTCTCAAGATGGCGGACTCCCCATCAAGAAACAGGTCAGGATGGATTCACATCGCATGTTTGGACAATGCTTGCTCATGGTGGGATCTGTTGGGTCTCTGTAATTAATATTATAAAGAGTTCGGTCTAGACCTGCTCTAAAGGAAAAGTGCAATGAGACAACGTCTGTTATGAATTGGCGCTATTTAAATAAAATTAAATTGAACAGCAGCGTTGCACTGCATATGAGAGTGAAAATTAGTGTGTGAATATGAAAAATGATTTGATTGCACCTGTGATTGACTCTGTTCTGACACTCAGATCATCAAACTTCCCTAAGCTCAGACGGTAACGAATCCGTTAGCTCTCCTCTCTCTTTCTCATTAGATGTTTATGAGGTGAAAGAAACCCAACAACTCCAGCAGAGTGAGACCTCTTCTCTCTAGCTGATCACCTCACGTCAGTTTCAGGAGTCACATTCTTCCAGTTAAACTTTCCTTAATATCAGATCAGTAATTTCAGTTTATCAACTCAGTAGTTTTGAATCGAGGCCTTCAGTATTTGGATCAAGGAGCTTGTGAAAAATCAGGTATACCAAATTTAGAAGGCTTTAGCTGTTATTTAAAAGGCAGAGTGAGTAGGATCTTCCTAAAAAACAATGTGTAGCCTCATACAAAAGTGATCCGTCTCAGTCGTCACTTCTGACCCAGTAGAAGTGTGTGGCGGTGTCTGTCTCTGCAGAGACGCTGCCTGTATTTTCTCCAATAACAGCACGCAGGCTGTGAGGTCTGGACTCTGTGAAAACACAGGGACATCGCCGTCTCCGTCTCCATCTACGTCCTCTGCTCCCTGCTCAAAATCCGAATCCGAATTCTCCAAATCTGAAAGAGAGAGACAAACAAAACCACTATATTAGACAACATGTAAACATCACACTAGCACCACTGGATGGACATGTTCATGCAGAAAGCATCGCTCTTGTCCTCTGTAGTGTTGTGTGTTCTTGATATAAATGTCTGCTCAAACCACACTTATTTCCCAAAAACAACATGGGGCTCTGGAACCTTTCAGAAGATAGAGACTGGTTCTTGTGGTACTTTCCACAGTTCCTCAAAAACCATGAAGGTAATGAAAGGAAATGAGTAAAGTTTAGAAAATGGAATTAATTGAAGGGATGCTTTTTGAAAGGTCTTACCACTCATTTGTGTTTGAACTGAAAGCATTTTTTATGTTATTTAAAAGGCAGAGTGAGTAGGATCTTCCTAAAAAACAATGTGTAGCCTCATACAAAAGTGATCCGTCTCAGTCGTCACTTCTGACCCAGTAGAAGTGTGTGGCGGTGTCTGTCTCTGCAGAGACGCTGCCTGTATTTTCTCCAATAACAGCACGCAGGCTGTGAGGTCTGGACTCTGTGAAAACACAGGGACATCGCCGTCTCCGTCTCCATCTACGTCCTCTGCTCCCTGCTCAAAATCCTTCCTGCAGGGTGGGGCGGAGGTGTGGGCGATTTTATTTGTGCTTTAGAATGTAACCGCAGTGAAACAATCAGAAAATAATGATTATTTATCTGTTTCACTGCTTTGTTCTCACTAACGCCGCTCCCTCTCTTCATTCACTCTGCAGCTCTCTCTCTCTCTCTCTCTCTCTCTTTCTTGTTGAGACGGGGAGGAGGGGTTTTGAATCATGTGTTTGCAAACAGCAACTGAAAAATCCTACTTATTCTGCCTTCAATGTGTCAGACAAATTTTGTCAACATTTAGGTAAATACAGTAAGTATCCAATCAGTGTTAGAGATACCAGTATTAAAGGAGAATTTGAATTACTTAAAATGTTTGTTTTTGTTCTATGTTCTAAAACATCAAAATCACAGACTTTGTACAGAACCGATGATATGTGGCTCTATACAAAAACATTCAGAGACTCTCAAGCCTCAGTTAAAATGGCTGCTGTTCCTGCTGTTTAGATGGGGTTGGCCCAGCCTCCCTCTCTGATGGAAAAACAGGCGAAGGTGTCCAAAGCCAAGTCAGAAAAAAAGGTGAAGGAGGCAGCAGAGAATCCGGCCAAAGAGGCGAGTCCTGTCCCAACACAGCCTGCACAGAGCATAGAGGGTAAGTCTCTGATTTGGTTTGGACTCATACATCATGTACTGGCAGTGTTTTTGAGTTAATGGCAACTGCTGTTACAGTAGTCACTCATTTCAGTTTGGCACCTTGCTGCCATGAGGCCCTTTGTACCTTGTACCTTGGGGGACAATAGAGGGCAGCAGTGTGTCAGCATAGTACCTCCTCCTGATTTCCAGTATGTTGATATCACCTCAGATACCGCCATACTTTGCTTTTACAGCATATTTACTATTTACCGTGACCACATTCTTTCCCTAACCTTAACTTAACCCCGTTGTAATAATTGTTAAACATGTGTGGACCTTTTTGATGAGAGGGAATGAGAACAAAGGCTGCACAGGTAAAAGAACCCCTCGCTTTAACGGCCTCTGCTGGTACCGCAGTAATGAGGCCATACAGGGCCGGTACAGAGTGGCAGAATAAAGTGAAAGACTATTGTACCTTCTGCTTTAAGGATTAACTTCTTGACTGGAGTCCCTCAAGGTTCAATCCTGGGTCCCATCCTCTTCTCCATCTTCTTGCTCCTCCTTGGCAGTCATCAATGTCCATCCTGGAACTCGTACAGAACGCTGCAGCTAGGCTGCTGACTGGAACTAGGAAAAGAGCCCACATCACCGCCATCCTGGCCGCCCTGCACTGGTTTCGAGTGCACTACCGAGTCAATTTTAAGATCCTCCTGCTTGTTTTTAAAGCTCGTAAGGTCTGGCATCCAATACGTAGCCAACTACCTCAGCCCCCACTAACACACTCACAAAAGCTCAGTGGGACAGGTGCTTGATACAAAAAAATCAATGCAATGGCAATGCAAGGAGTACCCGCACACTGCAATCACGGCTCCCTTTAATTTTATCAGTTTCCAACTACAGGTCTTCCTCGGGCCACCTTAGACCACTAGGCCAACATGGAGACATGCTTTTTTTAAAGCACTGTCACAAAGACTATCACCACTGCCTCAGTTATAGCAGGTACAATCTGGTTGTTGAGGCTCATTGATTTTAGCAGTAAATTACTAATTACCTGTGAAAACCTCTGCAGTATTGTCCAGGTGATCTTTATAGCACAAAGAGTATGGAAAATGCTGACCTAGGTGTGTGAACTTTCACAGGTTCAAAATACAGTGGAGGTCTATGAGAATTAATATGGCGGGAAGCTGGAATATACACCAAAATTTAAAATTTACAGATAAAATTCTGAAAAATATCAAATGATTGATGATGATGGAAACGTAGTCAAATATTTTCACTTGGATCACGTCAACTTCATTTCAGTTCATTTCAATAAATCAAACGCACCCTTCCAAGCACAGTGTGTGTTTAGGAAGTAACGATGGGCACGTGCACCGTTATTATGCCAGAGTTACAGAACAACCTATGGAAGTGGCATAGCTTGTTTGACCTGCTGTCCGTGTTGTTGGAATAAAACTGAACCTCATGAATCTTCGTGACTTATTTTGTCATTTTATTACTTGGGAGATTTTTGCAAGAAACGACCGCCTGGCAGTCAGCCGCAGCAGAAGCTGACGGTAGCCAGCAGTAACCAAACAGTTTTGGAAAGGCAGCGGGGTTCCCTCCAGCATGGATTACAATCCCACTGGTCTGTGCTGGGCACAAACCATTGACTGTATCTAAGGTTTATGGCACAAACACACTGGAACAACTTAGCAATAAGCAATTCATAAGAAAGCTAACTGTTGTTTATGTTGACCTGATGTTAGCAGATGTATTTTCTTGATGGAAATGCGACCGTGACGGGTTGTTGTATGTGGGTTTTGGCAGCTGCTGTCCCCTCTTCCTGGCACTGCGTACCTGCACTGAATCTTTTAGTGGTACGGAGTACCGGACCGTACCGGACTTTCGCCCCTGCGTCGTTTCCAGAGAACACTTGCTGGTAATTATGAGAGAACTTTTGGCGGCCCCTAGAGGCAGAATGTCCCAAGACTTTGCAGCGACCATTAGAGCTAGCCTGTTAACATGTGCACCAAATTTGGTTACAATAGCTTAAACCAGTTTTGATTGCTGAGAGTTTGTTCTGTTTTGCAGTTATACATTTTTTAAATTGTGTTTATATTGCCATTTTAACAGAAATGAAATTTAATAACTTTAGTGTGGCTCGGTCCAAATGTGGTGAAGATTGAATCACATTTGAAAGCTGTGAAAACTTGTAAAGGTTTTGGACATAATTGAGAATGGTGGGTCTCCACCAAAACGTGTGATCGTGCATCTGGGTTTTTGTTTCTATTGCGCATGGTTCATAAGTTAGACTGAGACGTAAAAGTGGCAGCACCATTATAGGGTCCGTTGATATGGTTTGTTATCTGCGTAGCGGGGGGGGACTTCTGATAATAATAACACCGGGTAACCTTTTCACCACAGTCTTCACTGAAATGCTGCTGGCGGGGTATTGTTTACCTCAGTTCCCAGGTCAGTGATATCCTTCTTCCTCTTGAAGCTAATCACTTCAGTTATTGCCTTTGACCACGAGAGTTAGGGGCCAGTGTGCTTTGCAAGCTGCTAACACTAGTTTTACTCATCTCAGCTTGACTGTTGTTGATATTTAGGATTTTTTCCAGCTCATAAATACGCAACAGTCTTAAGGACGCAGGAGGAGGAAAGACTGAGCCATAGTGATTCATTTTAGTTTTGCTAAAATGTAAGTGTTTATGTGCACTGTGTTTTTCTGCACCCACAGACATCTCTCAGGGTAAGCTGTCTTCTGTCGTTCTTTAGCCTTCCTGTAGAATGCTGTGCTCCTGTGCCTTTCGCCACACTCTACAGCTCTAACTGTTAAGGGTAACACACAGGCGGCGTCACGGAGCGCCACGTGGCAACTGCACTTTCAAAGAGATTTAGAACTTCCGTATTTATGTAGGTATTCATTAATCTGTATTTAAATGATGAGATTAGTGACTTTTATGTTGTTTTTTATAAATTCCTTTTTTAATTTGAACTTTTATTTTTATTGATTTATTTATTTATTTTTATTTTCTATAATCCTTTTTATTCCCCATTTAAATATCAATTAAAGAAATACTTTAGTGCTTTTGTAATTTAGTCTATTTAGTTATGGATTCATTAATTCATTTGTAAAATCTTGAATTTATTTCTGTTTTTATTGTGCATTTAGATATCAGGTAATGGAATTCTTTAACTATTTCCATGGTCCTCCATAAGCCAAGTACTGAGGACCAATATCCGTAATCAGAAAAACACACTGCAAGTGTGATGAAAGCCTGAGCAAGAAGCCAACGATAGAGTGAAGACCCGTTTTAATATCGGCGCCACACAGGCTACACCAATGCCCTAGTAGGGGCCCTGGTAGAGGCCCTGGTAGGGGCCCTGGTAGGGGCCCTGGTCGGTCTAAAAACACATTCACAACTGGACTGCTATCAGCCGAGCCGTCATTGTTAAGTGGACACACACACAACCTCTATCACAGCGATAAAACACAGAGAAACTTCAGTATTTTACTATAGAAATATATCCTTAAAACACTGCAGGCTGACAGAGGCTCTTTATAGCCTGTACCATTCAGAAAGAGCAGAAAAAACCAAAACACAGAACTTGTGAGTTTGTCTTGATGTGAGAGGAACAGATGACAGAAAGTACACTCAAATCTTCACCAGATGGCTGACAAATCCCTAACGTAATTTCCGATAGCATAACCATCCAAACAGCACGTGTCCAGGCACTGGGTGGGGGAATGTGATGAAATGATTATTATAAATGGGGAAATAGGTTGGCGTAGATATCCATGGGTACGTGTTTTGACGCGTGTTACCCGTCGCTGATGTGTGTTGCCCTTTAGTCCTTTTTAATTGTTTAAATAATAATTGCTGACATTTTAAAGACCAAACGATTAATCAAGAAAATAATCACTAGCTTGATAATGAAAATCATTATCATTAGTTGCAGCCTTATTAGGCTTCCTTAGTGTTAGAATGCAGTTTGTAGCCTAGAGTATGTCCCTCACAGCTTTTAGGGCATGGCACTGTAATGCAATCCAGTACATTTAGCTCTGTGATAAACACTACCATACTACAGTTGAAGCTATTAGTGCAGAAAATGGATCTAGTTTTATTTTTTGGGATGAAACCAGTAGATGGATAGTCTTGGACCATCGGTCGCTGAATAAATTCTGTGTTTCTCTGAGGACTTTTACAATAATCTATCACATGTGGGTCATTGTGGGCGTAACATTGGTTCTCTTCCACAAAGAGGTATGCTTTATTAGTCTTCTTTGGCCTATTTAATTTTATGATTGGCGCACACACGCTCATACATGCAACCACACAAACTGCCTGCGTCTTTCTGTGTTTGTGTCCCATCCAGAGGCTTCAGCAGAGGCGACTCATATCATCTCAGCCATCAGTGAGGTCCCATCAGTCCCTGCTCCATGTGACACAGAGGCAGCAGCAGCCAAAGGTAACAGCATCACCTGCACCTGTCCACCACTTTGAAATAAAGGCAGAAATTCACCCCATTTACATCAGTCTACAAGGATACATGTTTGTATCTGTAGTATCAATACTTAAATTTGTTATTCAAAATAAGACGGTGTAGTCCCTCATTCGTCCAGGAGTGTTCTATCGTAGAAAAGGTTTCAGTCGTAGTCATCTGGACACTGTTTTCAGAATCAATGATTCTGAAAACAGTGTCCAGATGACTACGACTGAAACCTTTTCTACGATTAAATTTGTTATCTCATCACAATTGACACTGACCTAGTGACAGGCTCTGTGAGCTCAAAGAATTTGGGCGTAAAGGCTGTCTCTGATTGTTTTCTTACTATATGTATTATTGTTATATTGTCAAGAAAGGAAGTGTATGATTTTCAGTTTGCAGCTTTAATTAGCAGCCAAAGAGATGCCCAGTCTTCTAGCAGCATCAGTATGCTAGCCTGTAGGCTCTCATTACAACATAAGAAACTTATAGTAGACAATCGTGTGGCAAAATTCATAAGTAGGCTAGTGTAAATAAAATAACATTATTAAAAGTATGTAGTATGTATGTAATGTGTGTGTGTGTGTATATAATATATATATATATATATATATATATATATATATATATATATATATATATATATATATATTATATATATATATATATATATATATATATATATAATTTTAAAAAATCAATAAAAGCTTCACTAGACTTCACTCGTGGCTGCTTTCAACATGTGGGTGGCTGAAGAAGGCGATAAATCCACCGTGCAGCCTAACCACCGTGGTATACAATCATCAGTAATGATGCGCTAGATGTAGACCGCGTGGTAGGCTACATCCAAGTACATTATATGCCTATACACATCAGCTACCCATCACCTGGTAGCACGCTTCCTAAGTCCCTTCAGATCTACACTGATCGCATGTCAACACCTAGCCTGGTGCCACACAGTGTGTGTGTTTCATCGTGTCGTGCATGTTTTCTCTAGAGGAGTGCAAAGACTGCCATGACCATAAGGATGCCCCAGTGACAGCAGCAGTTCACCCTGACGCAGAGTCACCTGCGGCAGCAGAGCCACTGAAAGAACGTCCAGTAGAGGAAGTGGCAGCTAGACTGGCTCAACAAGACCAGGAGGAACAGGACATCCTAGCATGTAGGCTGGCAACGACACACACACACGGAAATCATTTCCATGTCAACCACCTGAATTAGTGTATTTTCTTTTGTCATTTTAGACAGGTGTTGTACAGTTTGTATCGTATCATGTAAGTGATTTTATAGTACAACTTCAACAGAGATGATGGGAAAACATGTTTAGCTCTGTGTGCAGACTTATCTGCTCTCTTGCAGAGATCTGTTCTTTATAACTTTATAATCTGAGGCTCATGTGTATTGGCTGATGTGATTATCCAGTTGGCAACATTACATTTCCTTCATTGGCAAATCATGGACAACAAACACCATTTCTCAAGATAAAAATGAGAAACTGAGGAATTTAAGTTGATTGTAGTACTTTTAGCAATGTCTAGCTAGCCCTATTAGCTTTCAGAAGAAGAACAGTGAAGAACTTTGACTTCTCGTTGTTGACTTCTTCTTGTTTCCTGTCTGACTGTTTTTCAGCTGTATCAGCCAGTCTTGAAGACTCACTGGCCAGCTCGGCTAAAGCTGCACTGCAGGCCATTGGAGCTCAGGAGGCAGCCCTGCAGGCTATCACACGGCACACACACAAACTGAAGGAGGCTATGGAAGCAGAGGTACAGAACACAGTGCCTCTGAGGATGTGTTGTGATTACAGTAATGCTGGTACACGTGTGAAAAATGGGATTAGATTAGTATTTAAATTGGTGTGTTTTCGTAAGTAAAACAAGCTTTTGTTTGTTTGGGGTTTTGTTTTGTTTGCGAAGGCAGCTAATTGGCTTTAGCTTTAGCTTAGCATATGAATTCTCTTTGGGACTGGGAAAGGCACCCGAGTCGCATTCGGCTAATTAAAAGAGGGCTCTAGCCAGGTTTAGATAAAGGAGTGTGCGCCCTATCAATGGATTTGCTGTTCATCCCAAATACCCTCACAAACAGAGTTTAGGGTATGGCAGACTATCGGTAGAGTTCGCATTAGCTGCAGGATGCTAGTAAGCTGTGAAAAAGGATGTAGCGTTTGAAGTCATTTGGAGTCATGTGGTGATGCAATGGTTAGCACTGTCACCTCAAAGCAAGAAGGTTCTTTGTTTAAACCTGCCGGCCGACTGGGGTCGTTTTGTGTGCCAGCGAGTGTAACGTTAGCATAATGCCTTCTGATTTGGAAGAGTCCATGTTTGAAATTGAGAATATGAGCTGCATGCAGTTTAGACAGCTCAGAAACAAGAGGAAATTAACTTTGGAGAAAATATGGCAAAACCGGTAACAGCACGAAGATTGGCGGAAGCTCTTGAAGTAGAAAATATTTGGTTAGAGCTGCAGAAAGAAGGAGAGAAGACACAGGCAGCAAGAGAATGATGAATACAGATCACAGAAAGAAAGGGAAAGGGAAGAGAAAATGGCCTGAATTGAAGTGGAGAAGTTAGAGCAATGAGGTGGCAAGCTCAACCGATTGTGATGATAATCAGGCACGCACTCCACTACCGCATTAAACTTATTTATTTTTTAAATTTGAGAAAATTCTCCCATTCATTTGAATGTGGGTAGGGCGTTAAGGCTGGGGGGGTGTGCGAAAAAAAATGCAGCAAGTTGAAGCAGAATCAAGTTTGGGAGAAACGTAAGCCGACGTCACGCTGCAGTGGCCAGTCGCAGAGAAATAAACCGTTATTTTCTGAGTGTGTCACAGTGGCTACGTTCTAAAGCACAAATAAACACCTACATCCCAACACACCACCACACAACCCTGTGCTAAACGCTGCCAATACAGCTTTAATGGTCATCAGGTGAGGTGCGGGACGGTGTTCCCCAGAGCAGTGATTCTCAACGACCAGGCCGTTGATAGTCGCAAAGATCAAAAATGTGACATTCACCCCCTCCCCTCCACCCCCACCCCCACCTGCTGTCAGTGCGAGCAACGAAGGACAGGTGATTAGGAATGACGGTGCTGTCAGCAGTGAAAACCTCGCTGCCCTCCCGACCACGCACGTCCATGAAGCGTTTCTCAGCTGGCAGCCACACACACACAAACGGACTGGATGAAAGAGAAAGAAAGACACACCCTCCGTCTGTCCCTGATATCGTTCATACAATGACAGATTAGTTGTGAATATGCCCAAACTTCTCATTAAGTTTAAGGTTCCATAGCTCTGTCTGTCTCTCTCTCTCTCTCTCTCTCTGTCTCTGTCTGTCTCTGTCTCTGTCTGTCTGTCTCTCTCTCTGTCTCTGTCTGTGTCTGTGTCTCTGTCTCTCTCTGTGTCTCTGTCTCTCTCTCTCTGTCTCTCTGTTTGTGTCTCTGAGTCTCTGTCTCTGTCAGTCTCTCTCTCTGTCTCTCTCTCTCTCTCTCTCTCTCTCTCTCTCTGTCTGTCTGTCACTCTGTCTGTCTGTCTCTCTGATAACATCCAGCCACTAGGTGGCGCACTCCCCCCCTCCAGTACATTCCAGTGGGTGCCAGTTGGTTGCACAACCTGCATATTTCATTGTCGAGTGGAGTGAGACTCAGACTCAGTCATGTCAAGTGATGAATCTTTTGTGACAGAGTAATGAATTCATTTAGCAACATATTATACATACATTAGCTATATCGTTAATTGTTTGAGGGAACTATAACGTTAGCTAACTGTCAGTAATGCTAACGTAGCTCCTCGGGGACTGAAGCTGTTATTTTTCTGATTTTGACAATCTAACCGGTGACAACACTTTAGTTAAGGTCGTAAGGACCTTACCGACGGCTGTCGGCAGTTGTTTATTTTGTTTAAATATGAAGAACTGTAATTTTATGGGTTATTGTTGTTCGGACGATTAAGCTAAGATCGCTAATATGTGCTAATGTCAGTGTCTGTTTTTTCCACACTAACTGGCAGCTATACCACGTGATGCTAACGTCGTTATACTATTGGCTCACAAGCCTTGTTAGAAGCAGGAACCAACATCAGACGTCTCACACAGACGTAAACAAAACGTTCATTTCACAATCCTAATTGTTTTTAGGAAAAGTGATACTTTTATTCCGCACCTTTCTAAAAGCTCTGTGGATATCTACATAAAAATGTTATCAATGTAACCTGTAATCTAAATGGACTGAAACCACGCTGAGCTCAGTGCATGCATGCAACGCATGCAGCAGCAGTGTGGAGTTCACTGGGGTTCAGGGAAGACCTGCGTCCTCTCTTGTTGTTGGCACCTGAAGGCATTCAGCGTATGTTAAGGCCTGTTAGTAGCTGGTACAGCGGTGATTAAATCCCCTGGACCTAACTACGAAACATTTTACCAGTACTACCTGTGCTGTGACACTTTTAATAGACAACGCAATTGTTTTGCAGTAGAGTGATTACAGTTCTTATAAATCCAGGTTCCACCTCAGGAGAAGTCAGCCCAGTGGAAGGATCTAGAAGCTGCTCTTGCTGAAAGAACCTGCGCTGTGAATGATGCTGGAAGTGCTCTGTTGAAAGCCAAGTAAGATATATGTCTAAACGCATTCACACACACACACACACACGATGCAAAAAGGATTGTTTTGTTACTGGACACTTGCTGAGCTGTCATCAACATTACCCCGATTCACTTTCAGATCTTGCACCAGTTTTCTCCTCAAACTGTCTTCTTCCTCCCCCCAACTCCCCCATCTCTCTCTCGCTGTAGTGAGGCCTTGGATGGACTCAAATCAGTGATTGACAAGGCTAATGGCTTGAAGGTCACTGCTGTTCGCCCACTGGTTTTAGCAGCAGAGGAGAATCTCCATAACATGGTGGTGGACTTGGACAAAGTGGTCACTAAGGTAAGGACATTATTTTGTACATTATGAACAACCAGATGAACGCACTTTAAAAGGATGACTCTACATTTTGAGAAATCTGCTTGTTCAGAGTGATACCCCTCTCGTGTGTACGATAAATATGAAGCTGAGGATTTAACTTCCTCTAAGAAAGCCTTCAGAAATCTTCTAGAGGTTAGGGTTTGCACAAGATGGGCAGGTCCAGTATGTGCTGCCATGCAGAATGTGGTGTAGATCCAGCGTTTTTCAAAATGGATCCTGGTTTGCAAATACAGTAGTTGCACCAAAGCTGTCATGTTAATTCTGATGAAAGATTAATGATGTTTCATATGAAAAACACACTCAAACTGAACTATGGCAGTTCATTTGTGGTCTCCTGCTGCCCTCTTTTGGTGTGTATGCTTTTTGACAAGTCAGCATGTCTTTCGAGGTCACTGCAAGTCAACATTTGGATTGAGGATGAGCTCCGGTTTTAAGAGGACCAGGACCTTATCTGGGCTTGCACATTCTATTGCAGGTTTGACTGCTGACATCTTGACTACTATAACAAACCCACACTTCCTTTACTGGGATAAAGCACACATCGGGGCCTTTTCTACAGTTGGAATGACTCTGCTGTTGGGCTTTCCTCAACCCACGCTTCTCTTTGTCTCACTGTCTTCACGGAGTGTAGTGTCCTCCGTTTGCAGATGGATGGTCCTAATACAAATATTAGTGTTTGGCAAATGGGAATGTGTATTTCCACATTGTTCCCTTGTGTGACATGATCTGTGTGTGTGTGTGTGTGTGTGTGTGTGTGTGTGCAGTCTGCAGAGTCTGAAGCTAAGATAGTCTCCCAGTACAGTGAACTGGTTAATGAAGCCAAACAACAGTTCCAGAGGGAAGTAAGCAGCCTTACTCCAGAGATCCAGGCCAACTGGAAGGGGCTCAGTAAGACCACACACACACACACACACACACACACACAGCGGACTTATGTCACATGCCATTCTCCATCTCTCTCCCCTCATTTCCTGTCTCATCTCCATTATCTAGTAAATGCATACAATTTTTCAAATATTTGCATATAATTGCAAACCCCCAAATTCCTGCACCCACCCACCCACCCTTGGCAGACCATTGATGCCTTTTATAGTAACTGTCAACATGATGTACTGTCAGTATTAGTACGTAGTGTACCCTCTGTACTGTTAGTATATGGGATGGAAGAGGGACACACTTGTGCTCTCCCTGATCAAGATCAACACCTGAAATTGAGTTCTTTAGATAAGAGACGCATCTGCAAAATCATTTTGTGTCTTTGTGTGTGAGCTGGTAAACTGTCAGCGGATGACCTTAACGCCCTGATCGCCCACGCACACCGTCGCATTGACCAGCTGAACCGAGAGCTGGCTGAGCAGAGAGTCCGAGAGCAGATCCACATTGATGCAGCGTTGGAGCAGCAGAAGCTGGAGGACCAGAAGGCCCTGGACAAAGCTGTTAGCACCGCCCTGCAGCACATCAAGGAGGAGGCCCGGCTGGAGCAGGAGAGGAGGGTACGGAGGGGAGGGAATGTGGTTCACGGTTTGCTGACCTTGATCTTCATTTGACATACATACAGCCTGCTTCCTCACAGACAGCCGTGCGCTGGCTACCGAGGCCAGGAGATGAGTAGGGCTGGAAACAGTCACCCATTTATTACCAATGTACCAACACTACAGTATCCCTAATTAAACGTTTGTGTGTGTAGCTGTCGGAGTTAAGGGAAGTGATGGAGGCAGAGATGAGGACTCAGCTCCGGCGTCAGGCGGCCGCTCACACAGACCACGTCCAAGATGTCCTCAAAGTCCAGGAGCAGGAGCTGAGAGCTGATGCTGAGCAGGTGTCCACACATCTCGACATTCTACACACACATTCAGTTTAAATATCAGAGCACACAGATAAGTGAATTATGTGTATGGCTGTCTGTTGACTGTCTTGTGTACCAAGTAGAGGGAGTTTATTGGAAATCTTCAGTATTATTCTGTGATCACATACTGCCTCATGAAATCATGCAAGCAACAACCCTCGCACACCGACAGCGAGGACAGCTGAACAGACGGAGCTTGGTGCCTGGAGCATCCACTACTCGCTTGTCGCGGGCATGTCTCTGACAGCCTGTCTAGCTGCAAGCATTCCTTCAAAGCTCTGCTGTGGGTTGTGTTCAGGTCCTGAGCAGCAAGATGCTGGAACAGGAGACCCGCTACCGTCAGCTAAGCCAGGAACAGCTGGATAACTTCACTCTGGATATGAACACTGCCTACGCAAGACTGAAGGGGATGGAGGAGGCCATAGACAGTAAGATACACATGCACACAGCACTTTCTAGAAAAAGGCTAAGGAATACCATATGAACAATATAGACTGGGACCATGTGATACTGTCAGACCTATACTGTGTGAAAAGGTTTTCAAGAGTAACTGCAGCCAGTCTATCAGCTGGTGACAACCAAACTTGTACTTAAGTAAATGTACAACCTGAAAATGAGGTGAGTAACATTCACAATGAACCTTAATTAAATGTAGTGGACCCTGAAGTACACTCTCTTTACTGCAGGTCCTGATGCGGAACCATGAGGTTCATAAGCTTAGATGATTACTACGAACCTTTAACTGGCAGGTTCAGACAACTCAAGTTGTTCCGTGATCAGCTGATCGTTTCAGTCCAGTCCTCACCCTGTGAGAGAGCCGAGCTGGCTGAGTATAGTGGCTCGCAGAGCACATTCACCAGGCAGCAGCCGAGCTCCATTTTGTCCTGTCGTCGAGTTCCTCACTGAAGTAACGTTAATTAGCGGCAGCTGGTAGAACCTGTGATGTTTGTCATTTTAAGCAGCGAAAGCGACAGAAGAGGACAGTTGACAATGAGTAGTAAAAGATTCGATCAGAGATTTGTTAGCGTTGGAGCTTAATGAATCTTACAAATGGAACCGGCTAGCAAACTCAACCATACAGCCGTGTGTTGCCAAAAGTACGATGCACCGCACCCGGCTGTGATGTTTGGTGTGGTCAGAGTTTCAACAGACTTAAACCTTTCGATGCATAGAGGTCACAGCAAAACCAGTCTTGATGTTACACATGTTCTCAAGGATGTCATCTCGCGCTGTAATAAACCCGTCATGTAAACACTTTCCTGTCTTTTGAACGCAGGCCATGTGGTAGCAGAGGAGGAGGCCCGTAAAGCTCACCAGCTCTGGCTCTCTGTGGAGGCTCTCAACTACACTTTAAAGACTGCTGACGCTGATTTCCCCACCATGCCTCTAGAGAGCGCTGCTCAGGCCGTGCGAGACAGCTGCCACGACAACGACTTTGCCTTGGCTCTGTCATCGGCTCTTCCAGAAGAATCCCTGCACCGCGGCGTGTACAGCGAGGCCTCTCTCCGCGCCCGCTTCAACTCCCTACGATCGCTGGCCCGCCGGGTCGCCCTCATTGACGAATCTCACAACTCCTTGTACCAGTATTTCTTGTCCTACCTTCAAGCTGCACTGCTGTTTGAGGATAAACAGGAAGCCCCACCCGCCCAGCTGTGCAGTGAGGATTTAGACCCATTCAAGCTTCTGTCATATGCTAGCTACTGCTTAGAGCATGGGGATCTGGAGTTAGCAGCTAAACTGGTGAACCAGTTGAGAGGAGAGGCCAGGAGAGTGGTGGAGGACTGGCTGACTGAAGCCAGACTCACACTGGAAACCAAGCAGGTAGTCAGTTTGCTGTCTGCTTATGCAAATGCTGTGGGGTTAGGAACCACCCAGGCTCCATAGGCTGCCACGCTTCATTTAACCTGGCAACCCTTAAAGGAACCCTCCACTGAAAATCTCTGAGTATCAAGAAGTCCCCACTGTAGGCTTGAAGGTCTCACAAGAGACTTTCTGTGGTGTATTCCTTTAAGATAACTGAAGTTAACCAAGTGATGGATGTTAAGATGCAACATAAGTTTATTTGTTTTAAAGCACTAAGTCACTGTGGACGATTCTTTGTAAAATAGAACTGATGCACCCTCTCAGTCTAGCCTTGTCAATTCAGGCCCACAGGTTTGGTTCAGGTATTTATTTCTGGCTAATTTCTTTTTCCCAAGTTATTGTGGAAAATGAATCCTAACATTGATTAAAGAATTTGTCATGCTGCATTTTATTTTTGTCAATACTGCACATGTCACAATAAATCATGAACAAGAATGCTGTCTGTTAAATTTCTTCATTCCTGTTTAACTGCTTAACTGGGGACTGAATTTTAAGTGAAAAGTATTCAGAATGAATCAGTTGCAGTTAAGGACAGCAGAACATCTGTGAGCTACATCTACACTGTTGTCCATTATGTCTGTCTGCAGTCACTTACTGACAACACAGAATACATTTAAAGGACGTGGTTTGGAGATCACTCACTGCATCACAATTTGTTACAGTAACTTAACAATCTTGTCTTTGCTCCAGTGGTTTAACTTCTCACCTTGCTGCACTGATGTGCAGGTGATACCAGGAGCCCGTGACATCACTGTTGGGGGTGGTCAGAGGCGAAACAGGTTTGAAACGTTCAACCACAGAGGGCAGCAAAACACAGATTTTTGCAGAGTCGTCTGAGAACTTCGGCAGGTGGCAGCACTTGGAGTTGTGTCTGAGGTCCGAGGTGTAGAGGGTGAACAGAAAGGATGGCGGGACCATCGTCTGAGGGGCCCCGTGTTGCTCACCACAGTGTCAACCACGCAGTGGCCGACCAGTCAGACAGTCCACAATCCAGGACACCTGCATCGGCGTCAGCGTGCCCCCCAGCTGTGCAGGCCGGGCAGGCCGAGGTAAGCCGGGTTGCCCGGCCTGCAGGACAGTTGTTTGTGTCTTAAACAATAACAGATTGTAAGAGATAGTCCGCTCCTGCAGTACGTTTGGACCTGATGCTTCTGCACCAAAGGATTCAAAGAGAACCTCTGGGCATCATGTCTTTCAAAAAAACTGAAGCCTACCAAATAAGAAGAGCAAAACAGGTGAAAGAAAGTCATTTGGGGAAAAATAGCTGTTAACAAAATCATTTCAAAACTCAGATGAGAAGGCAACGTGCTAACCGCGGAGCGAGCTTTGGTGAGCCTAAAGCCAGAGCTGTCCGTGTCACGAAGCTGGCTCTGATCGCCATGGGAAGTGATGCTGAACACCCGGCCTGCTCCGGGGGAGGAAGAGCGCCGGCCTCTCGCTGCTTCTGCTCCCGACGGTGTTCTCTTAGGGAAAGCGTTACATATTAAACCTGCTGAGCCTCGAGCGAAGCCGGGCAGTTACACTCGGCCTGTCGCAGACATCGCGTTGCCATGGGAACCTGCAGAAAATCTGTGATATCAACACACCAACAGAAGGATGAAGGCTCAGCAGCTACAGACCACTTCGGGTGGTGGTTTTATGTTTGGTCCGTTTTACGCCGCCGGTAATGCAGCTGATTAGAGGCACAGATTAGAACATTGATTAGTCTATTGGTATTTATCACAGACAATATTCAATCAATACAATTCCTTTCTCTTTGATTTGGCCAAAACCTGTGATTTCCACGTGTCCTTCATTCTGGGACGGTGTCGGTGCAGAATGCACTTCTCGAGTATGAAGTTAAAATCTGAATGTGCAGCGGCCATGTTAGAAATGAGGAGGCACTGAGAGGTCAAATAAATATACTGACTTATTCTGCCAAGCATTCCTCTCTTCAGCAGTTTTTAGAGGCCTGTTGTTCTGCTCTCCATTATAAGGAGGAGCATCGTGATGGTAATTGTAAAATACCACATGAACACCTACATTTGGACAATCAGCTTTCTCCATAAAAGGCTGTCCGCTCTGGAAGACCAATCACACTGTAGCCTACATGTAAAAGCCTAACTAGGGATAAGAGTTGAACATTAGAAACTGCATCGTCCCTGTCAATAAAAGTAGGCGGCGATTACGTTTCCCTCAAAACGAATTTACTGTTGCAAATTAGTCGCATAGAAATGTAATTGCTAGGAAACGGGGCTGCTCCATTTTGTGTGGAAGAACAGTCAAATGACGCTCAAACGCCCTCTTTTATGGGAGCGCGCACAGAGCCTCAAGCCAAAAGCCCAGGTTAATAACTTAGCTGAGCGCCTGTGGCGGAGCAGTAATACTCTGACTATCGATAATATGAAAAGTCTCAAAGGTGGCTGTCCACCTCTTACATTAATAATGGTGAACAGTGGAGGGTGAGATCCAGCACTGACCGTCACAACCAGCTGTTACAACACGTACACACTAACCACAGGCAGATGCTCTTTAAAAGATACAATAGTGTTTATTTAACCTCAGCACTGATTAATAATCAATAACTTCAGCCAACAACCACTATCGTCTAATCCAAACACAATGAGCATACAACAGTCAGCAAGCGAGTGTGTGTGTGTGAGACATTAGAGCGGGGGGGTGCGAGGAAGGTGGCGGACGTGACCACATGGGCGGTCATCACGCACAGATCCAAAATGGCGGGCAGACCCGCAAATCTGAAACAAAGGGGCAGAGCCAAAATGGCGTGGAGCGTAACGAGTTGTTCTACCACTGGGCCCTTTGAAATGTGTGTGTAAGTGTGTATATGTACGTGTAAAGGTGTGTTGGTTAGTGAAGAGGAGAGAGCAAGAAAAGCACGCAGAGTAAGGCACCAGAAGTCTCAAATGTCACGTAAGACAATAGCTGTCCCCGTATCACACAGGAACCCGGCAGCAGACTCTCATTCAGCAGCCGTGTGACTGGACTTTGGTCTGATGAAGCAGTTACTGGCTTCCACAGTCTCTAAAACTCACAACGGCCCAGTGGCGTGGTACCGATGCACAATGGAACAAAGGAAAGCGCAGCCAAACAGGACACGGCGGTCCGTTCCTTTCCACACTAATGCAAAGCACAATTCACAGCAATGAAGCCTGGATGGAATAACACACAGTTAGAAACCTCTCTCTGCCAGACACAAGCCTCTTCCTTGAGATCGCTCTTGACAGCGACTGAATGTGTCAGTCCGTTTGGATTGTCCGGCGGACTCCTCTCGGGCTCAGATACTGACGTGGCCGGGCCGCGCTGTCGGCGGGTTCAACGGCCAAACTCTTCCTTCGGGCGGCAGCGGAGGGAAGCAGCAGTGGACTTTCAGCGGAGAGAGAGAGACTCAGCGGTTATCCTTTTCTCCATGAAGCAAAATGGTAAAACCTGTCTTCCTTCGCAAGGCAAAGATTGTTACTGTATGTAGAGTGCAACAATCGGGATCCAAAAAGTGTTTCAGCAAACACAAAACAGTCTGTTGCTCATCGAGTTAAGGCCTTCCTTGGGGAAATTAAAGGTCAACGTTGAGCGCCTGCTGCAGTAACAGAGTTACAGTGGAAAGACGGTGAGCGACCGGTGCGCTCCGCTTTGATCCAGGTAATGGCGTCATAAACGGAGCGCCTTGATGGAGATTTCAGACCCGCACACCGGCCTACTTTGAATTTTTTTACTCTTCTCCATTCAAAAGAGATTTGAATTTCAGACGGGCAGTCAGTATCATCTACTTTTTTTACTGCCTGTGACTCACACTAAAATATCAGTCAGTTCTGCGTCGGGTTATTTTACGAAGACATGGCCGGCTCTATAGACTCCGCAGTGACTAACAACAGTCCAACAGAGGGTTAATTCTAAAGAGGTTCACCGGTTGGGTCCTCTCCACGCTGACATATTGTTCAGCAAGAGGCTTCTTTTGAACTCTAACGCTAACGACGTCTTCTGTCTCATGTGTGCCCCCACCGGCAAGTCCCGATTAAATATACCGGCAGCCTCTCTGTTTGTCAAGAAAGCGACCATTTCGCCCGCTGTGCGTTTAGGTCAGGTTTAGGTGGCCGGCCTTACTGAGGGGTAACACTCTCCACCCCTTATCCCGCGTTAATGTGCAAACTTACTCCATCCTGGAGAATTCCCGAGATGATGTGATAAAAAACGATGCAATGGAAATCAACGTTGTATATGGAATCAGTCTTTCACCACACTGTCTGTTCTTTACAAATGTTCAGAGATTGTTACAACTTGTGAGAATGGTCTGAAGACAAAAGATTGGTCTTGAATTAAGCAATATTACACGAGAGGGTGTGCTTTAACGTCAGGGGAGAGCCGGGGTTTGGAGCCGGGGTTTGGAGCCGAACAGAGCCAGGGGAGCGTCCAGGGGTCCAGGGGGATTTCCCGGAGAAAAGCTAAGTGAGCTGGAGACTGGAGTGAAGTAGATCGGGAGGCAAAGTTGCCGAAATCTGAGCAGCGGAGGGAACAGAGGCCGAAGTCAGGGCTGGCAGGTCTGCGAGGAGATGGAGAACGGAGTTAGAAACAGGCAAAACAGGAGGTGATGGAGGCTGGAGCGTAGCGAACTCTGACGATTGTGCAGTGTGCAGATGGCTGGGCAGAGTCTTAAGAAGAGGTCTCGATTGACTTCAGCACACCTGCAGACAATCACTCTGTGTAGACACACAGGGAGAGGGGAGGAGAGAGGCTGCTCCGGGAGAGGCATCCGGTAGGGAACTGAAGAGTCCCAGGGGCAGGTGTGCCAGTAACTTTCTGGGTTCTGGCTGTCTCTTAAAATGGAGTCAAACGCCCTAATGACCTCGGCTCCTGTTTTCATACACTCGTATGCAGGCCTATTTGGAAAATACATCGATGACCATAGATAATTAAAACCGTCGTTATGTTTGGCCAAGGCTTGCATGCCGCAAAGGTCTGCCTGAAACTGATGTAGGGGTCATGGTACAAAAACTCTGTTTCTGACTAAATGTATCCTGGCAGCCTTATGCAGAGTATAATATATATATATATATATATATATATATATACACACATATATATATATATATATATGTATATATTTCCCCGTTTCATCCTGCACGGCTCATCTACAAACAAAGTGCAGAGTAAACAGATGGTTCACTGTCACATGGGAGTCTTTAGTCATCTCTTTTATGATTTCACAAAAGGTTTCAGACACTGAACAATCGTCGATGAGGTCCAATGTGTGACGGTTCCCACACAGTTCCCGAGGTGTGTGTACAGAATGGGACTGAACAACGTCCAATAGGCTTTCTTCAACGTCTGATAAAACCGCTCATGCTCACCCTGTTTTTAATATCCTGAGCCGAAACATCAGTTAACCGACAGACAACATGTTCCGCTATATACAAGACACGTTTTCTACAGTGATTGCCCATTTTCAATCATTCATGAATTCCCTGAATGAATGGATGGTGGAAAGGAGGAGCCGTCTAAAAACTGATGGTATTTTTCACTAGCACAATGTCCCTTGACGTCTGGGAAGAGAGCCTGAAGTCTTGCCACTTTTCCATCATTCATTTTCAGCCAATGGTGTCTGAAATACCCTGCGTTCAGAATTAAAATACTCCAAGACAAATTCATCCGACTTTTTCTGTCCTACATTCTGGCAGTGGGGGGAAAGTGGGACTTTCTACCCAGGGCCCCAATGGAGGTAGGGCCCTCGAAAAGCCTGGAATAAAAAGATTGTTTTTATTTCTAAGTAATTAGTGTCATAACTAAATTCAAATTGGCTGAATAAATCGGTTGAGAGACTGAACTTTGTATCCAAACAAAAAATAGTGGAGGCTCTCCGAGGCCGCTCTCATCCCTTACAAAATATGTAACATTTGCATTGTCTAAGATAAATTAATCAGCATCATAGCTACAATGTCATATGACATTATATGTATCAACATTACCTAGCAAAGCTTAACATGATGAAAGACGTGGCCCCCGCTGGTATGTTCCGCCCCTCCGTCTGCTGCTGTCGGGCTTCACCTGACGGCTCTGACGGGACGGGAGCGTTTCTGACTTCCTGTACTTACTGTGACTGCAGCTGTTCGTCACTTCCTCCTGCCGCCGCCTGCTCTCGTCCACACACCAGCTTCTGCTCTGCTGCTGATTTGACATCTAACAGTTTTTTGTTTTTACTCTGGAATAGATCTGACTTGAAATGTACAACGAGGCATTTTCCTGGTTAAATATTAGTTGTTATTAAACACAAACTAATTTAGCAATATGCACCATATAACAGCAATATCAGCTGAGATAATAAAGGGCTCAAAACTAGATTTGGACCCAGAGACCCCCTTCAAGACAGGGCCTGAAGAAATAAAGCAGGGCCCACATTAAGGCTCTGTCAGTTGATATTGTGCTTTACTGCTGTATATTCCCAAATAAAATTACAATTTATCCTATAACCACAAACCAAATGCCACACAGTGAACATGGGGCTTTTCAGTTGCCCACTTTCCCAAAAACGTTTCCCACCTGGCTCCTGTGCAGAGCCGTATCCAGGAGTACCCCAACCCACCTCACACCACCAGAGATTTCTGAAGAGAAGCCAAAAAAGAACATCTCTTTTTTTATGTATTCAGTTAACTATTCAGCTATACTCTGAGTCTGGTGGCCTGGGGTTTAAGGCGGCCACCATGAACCGTCCCACGTACAGGAAGGTCTAAATGGAGTTTCAAAACTTTCTCTACACTGGAATCTAATTCAGGTGGAGAAAAGCCGATTTATTTTTGTTGGCTTAATGCTCGTAAAATGTAATGAATCTAGTAAAGTTCCTAAACCTCCAAAAACCACAAAAATAATAATAGTGAGGAGACTCTTCAGGGGTGGCTACGGCCCAGACCCCTCCCACCCAGCATGATGACGAAACGACTCCAAACACAAAGTTCTGAAACACTTCTTTTATTCTGGATGAGTGTTACTGCTCTACATATCATTTTCTTTTCTTGCCCTTCACACACAGAAAGAGGACAGGAAGGAGCTGAAAGATTACAGTTAAGCACCCTTAAAATGGTTAAAATAGTTAGTTTTGGACATTTGAAATCAGACCCCCCCCCCCAAACAAAGCGGGGTAAAGAAACAGCCTGCTAGCAGCTCCACAGGTAGGATCAGACATAATGAGATCATTAGCTAGGTATGTGTGAGTTTCAGAGGTAAACTGGAACCTGAAGCTCACGCAGTACAACACAGACGATATGCTTTCCTAGCTTGCTGGAGTTTTCCACATTTGCCAGAGAGTGCAGGCGGCAGCAGGACTACCCCGTCATAATCTAATACCAGCAAGTCCTTTATACTGTACAGGTGCTGAAGGTCTAACGGTACGTTTCTTCCCAAACTGTTAAATGTACTACAAAACCTCAAATTCCAAATGTCAAAATATCCCCCCGTTACTTTTGACAAGAGACGACATACTTAGGTTTAAATGTCAGCAGAAGATCCTTCAATATACCAAGCAACTCACTTATTTAATAAGAGATGTTTATTTTATTAAAAAATGATTCATTAAGTCAAAAGCCAACTGTGGCTTTGTCTCTATTCTATCCTTACTGCTGGGTCCTGTGGGGCCCTTCAGGACGCTGCCACGCAGCAGGAGGCTGACCGTGCAGCTCCGCTCCTGGCAGCCAGCACAGAGATTCATGAAGGAAAACGCACGTGCACACGCTGACTGAGGACCGTTTCTTCCAGCTCCCCAGCGGAGCTGAAAATGAAGGTTTGTTGGGTCCTGAAAGGGGTTAATGGAAATCAAGACTTGGGACCTGCTGTGCCTTCATACAGGATCCCCACCATGTTAAAGTGGTAAAGGCGAGGGTCAGGCAGAAGCAGCCCCCACGACGCACCGTGTCCATGTACTGCTTGCTCACCGAGACAAAAACATCTGACATTTAAAAGAAATACACAAGTCATTTGCGCTGATTAAAGACAGTACAGCGCTAAATAAAAGCGCTGTGTTGTTAAAGTTTGGCCAGCTCAAAACACATCTGACACGTATCACCCTATGAAGCTGACACGGTGAACTTGTGCTCAAACAGCTGCAGCAGCTACAGAGTCACATGACGCTTCATCAGGAGGCGAGTTTGTGTCGCCTGACGGACGTCAGCCCGGTCTTCTCTCTGTCAGCTCTCAACAGCCAGCTGTCAGCAAACATCTGCTCCACTATGTTCAGCAGCTGCTCTCCGACTGCGTCTGCCTGCTGCCTGTCTGTCTGCTGCTGCTGTCTGCCTGCTGTCTGTCTGTCTGCTGCTGCTGTCTGCCTGCTGTCTGTCTGTCTGCTGCCGCTGTCTGCTGTTACTGTCTGCCTGCTGCTGTCTGCCTGCTGTCTGTCTGCCTGCTGCTGCTGTCTGCCTGCTGTCTGTCTGCCTGCTGCTGCTGTCTGCCTGCCGCTGTCTGCCTGCTGCTGCTGTCTGCCGTTACTGTCTGCCTGCCGCTGTCTGCCTGCTGCTGCTGTCTGCCGCTGTCTGCTGTTACTGTCTGCCTGCCGCTGTCTGCCTGCCGCTGTCTGCCTGCTGCTGCTGCTGTCTGCCTGCTGCTGCTGTCTGCCTGCCGCTGTCTGCCTGCTGCTGCTGCTGTCTGCCTGCTGCTGCTGTCTGCCTGCTGCTGCTGTCTGCCTGCCGCTGTCTGCCTGCCGCTGTCTGCTGTTACTGTCTGCCTGCCGCTGTCTGCCTGCCGCTGTCTGCCTGCTGCTGCCGCTGTCTGCCTGCTGCTGCTGCTGTCTGCCTGCTGCTGCTGTCTGCCTGCCGCTGCTGTCTGCCTGCCGCTGTCTGCCTGCCGCTGTCTGCCTGCTGCTGCTGTCTGCCTGCCGCTGCTGTCTGCCTGCTGCTGCTGCTGTCTGCCTGCTGCTGCTGTCTGCCTGCCGCTGCTGTCTGCCTGCCGCTGTCTGCCTGCTGCTGCTGCTGTCTGCCTGCTGCTGCTGCTGTCTGCCTGCCGCTGCTGCTGCTGTCTGCCTGCTGCTGCTGTCTGCCTGCCGCTGCTGTCTGCCTGCCGCTGTCTGCCTGCCGCTGTCTGCCTGCCGCTGCTGTCTGCCTGCCGCTGTCTGCCTGCCGCTGCTGCCTGCTGCTGCTGCTGCCTGCTGCTGCTGTCTGCCTGCCGCTGCTGTCTGCCTGCTGCTGCTGCTGTCTGCCTGCTGCTGCTGTCTGCCTGCCGCTGCTGTCTGCCTGCCGCTGTCTGCCTGCCGCTGTCTGCCTGCTGCTGCTGTCTGCCTGCTGCTGCTGTCTGCCTGCTGCTGTCTGCTGCCTGTCTGCCTGCTGTCGCCTGCTGCTGTCTGCTGCCTGTCTGCCTGCTGTCGCCTGCTGCTGCTGCCTGTCTGCTGCTGCTGTCTGTCTGTTTGCTGTCTGCCTGCTGTGGCTGAATGCACTTATTGTAAGTCGCTTCGGATAAAAAGCGTAATGTAGTAACAGCTGCTGTGCATAGCTTGTGGCACTGGCTGGGACCAATCATCTGCAGAGGAATGATGTGGGTGTGGCCTGAGGCTGGTGGAGGTCACTAATCTCTCAAAGCTTTTAAAATACACGTGTCAAAATCATTTCCGTGTGCCTGAAGCCTTGCTGCTGGAATGTCTTTAAATCCTCAAACAGAAACAGATATATACGCTTATGAATGCAGAATCTGTAGGCAAGGGACAAGCGTTCTGCGTATCTGAAGTATTCTGGTTTCCGTTTGTAGTCCGAGTAGTATTGAGCAATCGCGGGCTTTGGTTGCAGTCTGTGTGGAGAGCTAAAGAGGCGGAACGCACTGGCCGAAATGTAACCTCGGAACCCGCGGGCTATCGTGTGACGATGATTTAGCTTTTTATCAGTCTTGGAACCCTAGAGATGAGCTTTTTTTAATGCGTCTGCATTCAAATCGGCGTCAGGTGGCCGGTGGGTTCAGAGAAGACTTCTGTAGACTTCAGCATGACAAAGCAAGCAGAAAGGCTTGAGCTGGCAGAGGACTTCCACAACCTTCAGGATTCTTTCATACATGTTACACTTTCCCGTTTCTTTGATAAACCAACTCACACATCTAACTAGAAAAGGAATCTCTGTCTGTCCTTCGATTTTCTCGACAACCGTTCATCCGATCGGCTTCACTCTTGACACTTCCTCAGCAATACAGCGTGAAGCAGTTTGGAAAAGCAGTTCTCGAGAAAGCTGAGAAACACGGAGAGCCCCCGCCGTTCCAGAGCCACGTAGACAGGGTTAGGGTTAGTTTTAATGTTAGCACTTTCATAAGCTTAATGTTATTCGGCTAAAGTTAGCTAGCAGCCTTCGATGAATGCTGTCAGCCTATCCTTCAGAGCTGGCTAGCTTCAGCATGAATCGGGAATGTTACCAACTGTAATGATGTAGCGGGACAGATTGCATTCATTCACTGTCCCGTCTGGATGACAAACATTTCAACTTTCAGCATCTCCCGCGAATGCCGGTGACGTTAGTCCAGAATCCCATTTTTGTACTGCGCATTTGAACATTTGAATACATAAAACGGCTGGACATTTTGCTTTTCACGTGCCGACATTCAGTCAATTTAATGTCATTTAACAAAGAAGCAGAAATAATGATTATTATTATTAATAACTTAGGCGTGGCTCATGTTTTGGGAGCACTGCTTATGCATGGCTGCTGCACCATCACACGCACATCTTCATTCGCCCTCTGTGGTTCAGGTTGGTTAGAACCAGGGAGGTTAATGTGGAAAAGTTCTGTCATCACAATCCAGTGACGTGTTGCTGAGTAGCTGTACTCTGGCAGGCTTACAAAAACTGTGTGTTTGGGTTCTGAGCGACAGATGACCGCTCCGGCGCTGCATTTCCAAATGCATTAGAGACAAACTCTGAGGTGTGACAGGGCAGAATTAAGGTAGAAACTATTGACAGTGGGGGGGCAGCAAGTTCTCTCTGGATAGTCAAATAAAAAGGAGCAAGGCCTAGAGTGCGATAGTTCCCACCGACTCATTCATCGGAATTGTATTGCTGTGCGGACCGATACATCTACCGAGCTCCTTCCAATTCTTAACAGAACTCTGGTTCCAATACCAACCGACAGTGTACACGTGTGTTTGGATGCAGTCCGCCTGATACAGTAAGCAGCCTCTTGTGCTGCCTGTAATCACAACACCATGTGATGGTCTCTGGGGTGAACACACTCCGCCTTCCTCTGGGTCCTGGAAACAGCACAACTCTGCCAGATGAACAAAGCAAAACTTGAAATATGTTTTTATTGCACTACGACGTTTACTGTGACTACATCTATGGTTACTGTGTGAATCAATATCCTCTCTATACAGAAACCGTGGGGACAGGCCCTTCATAGTTCAGACATCTGCCTGCCACGATGGCCAAACTGATTCACGACAACGTCGGCCCCGATCACCCCTACTGACAATGTTTCCTACTTTATTCCTCCCCAGTCCCAACTCCTCCCCATGCAAGCTGCGATGATAACAGACAGCGTCTCAATGCCAGTGTCGGAGCAGAGAGGAGACACGAAGCCGTCTCGGCCAGACGTCCTCATCAGTCCTGCGGAGTGTTTTCAGCAGAGCTGCTCTGTGCAGCTCTCTGCGGTTTCTTCTTGTAGCTGGGCCAGCGACACACCGGGCAGCAGTGTCTGCCTGCTGCCAGCCACACCACAATGCACTGCTGGTGGAAGGCGTGGCCGCAGGGCAGACCCATCAGCAGCTCCTCGCTCACAAAGTTCTCCAGACACACCACACACTCTGAGCACTGCAGCACGTCACGGGGCCACACCGACCAATCACAGCGCTGATAGTTAGACGCACCTTCAGGCGTCAGGCAGCCGTCCTCCGCTGCACTGTCAGCCGGTGGTGAGCTTCTGTTCCCATGGCGACAAACTAAGGATGCAGCAGCAGCAGCAGCAGGGTCCATGTTGTTGTACACAGACTGCTGTGTGTTGCTGTCCTGGCTGCACAATGATCTCTTGTGCCTTTTGCTGCTGTGCGGAGGTCTGCTGGGACCTGCAGGAGGGGACTCCCTCTGCTCCCTACTCTCTGCGTCTGAAGGTGAACTGTCTGTCTCTTGGTCCAGCTTTCCATCAGACCCCTCCCCCCTGTGCTGACCCACAGCTCTGAACCTCCAGGTTGGCAGGGCTTTAATGTAGTCCATGTTTACTAACGGGCGAAGCCAGAGATCAGGGAAAGCCAAACGCTCAAATAAGAAGTTGGGATCATCCTCCCAGTCTGAGTGGTCAGACGGGACCTGCTGTAGCGATGCGATTGGGTGAAGCAGATAGGAGGTGTACCAGTCCCACAGGCTGGCCAGCCACTCCAGGTTGGTGGTGCTGTCCTCTTGGCTTCTGACGCCACAGCGGCGTTTCTTCTCAAAGTAGTCGACCAGCAGGCCGTGGGCCAGGTAGGTGGACAGGAAGAGAGCTGGGTGGGATGAGTAGAAGGTCCAGTCGGCTCTCACCAGGCTGGCCAGTGTGGTGGTGTCAGCATAACGAAGCAGCTTCAGGCTGTAACCGTACAGAGTGTCCAGATAGGGCAGCTGGAGGAGAGCCTAGAGGGAGTGATCAATCAGTGATTAGTGATCAGTTATCATCAATTCAACTTGCCACTCAGTTAAAATAGTAATTGTAAGGTAAGCCCATGGTTACACACATATCAGCGGCCACTTTATTAGGTATACCTTTCTAACACTGGCTAGGAACTCCCTTTTCTCTCAGAACAGTTATCCTGCTGGAAGCAGCCATTACAGGATGGCTCCACTGTGGCCACACAGCAGCAATACTCAGGTAGGCTGTGGTATTTACATGGTGCTCAACTGGTATTAAGGGGCCTAGAAAATATTCCCCACACGTCACCTTACATTACACCACCAGCCCGAACCGTCGACACAAAGCAGGACGGCCGGTCAGTTTCGGTGAGCCGGTGCCCACCGTGGCCTCACTTTCCTGTTGTAGCCGACAGAAGGCCTCTGCTGCTGCGGCCCGTCCACTTCAAGGGTCGACACGTTGTGCGTTCACAGATGCTCTTCTGTTGTAACGCCTGCTTAGAAGAGTTAGTCAGCTCGAGCCAGTCACAGAGCTGCCGCTAACTCTTCAGCATCATTCACTGCAAACAGAGCAGCAGTCTCCATCCCATCTGACTCAACAATCATTCCACGCTCAGTCACTTAGCTCACATTTCTTCCCCTTTCTGATGTTTGGGCTGAACAACGTGTCTGCATGCGTTAATGCACTGACATGCTGCCACATCAAGGCTAATTAGATATTTGCATTAATCGAGCAGGTGTACCTAATAAAGTGGCCACTGAGTGTATGAACCCATGGACACATATCAACGTTTGTCAGACGCCCCAGAGGATTTCAGAGCATCGGTCTTGTCCAAACCCAAATGAAGTCATAATCCACAGTGCTAGTATCCATGTTACAGCATCACTTTATTTTAGGCCCCAATTTGACATTTATCCACATAAATAGTATACATAATAATAGTTCATTTTAGTACACTATCAAAATCCCCCTGCAGAGCCTTGGAACTGGCTCGACAGATAACGCATCGTAATGAAACACACGGCCGCACTGGTTTTTGACAGTTCGTTGTATTGAATGGAAAATTATTTTTCTGACTTCAGTGAAAGTCTTAGCTACTCTGCGGCACATAAATGTAAGATTCATCTACGTCGAACTCAGGTGGATGCTCTCATTGGATGATCAGGGCACGCTAGTTAGTAAACAAAAAGTAGTTAAAGAAGTAGCTCTGCAAAGCAGTGACACTTTCACAAGAAAATGTCAGACGGTGAATATCACGATGAGGACCTCAGACAAGAGCAACAACTGTTGCAGCGTCTCAGTCTGAGCCAGAGCATACAGAGGAGGACCCGCTGCTGCAACACACGGTGAACTGCGCAATCTACGACATGACCCGGACATTCTGTTGGAGGAGTCGGAGCGAGGCGGCGGACGAACCTACATGTGTAACAAACACAGTCACGTTGACAACGTTGTTCATCCCTCCTAGCTACAATGTCTGAAACGTGGTGCGCTTCACCGAGCAGAGTCCGCTCAGTCAGAACTATTCGTAGGCGGGACATCTGTCCAACACAGAACTGCACAGCAATCTCTGCCATGGAAATGAGTCCCAGGATTTATGAGCTAAATCATAATTACAGTGACTTATCAGAATCAGAAATCAGCGTATTGCCAAGTAGGCAGGGCTGCTCGATTACGGCAAAAACCACAATCATGATTATTTAGGTCAATACTGAGATCACGATTACTCACTGAGTTAGAAAACATCATGCACATCATGCATTTATTGAACTTATTATATGTGCATTACCCCATGAAATAAGAAAATGATTAACTTCAAAAGGCCGGGGTGGACTGCCTTGGGGGGGTGGATGGGCCGCCGAGGGGGCTCCGTGTGTGTGTGGGCTTAGAAAACATCCCAGTCAGTGCAGTCCAAGCACCTTACCCTCACAACAGGTTTACAGGGGTTTCAGTTCTGCCTGTATACAGGACTCCGGTGGATCAGGATGTGGTCAGTGCAGCGCGGGGGCCGGCGTGACGGGCAGTGCTGATTGTAGAGGAACACTGATCCAAGGTATTCTCCTCTGTGGTCGGGCATTTCATAAACTGTCTATATTTGGGGAGGTCGTGGCTTGGATCGCCGAGGTGTGTGTGTGTATAAATAGTTTACATCCATGTTTACTAGCGCATTGCTGCACATCTCGGCGCATTATTGCCACAATGTGAAACCATTAGCAAGAATGTGTATTGAGTAACCCGTGTATGTGTGTGCATACGTGTGTGCATACGTGTGTGCTTGTGTGCATGAATGACACAAACAAAACGGGGACCCAGTCATAAAAAACTGCTTCATAGCGCTACTAGTGGTCAAAAAATCCACAGGAAACCTTGAACTTAGAGTTCAGGTTTAGGTTCCGGGTTTGTTAAACCACCTTTCGGGAAACAACTGGGCTCATGCTGTGACAATGTCAGTGAGAGAGGCAGTTGTGGACAGTAACTTTGTTCAGTACAAGAAGAACTTGTCGAAGAAGTCGATTGTGAGAACCGTGTGATAAAGATGATTTCTTACCAGAACAGGAAGCCAGGACACCAGCAGAATGGAGTTGTAGGTTCCAAGTGTTCGGATCAGAACCACAAATCGTTTCACTGTTGCTCCCTGTCCGTGAAAATGAACACAGGTTAAAAAGAAACTGACCGTACCTGTCTCTTCTCTCTCTCCAGCACTGTGTATAAGGTGTTTAATCAATGGTGAAAGAAGTCTTCAGATGCTTTCCTTAAATAAAAGTAGCAATACCACAGTGTAGAAAAACAAACGGAAAGTCTATGACCTTCTGTAGTAAAAGTACAAAAGTATTATCTCCAAAATGTACTTAAAGTATCAAAAGTAAAAGTACTCGTTATGCACAATGATCCCATTAGAGTTTCTTACTCTATATTATATTGTTGGATTGTTCTTGTTAATGCATTAATGTGTAAGCAGCATTGTAATGTTATAGCTGGTCAAGGTGGAGCAACATTTTAATACTTTATACTGTTGGGTATGTTTTCTATGTAAAAGAGTAATATGCAAAGGGCTCCAGCATGCTCCGTACGGCGCCCCGCGCCCGATCTCTGTGGGTATGTGCGCACCGTGCACACCGTCCGCAACTATTTATGTAGCGGACGCTGTGGAGCAGTCCACAGCAAGCACACGGGAGGGCTACTGAAGAAGAAGAACGCAGGAAAAGCCCAATGTGACGATTCTTAGTTGAAACTTTTATAGTGGCTGTATGCTGCCACTGTACAGCACATGTGCTGTTTTCTACTTGCTTTTATGTTGTTCTGGTCTTTGTTTGTTTCGTATTTGTTAGTTATCTGATCATTGGTTATCGGATTCTCGTTTTAGAAGGAGGCCGAAAAGGAAGGGATTGGGTTGGGGTTCCCACAGACCAATGAGCCAATCATCAACAAGGAGTGTCCGAAGACCCCTCGACGATTAAAATTTCGAGGCATGTTTGCTGCAAGAAGCATGCAGCGAGCTTTACTACAGCTGTCAGTATGTCAAATACATGTATCGACAGCTGCAGTGGACAAAAAGCTTCTCTTCTGAAACGTGGTGGAGTCGTACCTCAAAATTGTACTGAGTAAATGCATTTGCTCATTTTTACCACAACTGAAAACAGTAAGTGACCTGTGTAATGAAGAGGTCCATCCAGGCCAGCAAGTTGATCAGGACCAGACTGAGGACAAACAGATCATTGACCTCCGGCTGGACCGAACGCAGGAAAGTGTCCATGGCAGCCAGGGACAGGAACTCCCCGGTACTAAAGAGAGGAGAGGTGGAGAAGATGAGGAGCGGAGGAGAAGGAGACGAGAGAAGCAGAAGAGGAGTAGTGAAGGAGCGGTGGAGGTGAAGAGGAGGAGAGAAAGAAGGAAGAAACAGAGACAATTAAAAGAGATTTGTATTTGTTTGTATAAACAATAACCCATTATCATTTCCATATTCAATCATCACCTGTTGCCATAGCGATAAATGCCCTCAGGCATCTTGAGGATGTAGGCGGGGCTCTGTGTCACACCGATCTCTGATAGGCTGCTGTGGTTGTCCCAGTGACGTATGTCCACGAAGATGAACTCAATCCTGCCGGTGAACTTGACGGACAGAGAGGAGAAGAAGGCGGGCGGCTGGGACAGACGTGCGAACAGAAACATCTTCACGGGGTGGGCCGGGTCCGAGCGCCACTCCTCCACCAGCTGCTCAGACTGACGCAGGGTTTTGATTCGATGAGCCACATGCGAGGTCATCCAGCGGAAGATGTGTTCGGTTTCAATGCGACGGCCGTTGTATTCTTTCAGCATGACTTTGCCCTTTGACGCTGAAGTCTGAGGAACGGACATGATGAGAGTGGAGCGCTGCCAGCCACGCTTGATACATGACCTGGTGGACAGAACAGAGCACCGCCACGTCAGTATTACAGTCAGACACTACTCTGCTTTCAGACAGGAACACACCACATGCGGAAACGGACAATTACTGGATGTTCTTCATCGGGACCACCAGCGTTCTGTCACCTGTTTACTGCCCGTGGAATGGGGGGGCATTGTAGTTCCGCTGTTTAGCTGACAGTGGAGGTAGAAACAGAGCCGAATCGACGACTGTGTAAAATTGGCGAGCCGGCAGGACGGGACAGGGGTGTGATGTTTTGATGACGTGTTATGTGTGCGACCCCCCGGGGGAAAAAAATCAATCACACACCTGCGAATCCGCCATTGTTCGCATCATATTATACGCTGCACAGCAACTTTGCTTGCGTTGGCAGAGTGGCATAAATTTGCACGGCTAGCAAAAACACCTCAACAAAAAAAGCTAAGCTGGCGTAATGACGGGTCTTCTTTACGGCAGCACCTCTGTTTAAAAAGGGCTTTGAACTGACTGGCGTACTCTGATGACGTCACCATATCAATAGTCCTGTTCCTCACAAAAGGCGCTCTCATTCTTAGTTGTAGACTCTGTATACTCAAAATACAAAATCCACCGTAAACTATTCACGTTAAATGTTTCTTCGTTTTCAATCAGCCCTGGTTATTCTCAAAATGAACATTTTTTTCAGAATTTTTTATTTAAAACAAGTGAGACTAGATTAATACTGAATGACTTATATAAATACAAACAGCTGCAGATAGTGATAAAAGCCAGTACATATAACAGCCATTTGTGATTGTTGTTGTTGACAACAAACAACGCTGTAGTCATTTTTGGTGGAGTTATTACGGACTGCATTACATTGAAAGGTTTTTCTGATAGCCCTCATTTACAATTGGCAATGCAAAACATCAGAAAGACTATATTTGTGGTACTATATACAATATTTCTGTGTGTGCTGCTGTAACTTTTTGTCTTTCAAATCTGCATGTTCCAGACAAACCTGCAGTGCTCTTTCTAGAAAAAAAGGCTGCACATCACTGATGTTCAAAACATGAACATAAAGGCTGAATAACTTGGTTACCATGAGCAGATGGATCAGTTTGACATCGTTATATATTCATAGGTAAAAGTTTGGTTTTAATATCAGATGCTAAAAGTGGAACTGCAGCACCTCCCAGTGGTCGATTCCTCCCTGACAGGGAACAGTTCTTCCACACTGCAGTTGCATATACCCACTTAATGTTGTCCTGATGTCAAATTAATGCTGATTGGGTGTTGCCTTGGTTTTTCCTAATTTCAAGTACAGCAGATTTAAAGCCACTCCGTTATGGCCATTTGATTTTATGGTGATAGTGTAGCACCACCTCTAGATGACAAGTGGCAGACTTATAGTTAATACAAATCTCAATGCAACTGCATTATGCATTCAGGATTTATGGCAGTGTGAGTGAAATTTGCGCAACTGTTTTCACCTTCAGCAGTCAGTAATGGCAAAAACAATCCCACACTTCTCCTAAATAATGCAGATGTGACATTTGAATTTTGCTTCTAGCTCCAATACTTCATAAGCTGTTTACTGACAAACTAGAATCACTGCTCTGCAGTTGTTTGCCTCCGCCAAGCAGTCAAGTTGCAGGTTACATCCACGTCTGTCCAGACTCATAATATACGTAGTGAACACTTGGGAAGGAAATTAATAAAAAGGTATAAAGTGTATTTTTTGGTTAAATGTGAATATACATTGTTGAACTGATTAATGAAGGATGTATTGGCTAAACAGGTAGACATGTACTTGATTACTATGTAAAGATGGATTCTTATATGTGCTGCTTTTGCTTTCTCCTGGCATTTTTAGATGTGAAGCCTCTATGAGCAGTAGGTGAAACTCACTCACAGGGTCACGGTTAGCTAGGCGCGCTCAGATTTGTTGGTTGCAGTCACGTGATTCTGATGACTCTCGGAATTCAGAATGAGGCAGGAAGTGAAAGGCAGAATGGACGAGATGGAGGAAAGCCCGCACTGTGCTAGTTATTGTTTACTCATTGTGTCGTCCCAGTCAACATGTGTGTGAAATCTGGAATCGCCCAATTCATTCTTAAATTATGGCTAAAAATCTGTTTTAAGGTCACAATGACCTTTGACCTTTGAGTCAAAAGTGCCCCCTATTCAGTGTCCGACCAGCTGTGAAACATGGTCACAGTCTCCCCTTCTGCTCCTGAGTTATGGTGTTGAATAATGACCAAAAAAGGGTTTCTCCAGGATATTATGATGTCATGGTGAAGTTGACCTTTGACCTTTTGGGTTGTATCCCATTAAACATCTGTGTGAAATGATGTCATAATTACAGCATCAATTCTTTATGCCAATTAGTTATGGCCAAAGGCGTGTTTGTCCAGGTCATTTAGAGGTCACAGTGACCTTTGACCTTTGAGTCAAAAGTGTCACCTATTCAGTGTCCGACCAGCTGTGAAATACGGTCATCAATTCTTGAGTTATGGCCAAAACGTGTTTCGTGATGTCACAGTGACCTTTGACCACCAAATTCTCATCAGGCCAAATTTCCCTACTAAGACAACTGTTCCAAATGCTTATGTCAATTGAGCAATATTTGTCCCGTGTCAGTGTGCCCTCATATGTTTGAAAAGTATTTGAAGAATTTGAAGAAGGCCCTGTTGCCCACCTGTAGTCATTAGAGCAATTGAAGGTTCCAGTTCTGATCCCAAACTGAGACACTTTCTGCACCATCTTCCCCCAGTTGGACTGACTGAGCAGAGCTTCCCGGTCCTGGGCAACAACCTGCAGGTACACACGGGGACATGACAGGTCAGACAGGTAATACAAAACAAATCTGTCAAGGGACATGGAACCCCTGCTGACAGTGTAAGGGAAAGCCCCAAACTCTTCTTCTTAGTACTTGATACATTTAATGACAAGAAGTGGATAAACACCAACACATCTGATCCATTTTGTGTTGAGATCATGTCAGCTTGCTAAGCTATTCCTTTCATAGAAGGAATTACAGACAGGCTTTGTTATTTTGTATGTTTGTGCTCTATGTACACATGGCGTTGAGTTTTAAAATCTGAATCATAAGAGTTAAGTCATAAGACAGTTCACTTTGCAGTTGTTTTCAGCCACCAATCAGCTCATGTAGAAGCTCATCCAATAACAGAGAGATGACGTAAACTGAGAAAGGGACTGTTGAAGAAAGTTAAAGATTGAGAAAACTAAAGGATAAACAAGATGCCTTTCTGCTGGCTTTGCCTGTCAACTGTTCACCAACATGTTAGCTATTACGACTTAACAAGCTAAAGGCTCATTGCTGTCAGTTTGTTTTGGAGTTTTCTGCCTCCTCCAAAACCCAACTAGCTAAGACCATCCTTCAGCCCCTGTGCCAGAGTCTGGCCTGTGTGATCCTCGGGGCAGAACGCAGGCTGTAGGCACAGACTTTTCAAGTACAGTGGTGTGAAAAAGTGTTTGCCTAATTTCTTATTTTTTGGCATGTTTGTCACACTTAAATGTTTCAGATCATCAAACAAATTTAAATATTAGTCAAAGATAACAAACAACAAAGTAAACACAAAACACAGTTTTTAAATGAAGGTTGCTATTATTAATGGAAAACAAAATCCAAACCTACATGGCCCTGTGTGAAAAAGTGATTGCCCCCACATGTTAAAACATAACTTAACTGTGGTTTATCACACCTAAGTTCAATTTCTCTAGCCACACCCAGGCCTGATTACTGCCACACCTGTTCTCAATCAAGATATCGCTTAAACAGGACCTGCCTGACAAAGTGAAGTAGACCAAAAGATCTTCAAAAGCTGGACATCATGCCGAGATCCAAAGACATTCAGGAACAAATGAGAAAGGAAGTACATCTGGTACATCTTATTTTTCACAAGCTTCTTGATCTAAATACTTAAGGTCCTGATTCAAAACTACTCAAGTGATCAGCTTAAACGATTGAGGATATATGAATGAACGTTTAACTGGGAGGTTCCCACTCCTGAAATTGACGTGAGGCGATCAGCTAAAGAGAAGAGGTATCACTCTGGTGGAGTTGGAACTCCAGAAACACTCAGTCCTCTCTGACTGTACAGTGGTGTTACAAAGCAGAGCTTCTTCCCTCATAATGATCTTTGACTGACAACAGCCGAGTTTCATTTTGTTCTGTCATCAAGTTACTCTCAGAATTAACGTTGATTAGCGACAGCTGTGTCGCTGCCTACGTTTATCATTTTAAGCGGTGAAAGCGACAGTCGGCGACGGCTAGACATGAGAAGCTGCTACCTGAATGTTTCGTGCACTGCTATCTACCAGTAGAAGAGAGAGAACAGATTCAATAACAAGACTTGTTGGCATTAGAGAATCTATGTTTTCTGTCAATCTGGCGGTCAGAATTCGGTATGACTTCTAGTGGTGCGCCCAAATCATTTTTCACATTCACACTCAGGACATTTCTTGTAGCTACTCCATTTCTTGTGTAAATAAATACAATCTGTGAGCTGCGTGTGAAAGCAGTGCTCACAACTCACTTTTGTGAAACAGGCATCTGGCTGACATCCAATCACCATGTGAACCTGACCACCTCTGGTCAAAAATCAGGACAGCACAGTGTGGGATATCCAGACTAGAGTGGGTCATCTTGTGATGAACGCTGAGAAATTGAGTGTTTTATTAAAGACGATGTGATTTTCCTGCTGTTTGCAGCACAATCATTGTCATGTCCACTTACTCATGCTTAATATACTGTTATTGAGTGCTTTTACCTGAACCAGCCAGATCCCATCCTTAGTGTCCTCCACTAATTCATAGAAGTGCATCTCTCCACTGAAGTGTGTGGTGCTGGCATCTCCTGCCTCTGTCTGCTCCTTCTCTTTCTTGATGGCTGAGTACAGCTCCCCCTGGGTCAACTCTCCTGGGGGGGGGATAAAAACAGGGCTAAGGACTTATCTGCTGAAATGGTGACACCCCTAGTTCTGACACATTCATCATGACAGGTGTAGCATTGCTGAAACACAGAGATAAAGGAATCAGCTTACTATTGAAGTGAATTTCTTTTTGATTGGGACAATTTATCAGAACATTTGTTTATTAAAGTCCCTCTCCCCTGAAAGATGTGTTTTTCTTATTGCTCCTTCACTTGGCTGTTTGAGCTTCACTGTGCAGAATGATGTATGTGCAGTGTGCTGCCGGAGACGTTTTTCAGTTAAACCTGTGAAAGCTGCTAGCTGAAGGTTTTGTACAGTGCTCTTTGCCAATAAGACAGAGAGGAGCTGCAATAACAGATGTGTTACTGTGGGCGCTTTTGCCAACCCGGGTGTCAGAGCAGTCGATTAAAGGAGAGCAGCGCTGCGACACTAGCAGGCTGAGGGGGACGAAACACAGTGGAGCGTGTGCTAGAGCACGGGGACATTGCTAACATACACCATACATACTACATCCAGAGGGGCTAAATGAGAAATTGTTTTTTGTAATAGCGTCCTGTTATCCATCCGGTGATTACTGGAAGCCGGCCCGCTCTTCTGTTACTTTAAGTCAGGGTACATGTGTGCAAATAGTTAGAGCTTCATATATGGAGACGCATAGGTGGGGGGGTTTCCACGAGATGGGAAGATTTTTACATATTTATGCAATTTTATATCCATGGTTGTCATCTTGCTTCAGGCAAGGGGTGGGCAATATCGATCAAATCTTTTTACACTGTGCGTGGAATTTAATATTACAATAGTGGTTTATATCAAATATACAAAATGTTCAGGAAATTCAACTGAGAGATGATTTATAGATACTGGGTGGACTGATGCCTACAGTACGCTCACTACCCATAATAAGTCTTGTTCTAGTGTCGATGCTAGTGTCAGTCGATCAATAACAAAAAATTGACCTGTGTCAATATTACATCACATTCTGGGCACATGACACTCTTCCTTGTTATTTACCAATAAGAACGGTCTTGCGTTTGAAGGGCCATGCAAATAATTAACAGAGAAAGGCAAAAATAAATGCTCTTGCAAAATCCTTCCGTGGTACTGGAAATGTATTGAGAGGTAACCTAGTAATGATGCACGTCGGACATCAGGACACAGAGCTGCCCCCTACATGGTATTAAACAGTTGATATTTTAGACTTTAAGCATCTGATATATGGGCTGCCACAGTGAAGATGTGCAGTGAGTGGGACACTTTCGAGGAAAGGTAAACTTGTCAGTGCTCTCTGGTAGACACATTATGTAACAGAGAGCAGTTTCTAAGTGACCCCAAACATATATGTGACCCTTGTGTGGTGACAGTTACCTCTCTGCGACATGTGAACGGATGCCCAGCTCCCTGCTGTAAGTTAACACGGCCTGGCCAGTTTCTCTCAGTAGCAGCAGCCACGCTGAATAACAAGAGTATCTGGCTCTTACTTGGTTCCGCCCAAGCCTCACGGATCAAATAGCCAGATGGGAACCGGGGCTGAATACCTCACCGAACAAGCACCCAGCATCAGGACCGGTTACAGGACCGGCAGCCTGGGTCTCTGGGTCTCAGGGTTCTATCTATTTTGTCTCGTGAGGGGTACATTTCCTAGGCTTGGTTTACAGACATGACTCATCATTGTGTGGTGGGGTGCTAACTGATCTGGATCGGATCTCCGAACAACAGATAACGAAGACCTTTACCTGATTTCTCTACCAGCTCGCTCACGTCCTTCTTCTCGGCCAGTCCGGAGTATCCCAGCCCTCGGCACTCCAGGATGGTCTTCAGCTTCTTGTAACTGAGAGTAACTGGATCCACAAGCTGAGTAGCGAACATGCCAGTCTCATACCACACTACCGCCTCAAAAATCCTCGCTAGCATAAACAACACCATGAAATACAGAAGCAAGAAGAACAGTTTCAGCCACATCTTGTAGCTGGACGAGAGCTGCTGGCACAGGAGGACGTCGGAGGCGCTCTGTGGCCCCTGGACAGGCTACATACGGGCTCCACGGGCTTCCAGTCGCCGAGATCCGCTTAATGTCAGATGTGTGTACGTCCGTCTACCTCCATCGTTGGATCGAGTGTGGCTGGGAAGACGTTCCCTGACCGTTCACTTCTTTCACCAGCAGTTTACATTCATGAATCCTGCTAACGCTGACAGCTAGCTAATTAGCTTAGCGTCGCGGGTAGGCCTTGGTGATGTATCAACCAGAACAAGCAGGCCTCGTCGAGCTCAAGTGTCCGCTGCACGCGCTGCAGTTTCCCGCTGAATGTCAGCGGCGGGAGCCCCGGACTGCCGCTGCGCTCCAGAAAGTCACAACATTACCAAACGACAAGAACGACCCGTCTGATGTCTCTGCGATCAGCTGGGGCGCACCGCGGAGCTTACGTCACATCCGGCTCCACCTCACACATGTAAACAAGCTACAAAATAAAAGTCTTCAAAGCGCAGACGAGTTAAAGGGCAGGCCTGCCGCCTGCCGCCCGCTGCCTGCCTGCTGCCTGCAGCCTGCCTGCAGACTGTGTTGGTGTTGGCCTGTTGGCTGCCTGCAGCCTGCCTGCCGCCTGCTTGCTGCCCTGCCCTGCCTGCCTGCCGCCTGCCTGCCGCCTGCCTGCCGCCTGCCTGCAGCCTGCCCTGCAGCCTGCAGCCCGCTGCCTGCCTGCCTGCCTTGCCTGCCTGCCTGCAGCCTGCCTGCCTGCAGCCTGCTGCCTGCAGCCTGCCTGCAGCCTGCCTGCCTGCAGCCTGCCTGCCTGCAGCCTGCCTGCCTGCAGCCTGCCTGCCTGCAGCCCGCTGCCTGCAGCCTGCCTGCCGCCTGCCTGCAGCCTGCCTGCAGCCTGCAGCCTGGACAAAGCAGTTTGGGACCGTATGGTAAGACTTTCGTCATGTTTGTGAGTCATTATTGTTAAGTTGGTCAACCGCACAGAGCACAGTAGAAGCTCACACTCATCTCTTACACAGGCCAACACCAACACACCACGACAGACACACCTCAGTTCAGTCTGCTGCAGTAACAGTTCGAGTGCAGGCTGAAATCCCCCAAACTAACTAAGCTCCACCCGCAGCTCCGATTCTCCCTCCTCTCCCTCCTCTCCGAGGATCACACGCAGCATCAGGAGGCCAGACGATGCCGCGAATCAGGAAGCGCACGCACACACGCGCGCGCGCGCCTGGATTACGGTTTATAACATCCCATCAGAATTGGTTTTGACACGGAACACGCAGTGACAGACCTCTTGCTCCATGTGATCTGGGATAAATGTGAGATTTAAAAAGGGTACGTTGTTTAATGACCGAATGGACAGGCTGTAAAATGGTAGGTTTATTTTGAAAATCCGTTATTTTTGAGTTGGTATGCAAAGGTGCTTTCTACTGAACCAGTCATCATCTATCTTAAACATTCAAACTAACAAAAATCCTCGTCTCATCATCAAAATAACGCCTTAGTTTATAATAAATCCATGAACAATAGTCCTATCATTTCTTCCCTTAAACAATACATCTGCTGTGATTCTAGAAGTGTGGTGCTCCTGTGTGTGTGTGTGTGTGTGTTCATGCTGCAGCAGTGCGGCTCACTGATGTGACAGTGGAGCTCTGTGGCTCAGAGGAACGAGCTCCATCACACAACACGGGCTGCTCGCTGGCTGCTCTGGCTCTGCACATGGGATTTGCTGACAAGAAGAAAAATACAGAATTTGACCGGAGTTCTTTTATTTTGGAAGAAAGTGTCATTTTACAGATGTGACATTTTGCACAGCAGTGTGTTCTGGACCTGTAGCACCACCGTCTCAGTGTAGAAATCTGAGCACGTCATTTTAAAAAGGCACTCACTTTTATGGATCCTACTAACAACAGATGTTTGAGTCAAGCAGGAATAATATCATTCAGTGCTCACTTCCACAAACTGTACAACTGTATAGAGAGAAAGAAATCAAGCTGCTGACTTTGCTGGAGCTGTGGTGGACTACAAAGAGCCTGGTCAGGACAAAGAAGATTACATTATATAAAAGGGAAGTACAACAACATGGCACGGTTAACTGGAGGATGACTGTGGTGAAGACAAACATTACGGGGGGGGGACTTTAACATCACCTGCTCACTGATTGTAATCTGTATGTGGGTCATTCTTCCCCCCTCTGACTTTTTCCTTCTGCTGCATTTTATCAGCTCAGTGTGAAATTTGACTTTTGTGTGAAAATGTTGTTGCTAATCTGGTAGACACTAACATGCTAACAGCAACATATAGGCCTGTTTGGGAACCAATCAGACGACAGAAAACCATAAAGCCACGAGGAGAGCGAGAGCCCGTCACAGCTCATCAGACGGTCTGCTGTGATGGCAGCTGCAGCTCGGTGCTGCTGTTCTCTGCAGACACGTCTGTTGGCCTGTCTGTTGGCCTGTATGAGTTCACATGTAGTCAGTCTGTCCCATCAGAGCAGCCGAAGCAGCAGTCAGCAGCTCCTGTCTGCAGTGGACCCGTGGACGGACAGACAGCTGTCTCTGGATCACTGTGAGACTGAAGGAAACTTAGAAACTGCAGGATTCTCAGGCAGTCTAAGTCTGTCTAAGCTGATTCCTGGAGGTTGATTCTGGACGGACGTCAGAGACGATGATCTCCTCTGGACTAGATGTGAGTTTCATGTTGAGTTATGACTCAGATCCACCTCCTGCGGTATCTTTGCCTCCCCTCCAGCTCTCCGGCGCCCCCCTGGGGAGGCTGCAGTCTTTGTCCTGCTGAATGTCCATGTCTGTTACAGACCGTGTCCTGTCCTTTCACCAGGGTTAAAATGCCGTCCGGAGCGAGGAGCACGGTGAAGGTTGCATCCCGTCCGAATGGGGCTTTATAGGCCTTTTTCCCAGCAGGCATTTTGACATGTCACAGCAGGGAAAGCACAGGTGTAGTCAACAACATTAATGACAACATGCCATTTAGATCAGCCAGTTGCAGGGCCCTGCTATCGTGCATGACGTGCGCTGCCATGGCCTGCTGGGACACTTAATGGAACTGATGCTAATAACTAATGTCTTTAGTTCCACCTGTGCTTTTCCTGCTCTGACGTCAAAAATGTCTGCTGTGAAAAAGGTCTATAGGCAAACGGTGTACATACACTGTCATCAGCTGCAGAAAGCAGCATCAGCAGGCTCTCACAGGACCATAACCGTGGTTTGGCATGTTTTAGCACATTTACTACAAATCAGTTACACTTTACATCCCAGCTACCCATTTTCCAAACCATCATTTCTGTACAATATGAAAATAAATGCTTGAGTTGTGTACTCCATCACAGTAAACATCAAGTCTGTATCCATTTTTTGTCAGTTTCATTGTAATTATGAGGTGATTTACTGCAGAGGTTTCAAACCAAGCTGCACTTGAACTGTTCTACCAGGCAGCAATAATGAAACTTTGACAAAACTGAAAGCAGAATTGATGTTCACTCTAGATTACACTACTCAAAGTAAAGTCAAAAGCCATCCAAAAATCTCAAACATGTACAGCATACATCCAGAAATGTTGAAGCGTACATGATTTGTAGTTAGGGAGCTCAGCGGTCCTTTAAAGACAAAACAACATGTTTGCTGAGTTCAAGTTTGACTTTCCCTGGCTGTTGTGTGAAAACATCCACAGCGACAGACAACACAGACGGCCAGAAGGGCTGACCTGTCAGTTTGTTTCCACACCAGCTGCCTCTGTGTGGTGTTTGTATTCCAGTGCATGGCCTTAATGAACAGCAGTGTATACAATACGCAGTGCAACATATTAACATTATCAACATGTCGTCTTTTTTCTTGCACTGCAGACACTGTTGTTCTGTCTCTGAGCTTCTCCTTAAACTCAGTCCTGACCTCCGTTAGTGGCTGATAAAACAGTGCTGGAAATAAAACCTTCCACACCCATCCATGCCATAATCATATCTATCTATCTATTCCATGTTTAAAACTCATTACCATCATATGGACACACAGTTGGCAGTTGGAGGGAGATTGGTTTCATTCTTTCAACACCTTAGTGCTGATTATATCTAATCACTGAGAAAACTATGGTTTTGGGTTTGGGCCCGGCCCCTGCTGGAACCAAAGCCAGGACAACAACAGTGGACGCAGTGCAAGTGACGCAGGCAGTCGTTTTTTATCATTTGAAGACAAAAAAAAAGGAAGAAAATGAAACATGTTCATACTGCTCACATCAGAAATGTAACCAATTCCATTGCTAATTGCGTAACCGTGAAATTTGTTGTAATTATTTATTAATTATTGTATTTCTCTGTTATGAAATCAGCTTTACAGTGAGCTTACCTTCTTATATATACACGTCGATGTAATTCCTAACATGCCCATAAGTGCCTATTATTGTCTGTTAACACCAGTTTACCAAAGTGAAACTAGAGGCCCGAGTGTTCCTCTGACAGCCACATACTGGCAGGAACGTCCCACAACATTTTTGATACTTTTACACTTTCAGTCCCTTACATCTGTTTGGCTGAACCAGGGCCCACACCGTCCCCTTTGTACAAGTTGGAAATGTAAAGAATGAATAGTGACTGTGCTCAGCTGACCTTTATCTCAGGATAGCCTGTAAAGCTCAGACACATCGTGTCTCAGCAGTAGAGATCTTAACTGCCATACTTTCTGCTGAGGCTTCTGGTCTGTGGACAGGTGTTGCTTTTTCCAATGTCCAGCCACAGGTCCCGGTGCTGTTACAGGGAGGAACGGGCTGCAGTCTGCCGTGGCTAGTGCAGGTTGGGATACTTCAGGCAGAACCTGTCGAATGCATCATATATGGCCTGTCTGGAAATAAAACACATATGCAATCAATTCTAAAACAACACAGCAAGAGTTGCATGACTAAGAAAAGATCATGTACGTCTGGGATTTGACCACCTCAACTTTGAATTTGTTCTTTTGCCCATGCAAAAAGAATTCCACCCCATTCATGCACATGAAGATGGACAGGACATGTGTCAATCAACAGCTGTCTGACATAGTGTCAACAAAAAGTGAACATAACCATCTTTATAAGGATAAGCTTTATTGTACAGTGTGATGCAAAGTGGATTTACATTGGATTATAAGTGTAAGTCACCATTTTTGGTTATGAAGTTCAGAGTCAAGTCCCAAGTCAAGTCTAACAAGTCCCAAGTCAAGTCTGAGTGCTAAACTTTGTGCTTTGAGTCCTAAACAAGCTATTTAACCTAAAGGAATGCAATTTTTCATTTTTATACAGAGTACATTTACAGAATGAATAATGAATGCTTTTGAAAATGTGTCTTTAGTAGTTTGTTTTAAATAAACTTTAAAAGAAAAATGATCAGGTGTGCCTTCGTTAGTTATGCCTGTGGTCTGGGGTTCAAATCCCTTATCAAACCCATTTGGGAAAAAACATTTGCAACAGAAGTTAAAGTTTACAGATTCAAGACGTCCGATGTGTAGTTTGTGGTGGCTGTAGACAGTTAACGTCTAATTCATGCTGCTACAAAGGAGCCAAATATGGAGTGTGTCCCTAGCCAAATACTCACCGGCTCTGAACCTCACACACCTGACACCTGACCACACTCATCTTTTGATATTCTCTGAGTCAGTAGTTTACCTGAAGACGTTCTGTTTGAACAGGTATGCACTGATGTGTCCTCCATTCAGATATCTGACTTCACATCCTGGCCAGATCTCCTGCAGACTGAGGACCCCTGTACGAGGAATGTAGGCGTCCTCTTTGGCCTGGACCACGATGATGAGACTGGTGTCTACCGGGACTAGGACAAATGGAAGGACAGATTCCATTTATTTGTGTATACATGCTGCCACTGGGACATACAGACGGGGGACAAATGAAAGGAGAAACCTGAATGAGAGAAGAAACACATCAGATGCAGCTGCCTCGGCGCAGCAGGGCTCACTGAACGCTTTGGTGAGGATAAAAAAGATGTGACGAAAATGCTGCGGCCTTTACAGTCACCTGATCTCAACCCAGTTTCACACCTGTGGAAGGTTTTGGACCAACGTGTAAGACAACTCTCTTCAATTGTTCAATAGACCTTAACTCTCAATTTGACTCTGCAGGCATAGCTGCCCTACTTAGCCGTCCACCGACTCTCAAGACACCATCTTCAAACGCTGGATTGAGTTTGTATATGTGGCTTGTCCTTTTCACATTCTGTCCCTTTCGGAGACTGGAAAGATCCTCTGGGAATCTTTTCCTTTGACAAGATGTGATTATCTCCAGCTCAGCTTCCCTTCGCTCCTCCACGGAGGGCGAAACATGGAATGAATCCTTGATACTCTGCAGCTGTTTCTCCAGAACATCCCTCTGTTGCCTCTCATCTGACCTCGACTGAGCCAGCAATACATTGACCCCTGCCCTCTTCTTGCAGATACTAGGATCCAGCCCATCACTCTTTTCAGATGATTCCAGAATGAGGTAGAATTGATTTCTTTGCCATGAAAAGCATTAGCCAAAATTTTATTGGGACAAACTGCAGATCTCATTATGGGGGAGAATCCAAGCTATAAAAATGGTTATAGCTCCCAAACTGAACTACCTTCTGAGCATGTTACCTCTAAGTGTACCAGTGACCGCATTTCAGACTATAGATAAAATGTTTAGCCAATTTATTGGGCTGGGAAAAGGGCTAGGACGAAGTTAACAAGACAACACAATAGAATGTGGGGGGCTGAGACTTCCTAATATGAGACTTTACCAGGAAGCATTCTAGGGGACTCAGATAGTCTCCCTCCTCTCAAGCAGAGATGACAGACCTTTGTGGGTAGATACAGATGAAGAACTAACGCCCCATTCAGGGCAGCAGACTATCTGAGCCAGTGTCCAAAAGCTGATATCCAGAAGAGATATCAATAATCTCACACTAGGAATATCTGGCATCATACACACAAGAAAGAGATCATCCCCCTTCCTGGCAGGATCCGCTTCAATATGGTATAATCCCTCCCACCATCCCTCCTAATAATAGGAGGGATGGTGTTCTCCTGCAGAGAGTGGCACACTAAGGGGTTTGAACACACTGGATGTCTCTATCATAACAATGCCTTAAGAACATTTGAAGAACTGAGAGAACTCTACAATCCTCAGAGAAAAGACTTCTGGGGATTCCTCCATCTTTGCGACTGTCTGAATAAGGTAGGCCAGTTACCAAGTCGCCTACCTTATCTTCTATATGCTGTAAATGGAAATTGTTTAGTGGTCTTCCACACCTGGCAGGTCAAAGAGACACGAGAGACAACCCTACCTGCTCTGAATGGTACACAGCCCATCAGAAACGGCCTCTTATGAACCACTGATATACATAATAAATAGGAAAATGGACACCTATACAGAAATCTGGGACCCATTCTTAACACAGATCAGGAAAATGTAAACTAAGACAAGTCTGATGTAGACACAATTTAAAACCAAGTCGACATGTTCAACTGGTGGGACGGGAGAAAACTGTTTCCTTTCATATTAAGTATTCACTTAGCTATGTTTATATGTCTACATGAGTGTATGTGCATATGTTTACAGGGTATATATATATATATATATATATATATATATATATTATACAGTATCTTCATTATTATTATTGTTTTTTGTATTTTTAATTTTCAATTTTAATGTAATTTTTTGTGAAAATCCACGTGTAAAGCGCATTGGACTGCCTTTTTGGATGTATGTGAAGGAAATAATAAAAATCATAATTTTGAAAAAAAAAAAAAAAAAAAAAAAAAAAAAAAGCCAAGATACTTCTTTTGACTTCAGGATCATCTTGTTCTGGTGGTTCTCTCAAACCATCTGGATTTGTAGGACATTGCTCCTCTGGCAGCATCAGGAACTGTGGACCTGATATCCATTTTGCAAGTCCCCTTGAGGCAAGATCTGCAGGGTTGCATAAGGTGCTCACATATGTCCACTGAGCTGCATGAGATATTTTAAGGATCTTTGAGGCCCTGTGTTCCAAATCTGGATGTCTCAATCTTGATGTACTTCAGCACTCAGGTGCTATCAGTCCAAAACAGAGTCAAGCAGCAGCATCTGGAATTCCTTTCTCCACAGATACGTGCTGCTACTACTGCTGCCGTTAGCTCCAGCTGAGGAATGGTAATTAGCTTTGAGGGAGCCACCCTGGCCTTTCCCTTGATAAAGACACTACACAGTTGTGCACTGGAGTTGCTCAACAGCAAATAGGTAATAGGTTCCATAACCAACTTCACTCGCTTCTGCAAAATGGTGTAGCTGAGCAGTAGTCCACAGGCTTTAAACATTGGCTGACTTTGAAGTCCTCCAGTAGGTAGAGCTCCTGTATCCATTTTGTCCACTCCATTGCAAAGGGTGCAGGTATGGGTATATTATTCACGACGGTGCCACCAATGGACGCCTTCGGTGTGTTGATGCGCACTGTTTTGTCTTGTTTTAATTGTAAATTCAACTCTTCTCTTTCACCAGAGGAGCTCAGGAACATCAGGGAAACACCTCCAGCGAATTAAATTTTCCTCACATCACCCGTGGAATTATTGGACACCTCATCAAAAGGTGCCATCACCTTTGTCCGTGTCCAGTAAGATGCTGGAGGAGAGGGAAACGCCGGTGCGCTTATGCATCTCCGCCAGCACGGACTTCGCACACCGTTACCAGGAATATTTCAGCTACTGGTGGAATGAACGACAGTGCAATGCAAATGTGCCCTGCTCCAAGTTTGGATTACATTTAGTTTGGTACAACGTGCTGTACCATTAAATAACTTTAGGAAATAGCAAAAACTACAGTCACTGTGAAGTAAATATGGTTGCTCACACACACACACACAAGTTTGTGTCACTATCCCCGTGGGGAACAGTCATTGATATAATGCTTTCCCTAGCCCCTTACCCTAACCTTAACCATCACAACTGAACGCCTAACCCTAACCCTAACCTAACCGTAACCTGAACCCTAAAACCAAGTCTTAACCCTGAGAAAGCAGTCTCTACCTGTGGGGACATCAGTATTTGTCCCCACAGTGCATTCAGGTTGAAGTCCCCACCGGGATATAAGAACATGAAACAGTGTAGCATTCCAAGAGTTGGTCAGGTGGTGCAGTGTTCACAGTAAATAATAGAGTCATGGAACAATGGGACTGCAGTCCCCAGCAGCATTTACATGTATCCTCTACTGCCTACTTTTGGCCTATTATGCAATTCATCTCATTTCTGTGATGTTTTATAATAATGTAGACTATAATAATTGTAGACTGATTCTTTAATATTTAGGTACTATAATAACTGCACTGTTTTAGTTTTGTTGTAGTAGCGCAATGATACAGGCATAACTTTGTCCAACTTCAAGTGTATGGAGGACCAAAACTGCCAACACTAAAAATAAATAAATAAATAAATAAATAAATAAATAAATGACTCAATAAATTAATTAATATGCAATTAAATGCACCAAAACTAATATTAAGAATAAATGTAGGCATTAATTGATTTATAAAATGTGACATAAATTGATATGTCTGTTTTAATTTGCTTCTGTATTTATTTACCTTTGTATTAATTCCCCTATTTATTTACTTTCCCATTTAATTTTCCATGTATTATTTTCCTTTTGCATTTCTGCTTCATTATGCAAATGAGAGGGCTGTCATTCAAAGTGTGTCATGCGGTCAACTTTTCGCCTATTGGTTGATCGACATCAGAGTGCATAGATCAACTAGACATGCCTCGCTCCCACACCGGTGGCCAGGCTCACTACAGAAACGGCTCCCTCCAGTCAGGAGATCGCTAGAGAACTCAGGCTCTTAGCTAATCTAGCTAAAAATAACACTGTCAGTCAGGACTATTTACTTTTTCGTGTGGACGCTCTGGCTGACAGTGTGTTTCAATTAGCGGCAAACACAGACACAGAGGTTGACTCTTTTGTTTTCAATCATTTGGAGGAAGTGGCTCATTGCCTGAACATGTCCGTATACCACACTAATAATGCTGGGACAGTTGGGTGCCCTCTTCATATGCTGCCTGCGGAAGCCCTGGAAAGGTTTTTGCTCGCAGGTTTGTCTATTGGTGACATAGCAAGGCTTTTTGGGGTTGGTGAAAGTTCACCAGTGGTAACGAAACAGTTCACCGTCGGATGGCAGAGTATGGCATAAGGTGAGTGTGTATGCGAGGTCTCGGGGTGGGTTGGTGTTGTGGTAAGTTACAGGATTTTATGTATTTGTCTGTAAGAATTTCAAAATTATAGCAAGTGGTGTTCCGTCAAAACGTAAGCCAATGTAGCTATATTGCTACGATTGTTGAAAATGTATCTACAACTATCATTGTTTAAAATGTACTTCTGTCTGTCATAGTTTGGTAGTGCACTGGATATTTTACCAACGATATGCTGTACCACACTGGGAGGGTTTAGTAATAGGGGACCCTGATAGCACACATACATTTGCCTGATGTAGGCTGTAGATCTTGTCTTGCTTTCAGAGGAGGAACATCAGGGAACATGCGCTTACAGGTTAGCACTCCTCTCCTCCCCAGACAGCACATAAGATAAGGCTGTAGATCCAATACTGCAGTCGGCTGGTGCGAGTTGTCCCGACGTAGTCTGCAGATCGTTTTAAAGTCGTGCCTCCGTAGAACTCCCATGGAATGCCTACAGCGGACCTATGTAGGCCAGATGCTCTTTAGCCTGTAAATCTGTCTGTCTGCACCATAAAACTTACCAGAGAAGTTGGCCATGTGTGTACATTCGTCCATCACTCCCTTCATGAAGCATATAGACTCTCTATGTAATGATGGCCGCCAGCACTTGGCTGAATCCGTCTTCTTCCCATGCAGAGTGTTGTTTGCATGAAGGCTTCTGAGAAAAAAAAAAAAGATTTTAGATGAAACCTGTGTCACTGGAGCGACAAGTAACAGTAGGATCCTGAAAATGAAAACAAGTCAGTTAAACTAAACAACAAAAACTGAAGCATAGTGCGGGTTTACTTCCTGCATTGTATGGTAATTAGATTTGATTGTGACAGCAACGATTTATGAGTAAAGTAGTAAGTCATCTCCGCAACACAATAATTTGTGAAATAAGTGAAACTTTAGACAACTGTAACTAAATATTGTGGGACACTAAATAAAAAAAGGGATTTTTTTCTGGATCAGTACTTACCAAGTAGGGTGTTTTTTTAAGCTTTAGAAGTAGTACAAAAATGTGTTAACAAAATCTTAAACTGTGGAAAACAAAGATTTATCTGTTGCTGGTCAACAAAATCAGTAATTTATCTATTACATACAGTTTCCACAGGAAAATCCCTTTGTCAGATTTACTTCTGATTTCTAATTAGTGCCCCGTAACCTGTATGTCCATGTCCATAGTTGCACATACTGTGCCCATACAGGTTTGTACTGATGTTTAGACCATGACAGAGCATAATTATTGCCACTACAGTTGTACTAAATGATATACATTCACTGGACAAGAATCTACTGTTTGTGGAGCTTTCTCAGGCTTTGGATACTGTTGACCTGCATTTTACTTAAATGTCTAGGTTTGGATGTTTTTGCTCAGAACTGGTTTCATGCACGTTTGTCCGACAGAACACAGGTGATCTGTACCGATGGCCTCAAAACCACCTCCCTTGGGATAAATGAGGGGGTACCACAAGGGTCTGTTCTCAGGAATTACATGTTGAATAATAATAACACATGTGACAACAATTCCATCTATCAGCACAATGTGCTAGAAGCCCTAATTATAGATTATGTACATCAGATCAGACAATACATTCAGTACATACTGTACACAGTAACTAGGTGTTCAAATCTCCTCACCTTACCAATGTATACACAAGTGATATGTTTAACATGTGTTGTGTCAGTTGAAGCATGTGGATCATAAGTCCAGAAAACAAAACAAAAAATGCATTTTTGAGCAAAAGTGGATATCACAAATATGATATTTGAAGCCGTGTCCTTAAAAACGGCAAAAACACATTCGGTAGCTTCTAGTCACAATAACTGATTACCTTGGTAGAGCGTCCAAGCTCGTCCCACTGCTGTTCACTGATAAGAATTGGTCTACTCTGTCTCCAGCCCCGCCCCCTTCAGGGCCTCCACCAATCAACAGGCCTCGTCCAGCCTCAGCTTCCCCTCCAGCTCTGGAGTTCTGGCCCACTGACGCTCTGTCGTGTCCAGACAGGCCCAGCAGATGCTCTAAAGAGTCCGCATTCTTCACAAGTTCTGGACCCATCTTAAAGGAATCAGCCTGATAGATGTGGATACACAGACCAAAAGACAGACACAATGCATTGATGCTCATCAGTGTTCGTGTGTGTGTTTGGTAGGGGGGGGGGTAGTTCTCCAGTAGAAGGCTTGTTGCTGCTCTGATGCTTGGAGAGCTTCCTTAAAGAGCCACATCTAACTGCAGAACCATTTATACATGTTGGAAATGGAAACACAAAATTCCAAATGCCCAGAGCCCAACAGAGCTGGTCAGTGTCATTTCATACTGACGTGAAACACAGAAAAGCATGCTAATGTGAGCATCTGTGAAGCTACAATAAGCAAATGTTTACATTAAATTGGTAAGCAATTATCTTAGTCATAACTGATCAATTTTCCTATGATTGATTATGACAGCTTGTCGATTCGGTACCGATAGTTTCCACATTTCTACTAACTCATTAGCATTTTTAATATCCTTATCGAACCAAGCCAATTGTAACCTTGGCCGCCCTGGTTCTTTTGAGAAATTCGAACACCACATAACAATTCTAGACATTTTCAATCACTATGTGAGAGTATGAGTAAGTGAAGAGTGGAAGGCTAACGTACCCCACAGTACTCCAACAGCTTAATGATTTCCTCTTCAAACACTGAGTTAATGGCATACTGCTTCTCCAGCTCTGTCCAGTTCACCGCTTTACTCAGCACTCCCTGCGCGCACACACAAATCAAGCTGATCATTTGACCAGCACTACCTGTGCCGTGACATTACAGCAACTAGTAACTCAGATGGACATGAGAGACACTGTGAATGAGAGGGGACCGTTGCTAAGCATGGAGCATTTTCCTTCATGGAGAGGAACTTTTGAAAAAAATTGAAACAAAATGAACAGTCTCCCATTAGATCCCATGATTGGAGACATTATAGTGTTTAAAAATGTGAATTCGACTTTCTTGCTCTGTAAAAACTTTCAAATTGCCCGTTCGTTTCTATTACAAAATCACAACAAAATGTCAACATTTTCAAAAGAAATGGATGAAATTTACCTCGTTACCAAATGTCCTTTGTCTGACATTTTGATGAAACATTCAAAACCATAGCATATACAAAAGATTTATAATATCTCTTGCTACAGAGTTTATGTTCATGGGAATGCAGTTCATTATCATTGTTTAGACAGAATTCATTAAGGCAGTTTGATTGAAACTTTAACACCGTTCTTACTGTGTTTTATCATACTTTTATTGACAGCATCCTTTCTTATTGCATTGTTTGCTGGTATGGAAAGTCTAAAGCACTGTTAAGACCTGTGGAAAAATCATGTGGTTGCAGCCGACGGACTGGGCTGACAAGGTCTGCCAGGATCGTTCCCATCCACCAGCAGTAGAGTTTCAGCCACTACCTTCAGAAACCCCCCAAAAAACGCCTTTATTCCCATGGCAATAACACAGTTATGTGGTGGTAGTATTCACGATTTTAGTATGTTGGGGTGGGGGGGTCAGGGGATGCAGTTTCTGTATTTATTCATTCATGATTTGAATTGCCTTGACCGAGGATGGTAGGACAGCTGATGTAGTGTGAGATGTGTCCCTGTGCGCTCTAACACAAATGTCCTCTCTGAGGACAGTACAGTTTTCTAAATTAAACTTAAAGGCACGAGTGAAAAAACATCAGAAATGTAGATTTGGAAGGGTTCAGGGTGAAACCACAAAGCTACAATAAACCTTTCCTTGTTTGTATTCATGGGTCTTCTGATGTGACCTTCAGAATCCAACCAATCAGGCTGCAGTTTCACTGCACACTGTCACAGCGTCCATCGACCAACAGGGAGAGAAAAGCACTGAACACTGATCTCACTGATCACTCCTTATTGATCTACTGTATGTCAGGTAGAAAGAGTGTGTTACCGTGGTGAAGACACTAGAGGCAGTGGACCAGGACAAACAGGGAACCAGAGGGATGGGCTTTGACCAGTTAGTCACTGCCAGGGACGCCATCTGGACACAAAGACAGGATTAGGAATTATACTGGAACCCCTTGCATTTGTATGCAGGCTTGCATGCAAAATATTTACTTTCAAAGTTTAAGCTACGTGCTGGTGACTAAGGGTCTCCAGGATGACAAGCATGCTGAATAGTTATTTAGTGCAGTACTGGTCGAATATGTGGATTTGATAAAAAGAAATCAAAGAGAAAACTACTTCAATAAACAAAATGGCAGAATGTGTGCTGTTTTGGTGACTCACATATCCTCCCATGGAGATGCCAGTCATTCCTAGTGGCCAGTAACCTTCTCTCTCCAGCCAACGGAGAAGCACTGTTGACTCCAGGATCAAAGCCCCTCCCATCACAAACAGGTCCGACACATTCTTTAGACTGGACCGCCTAAAATACTCACAAATAATGGCCCCGTTTACTTAACACTGAATTAATCCCAACTTTAGAGCAACAGTCCACTGAAAATCTTGCCAGGTGGCTAGGAGCAGTTTGGAGCTCGACCCTTCACAGAGGGCGGCAGCCTGGATTCACAGCAGTCAGAATGGATGTCATGAGAAGAGGGAGCGTCGAACCATCCATAAAAACATCTCAAATCACTCCTGTAGCATAATCCACTTCTCCGCTCAGCCCCATTTTCATTATGTTCAATTGTTGCTTTGCCAAATAAATCTTTAAATATATATAATATTCTATCTATAGCTTTAAGACGGTGTAGTCCCTCATTCGAGTGTTCCATCGTAGAAAAGGTTTCAGTCGTAGTCATCTGGACACTGTTTTCAGAATCAAGACGTTTCGGCTCCCATCCGGAAGTCATTCTCAATTGTGAAAATGGTCTGAGAACTCAGAAATTTAAGCTACTCTGTGTTGCTTAAGCCCCGCCCTCGGGGGAGCCGAAACGTCTTGATTCTGAAAACAGTGTCCAGATGACTACGACTGAAACCTTTTCTACGATATCTATAACTTTGTCATCCTGAGTGTCCATACTGTAATTTTACTATGTTGGTCTCTTCTGTACACATGACATCTATTTCCTGTCTGCCCGTCCTGGGAGACGGATCCCTCCTCTGTTGCTCTTCCTGAGCTTTCGAACATTTTTTCCCCTTAAAGGGGTTTTTGGGGACAGAGGGTGTCGGATGCTGTACAGATTGTAAAGCCCCCTGAGGCAAATTGTGATTTGTGATATTAGGCTGTATAATAAAACTGACCGGACTTAAGCTTCATTGGAGCTTTGGAGCTATGAGATGAGGAGCCGAGCCGCACGCAGAAGTGGTGTATTTAGCTTTGTTGTGGAGAAACTGTGAGTTTGGACCATGTTTGCTGGGACTCTGGGTCTCCCATGGGATCCATCATAACTGCTGTGAATCCAAGCTGACAACAGCTGCCGTCCTCTTTGAAGGAGCAGGCTACAAACTCTCAAAAGATTTTCAGTGAAGTAAAGTTCTAGAGATGCAACTGCAGGATAAGTGTTGCACCGGGTCCTCGGTCCAGTATGTGACTCGTTCTCTGCTAGATTTTCCACACCTCCACTAAGGCAGGGTGTTGAATCTCATTATGTTTGTGGTGCCTACTGACATGTGTCTGTAGCACAGAGTATCCAAAACTGTCTAGTACATTCATTTTGTATAACATAACATTTTTTGGCTGGTCCAAAGTGATGTACAAAATGATGTCTGGTCAGATTCATAATCTTTTGATCAGGACTTTTCTGATTGAAATTGAACTTCTTTCAGTTTTAGACTGAATTTTATTTTAGACAAAGTTCTTGGACAGCTGCTTGAGTTTGAGAACTTTGGCTTTTAGAAGAAACATGTCTATATTTGTCAAAGTGAGGTATCAAAAAAACTAGAATTTTGGTATCTGCATCAACACAAGAGGCGCAACTAACAACTGATTGAATTATCGAATAATATGTTGATTATTAAATCGAGGAATTATTTAGTCTATGAAATGTTAAAAAAATTGCATTTACAATTTCTAGTCCAAGGTGATGTCTTGAATATGCTGTTTTGTCCAACTAATCATCCCAAACCTTCAGATATACTGTCATATATGACAAAGAAAATTAGAAAACGGTCACATTTCTGGAACCAGAGAATGTTTGGTATCAGTGCTTGAAAAATGACTGAAACGATTAACTGATAAAATAGTTGCAGATTCATTTTCTTTCAGTCGTTTAGACAACGGATCGTTGCAGCCTTAAGCACAAGTTTAGATACATTTCAAACAATAGCAGAAACAAGCCTACAGCAATCACTGAATTAAACGTGTGCTTGAACAGCACAGTGAAGTGGTGAAATCTCATTCTATCTAATGTTGTGATGTTTGTATAATGTGTGTGTGATGCTGCTGTGTCTCATAAATTCAGCAAGTGAAAGCCAAAACAACTGATTTAAATATCAACTACAAACCTAATGCAAGTTGTAATTCTGCTGTTTTTACATGTTGATAGATTTTTTTAAAACTCAAATATCAATATCAGCTTCAAAAATGCCGTATCTTTTGGGCACTTCTGCCTATATACTAACCACAAATAACCAGTCCAGTACAGAAAGCAGCACAGGTGTTTGCTGTACTAAAGACATGGTCTACCAGTCAGCTTCCTTACAAAGAGCACAATCCTCCAGAACCTGACAAACTGGACACTGTTCACATTTCTTCCTTTCAGATTTCAGTCATCCGAAAAGAACCAAAATATAGAGTCAGAACAGTTAGCATGAGGTCATGGATGGAGCCATCAAATGCAAACTCAACATATTTGTCAGGCTTCTCGTTTTGTTTCTCATTTTTAAAACTGAAAAGCTTGCTTTATCTACTGCTGTCTGAAATTAAAAACCCAACCAATTGCCAAATTGGTAATCAATCAATCAATCAATCAACCAACCAACCAAGTAAGTCACTAGTGTGTGAAGGGGAATTAACTTACAGTTGGTCTTTGGGTTTACGGTAGCCATGTAAAAGGTCAGTCAAGGAATAAAAAATGGTCCCAGACAGCATACATCAGATAAAGAGAACAAGAAGACACAGACACACGACATCAGACGTTGGTCAGAACAGATTTCTGAATTCTTTCCTCAGCTTCATGTGTGAGTACGTCCTCTTTTATACTTATCGATTCATGTGCTTGTTTCATCAAGATTCGCTCTTATTGTGTTCATTTTGATTCCAAAGCATCAGCAGTGCTAGCCTGTTAGCCTACTAAGTATTCAAGGTACAGGGTTAACACGGAATATACACACTTAAAGGGCCACCACTGATTTTACACATGAAACATGACTGTTTACAAGTCATAAGGTGTACTACTAATAATGTCTTCTGTGGTTCCGTAGCAGATTCGACAGGTCTGAGAAATAACCCTGATGATGTCATAGTGATGTCATCAGGGTTATCTCACTTTGGATTTGGAGACTACAGCTGCGTTTCATTAGTCATTCAACACGCCCTGTTAGACGTCCCCTATAATATATATTATATATATATATATATATAAGAGATTTGCAACAGAAGGATTTATCTTAAGTTCTGAAATTCTGTTGGGTGTAATACATTGGACGCCATGAGATACATTATAAAGAAGCACGTCGGTTTCTGGCACTACATCACTCTGCTGGCAGTCTGCTGATTTTATCAACAACAGCAAACTAATGCAAAGCAAAGGCAGAATAATGTTTAAAACGTAAATTAACTATTGTAATCAAACACTCTCCAAACTGTTTAAATCTGCATCAAAACATCAAAACATTGATGCACTGATCTATAAATGAATATGAGTGAGTGTCCACAGCTGCTTCATACTGTATGAGAAGCTTCTCCTTCAGTTCATTAAATCCCTGCAGCCAGCTGAAGGCAGAAGGATATATGCACATATGCGAGCAGCCCCTGACTGGAGAAGCGCTGCTGCACACACTGTCCACTGTGTTTCTTTGATTAAATCAAACACCAGGCCGCTCCAGAATAACCCCACACACCTCTACACGCTGCCTGTTTATGCAGGAGACGGCAGATTACAGCGGCTCAGTGTTTTTGGAGCTTGAAAAGTCAGGATACCTTGGCCTACGCTGCTTTGATTTTCACAGCTTGACTGAAGCGCAACACCATATCACTGGAGGGCCCCTTAAATGCACCTTTTATCTTTTCAAACCGCACACAAATGTTTCCAAGAATAATTGAACCTTTTGTAGTCTGGTTTTGATTTTATCTGACCTAAATCAAAACTATACACGCATTTAAAAATGCCTTAATATTAAGTAGTTAATTGGAGACTGTCCAGCAGAATTATCTTCAAGGTTTCCAACATAAAAAAGAATATGATAGAAGGATATAATAAGGGTTCTCCAGAAGCAGTGAAGCCATTCCTGCCTCTTTGATCATGGGCCTGGCCATCAGGGTCCGCCGACGCCAGAAAAACTACACACACACACACACACACACACACACACACGTACGTCATTAATACTTAAGAGTCAGAAAGTACAGAGAAAGAGGATCAGGTTAACTTCACAGCAATCTGTCCAGCATTCTACTGCTAGAAGGGTAAGGGTCCAAAACATTGTACCAACTGATGCAGCTCTAAACTGGTTCCCATAGCGTCAGCTGCATTTTCTATAATCAGTATTGATCAGCGCCTGTAGGGATCTTCTTGTTTGTTCCTCAGCGGCCTCTGTTGTCTGCTAGCCAGCTCCACCTTTCTGGTATGGGAAGATGGCCGCTTCCAAAGGGAACACATGTACACAAAACCCAGCTTGTTGTTAAACACGGTCTTGGATTCTCAGTGTGGTTAAGAATAAGCTTCAGTGTTCAGTGCGAAACATTACATATTAATATTGAAGTCATTCCTATAGAAACACATGCTAATGGAGAAGACCATCAACAAGAGAAACAAGGCCAATATCAGGACCTCAGCCTCAATACTACTTCCTGGATCTTAGCCAGCATTTTGTGTTTGGCGGGGCTGCCTGGGTACACTTTAAAGTTCAAGTAATGTTGAGGTTAAAAGGGTTAGAGCCTTACATGGTCTCCTGTCCCAGCCAAGTGGATACATACAGGTCTGTTCTTCTGCCACCTCTTGGGAACTATAAACTGGAACCTGAAACAACACACACACTGTGAGGACTCACTTGGATACCACAGCACACACACACACACACACGTCATGCTGCGTGAAACTCACTAGACGAAGCTAGATGTGGCAGCAGTCAGTGCTTTAACAGGAACAATGCACAATACATTTCTAATGACCGTTTTAATTCAAAAGGCCACATAAATGGTTCGGCCCCGTTCGTCTCGACCGGCAGCAGCATTATGAACTCAAACAGTCAGCATTATTTGGTTGAGAAAAATGATGCTTTTAATGAAAACAAATTACCTGCAATAAACTCTTATTGTGAAAAGAAGCAGGAGAAAAAAACATCTCATTATAATGAGCTGTGTTTCAAACATTAGTTCACAATTTCATGGTAATACGACATTATGTCATATGACATATGATATTTATTTCATCATGTCTTATTTATGAACTTAATATTGAACACTTGGGTGGTCTATACTGCGCTACCAAGCTGCCCGTCCCTTCCTCCACCCCTACACCTCCCACCCACCCACCTGGCACCTTGGACATGGAACGATGTGAAGACCTGACTTCTTTCAATGTCTCGTCCTTGCATGAACTTATTCTACTTCACTGCTTTAGTATTGAATGGACCCTTTGTTTTTAACAAGTATTCTACGATCTGTTGCAACTTTCTGTTCAGGTTTTGTAATTGCTATTTTCCTAAGCTCGCATTTCACCAGAAAGAGAACTATCCCTTTACAGCTTCCAGTGATCACAGGGCTCACATTAGCCGCTGCGACATCATCACGTTAGCAGCAGAAGTAGAGGACGACATCATGTTCTGTACCTGGCTTTGACGGCCTCCGGTGGCAGGATTCCAGGAACCAAGTGCTCCAGAGGAGAGATGAAGAACCCATCGTGGATCTGACAGTCAGCGTGCTCCTCTGTCTGGGCACAAAGGCACAAACAAACACACATGTCTGTGAGAATGCAAAAAAGAAATAGTTATATTAGTGAGCGGTGAAGAGACAACAGATGGAGTACCTTGTTTATGTAAACTGGATAGTCCTTAGGCACCAGAGACTTGCACTTCTCTCTGTCTCCAATAATCTTACGGAACTCAAAGATCCTGCAAAACACCAACAAGTGGGAACATTTCAGTTCAACATCAGCACAGATCCACCGGTTTCATCACTGACTCCACAACAGCTCATGAACTGGCTGGACCGTGACCTCAGAGCTACATCGTGATAAATTGTCACAATTTGATACTGACCAACATAACAGTCATTCCTAAGACATATGTACATGGCATTTCATGTCACTGGTATTAGTTTGTCTGATTCATACAGTAAGATTATTTAGGTTTTCTGGACATACACTCCGACTGTACGGGTGCAAACAGGAAAACCTACAGCTTCTCTCTAGAAATAGAACGTGTTCAATAGCAACTTCTACCTCTTCTAATGTCCGTCTTGGTGGCCATTTTAAAAAATATTCTTTGTTTAAGAAAATATTAGGTCTTATAGACTATTTAGGGTTCTGTCTGCTAACACCATCACACTCAGATCCACATTTTGACAAATTCTCATCTGGCTCCAGTATCCAACAAAATAAATAACGTGATAAAACTGAAACTATAGGCTTCAAATCACCCCTTCAGAAACCAACAGATGACATCACAGATAGCCACCATGTACTTAATTTATCTGACCTGTATTATAGTGTATTATAGTTTGATTTGCTTAGTGCTTCTCTTCCTGTGTGCACTGAGGTGACAGTGAGCTGCTGTAACGACAGAGTTTCCCCTCGAGGATCAATAAAGTGTTTCTGACTCTGAGACGCCAAATCAATGCTCCCTCGCTGCCGAAACCTTACAATATGCTTCTTGTGTTGTGGACTATTCAATGCACTTTTGAGGTTGTCTCCTTAGAAAAACAAACCTATAGTATTGCTGATGCTGGACTTAGCCATCATAGCACCCACACTCAGCCCTTTCTCAGTCTGTTAGATAACATTTTAAACCTATTGTCAGTCATTGCAAAGCAGTTGTGGAGGCAGAGTTGCTGTTGCACACAGCTATTTATGTAGCAACACATCTGCAAATGGAAAGGATTGGCCCACCTCTGCTTTTCCCCCTGGTCAGAGCAGCATATTCCACTTTCGAAGAGCACAATAACTAATCCCAGTTCTGCTATACCCCAAATGTCTACTGCAAGCTGACAGGTTTGAATGAATAGTCGACTTTTGTGCCTTGTTTCTGAAGCATTCTGCTCACTGGCATGGAAGCACAGATCGTCATCTGATAAGGGGAGAAGACGACACTCTTTATTAATCCCTCTAGGGGAAATTCAATTTTTTCACTCTGTTATTTTACACACACAGGGCCGAAATACACACACTACACTGAGTGAAGACAGAACTGAGTTATGAAGCAAATCTTTCTGGTCAATCTTCATCTAAGCAAGCCTCCCCTATGATCATAAGCCTTAGGTAGCGTCAGACAGAAGGAGACTGTGTAACAGCAGAGAGGGGCTCCTCCTGGAACATGGCTCCTCTTTTTTTCCTCTACTTGTGTCTTAGTTCCTCCCAGCGGCGCCTTAACTCCTCCCACTGGTGTCCTGGCCCCTCCCAGCGCTGTCTTAGCATAACATACACCTGTGGTTCCTCGCTCTAAGCTCCTCTGGATTTAAGGGATTGGAACATCCTCGATGATGGTGGAGCTTGATCAATTTCGAAGCACCCTTGGTTTCTCCAGGGGTGGCTGGTACCACTCGTCAATCCTGTTGAGCCGGTTCAGGCACGATGCCCCCTGTATGCCTGCCTTTGTTGGTTTTCCTGGCAGGACTGACCTGGCACGTATTTATCAAACATTAATACGACACATTTTTTAAGCAACTCACTAATGTGTAGAGGGAACCTTTGCTAAATCATTGTGTCTGATTGGCTCTTCCTCCTTGAAGACACATCTGCCGCATCGTTAACTTTTTTTTAAACTTTTTTTTCTAGCCGACTTATTGTACGATATATGGACATGACCTGGATCACTTTTGCTGACCTCGATATTGCCCGTTGTGTTTACATGCGTGTTTGTTTACATAAGAATGTCACCAACATGTTAGCCGACACGATGCCAGAATGAACGGCAGTTTTCCCTGCTATTATAAGACTTGGGCCGCAGCGCTTAAGCGTTTTTACTGCCGAATTAACAGAAGAAAACTATGCTGAGACATGTTTTGCTGTCATTTCTGGTCGCGTTGCTTCTATCCTCTCGTCGTCAACTCTCTATGTGGCGTTTCACCGTGGGGGAAAGTGGTAAAAAATAATGAAACATGTATTTTTCCGTTGATGATGGAGTAACGCATATCGATCGGGCACTCGCGAGTATTGATGGGTACTGAAACCCTGTCTTAAACAGCCCCCGGGGCTAAATCATTAAAGACTGTAGTATTCAGAGCCGCTGCAGCCTCCTGCTGTCTGTGTCGGGCTGAGCTCGTCCACACACAGAGCGCAGTCAGCGGTCAGCAGATCAGACAGGCAGCGGTGGAGATTACTTGAGTTCACAACAAATGCAAATGAAACCATGAATACTGCTGTCTACCAAAGACTCCTGAAGGAGAATGTCCGGCCATCTGTTTGTGACCTCAAGCTGAAGCGAACTTGGGTTCTGCAGCAGGACAATGATCCAAAACACACCAGCAAGTCCACCTCTGAATGGCTGAAGAACAAAATAAAGACTTTGCAGTGGCCTAGTCAAAGTCCTGACCTGAATCCTATTGAGATGCTGTGGCCTGACCTTAAAAAGGCAGTTCATGCTCGAAAACCCTCCAATGTGGCTGAATTACAACAATTCTGCAAAGATGAGTGGGCCAAAACTCCTCCACAGCGCTGTAAAAGACTCATTGCAAGTTATCACAAACGCTTGATTGCAGTTGTTGCTGCTAAGGGTGGCCCATCCAGTTATTAGGTCTAGGGGGAAATCACTTTTTCACACAGGGCCATGTAGGTTTGGATTTTGTTTTCCCTTAATAATAACAACCTTCATTTAAAAAACTGCATTTTGTGTTTACTTGTGTTATCTTTGACTAATATTTAAATTTGTTTGATGATCTGAAGCATTTAAGTGTGACAAACATGCAAAAAAAAAAAAAAAGAAATCGGGAAGGGGGCAAACACTTTTTCACACCACTGTATTTCTAGCTGTATTCTGTTGTGTTCTTTTTTTTTTTACGTACCTCTTGAGATCTTCAGGCTTCCCCCATCCCCCAATGAAGAGTTTGGTGAGGAGTAGCCTTCTGTAAAATACATCCAGTCTGCTCACACCCATGGACTAGCACCTGACATCTACACAGAGACACACACTTGATTAAGAATGTGCAGCATAATGTAGCATAACAGCTGAAAGAAGTCAGACTCTCATGTGGTCTTGTGTGCCAAGTAAAAACACTACCAGCCCAGCACAAAAGCTGAAGCAAACAAGTGGCTAGCAAAGAACATTGAGCGTCTAGCAGCCACAGAGGTACTTTTGTCAGAGGCATGTTCCATGTGGTCCAGATACTTATACTGCCACCTTTTTATGTTTGGCTTCAAGTTTTACTCTTGCATTGCTTAAATTATGCATGCTCTTTGCAAATTAAATGATTTTCTGAGATACACAACATTTGTTTGTGTTCGATGCCAGAAAATAATCTAAATTAGTAAGAATATTTTTAGGTCGTTTTTTTTATTGAAGAAATCTGCGAGAGGTTTGAAGAGTGGAAGATATGATTTTATCTTATACTTTATCTTATCTTATACTTATACCGACAGGATACTTAACTTATTTCTGACCTGTTTTATAGTGTTTATTTTTTTCTAGTACTTTCTCCTGTGTGCACTGACGTAAAGACGAGCTACTGTAACAAAGAGTTTCCCTACAGGGATCAATAAAGTATTTCTGATTCTGATGTTGCAAGTCCTCCACCAAACACACACAACACACACACACACACACACACACACACACACAGAGGCCCCGCGAAGCAGTGGCAGACAGAATGACATGGTGAAGTGTTAGGTACTAGGTGGTAACGTGTTTTGAACAACAAGACTTGTGTGATGTTATACGGTGTCAAAATGTTCAGTCTCCTTGCTGGTTGTTCCAACATAGTAAGAATAACGTTACCGCTTTTGCCGTAATGTATCTTAAAGACTGATTATTAGTTATTATTAGTTTTGTAGAACATCTAGATGACGCTCAGGTAACTTCATGGACCGCAAATTTCTGTCACGGGTTTTCATGGGTTTTTCTTCTCACCATCTTTGCTAGTTTTTACTACCATGGCCGACGTTAAGTTGTGCCTCACCTGCACCGCGACCATGCCCCTCTTGGATGCACACGAGTCATGCTTCCTCTGCCTGGGACGACAACACCTGGAAGAGGCCGACCCACTCACACGTTGTGTGTGCCCAAAAATGGTGCTAATTTTAAGTCAGTCAGGGTCTGTCTCCTCCCGCCGCACTCCCCCTGGTCGGTAAGAAAAACGGTTGCCATTGTCTGAGAGAGACAAACTAACAGCTAGCCTGCATGATAGGTGCTATGCTGGTGCTGCTCAGGGTGTAGCACTCGCTAGCAACATGGCTTTCTGGGTGTGCTCCCTCGACAAACTCACCCACAAGAGGGACGAGCTGTCGGAAGCGGAGATCGCATAAGTCCAGACCTCGGCCAGACCATGTGTTCCACTCCAGTGGGGCAGAGAGCCCGATTGAGCGGCTGGAGGAAGCCAAGAATGCATCAGAGCAGCTGGCTCCTTAGCTCAGTCCTCAGCAGACACAGCAGCCACGGTCCCAGCCCCAGCGCCCGCATGCGTCTCCCAATCAAACTTGTCGCCCTCCCAGTGACGGATTGTTACACGATGTGGGTTCTGCGGTCTTCTCCCTGCCTGGCTGGACAGGACTCTGCGGAAATATTATGCTCTTCAATTCTGCCACAAACCTCCACCGTTCAGTGGCATTCTTCAGACCACCCCCACACCCCACCCCACGTCCTCCCCTTCGGAGAGGGTGGCTCTGGAGGACGTTATAGTCTCTCTCCTCCACTAGGGGTCCATTACGGCAGAACCCAGGTTTTTTCCCCCCATACTTCCTGGTGCCAAAAAAGTCAGGAAGCATGAGACCGATCTGGGATCAGCGCATTCTGAATGGATTTATCACGCACCCCGTTTTATAGTCTATGGCTGCACTTAGCATCTGCACCGTAATGACACAAATAGAGGAGCAAGAGCATGATGGTGCTTTAGCTCACATGCCGCCCGGAACGATGAGCATTAGGAAGACAGCAAATCTAACATTACCCACCTTTTCCTGGAATCTAGTCCCGTCAGAATGGCGCTTTAGTTTTGTGGTAGCTTTCAAATGCGATAAATACAATATTATGAGTGATGCACTGAGGTATGTAAGTTATAGCTTCTGAAGAAGTTGGTATACAGTAACATTACATGGTTAGCTGATGTCAATGATTAACTTAGACTGTTCAAAATGACAAAGTGTAACCTAGCAGTAACTAACGTTATATTATGTCACATATTTTAGGGTGGTGTGTAGGAACATGAAAACCAATGCCACTATCGCACACATTGGCTCTGACAGGCTACAAAAAAACATTTCCCTGTTGTCCAAAGTTCAACTTAGCTAAGTTAGCTAACAGCCTTGATCATTCACTGCGGATGGTTTCAGACGACGGAGAGACAGGCGGGGAGTTTGTGAGGCAGACACACAGGTGACAGAAACAGTAACGTTGACGTTACACTACCTCAGACTGAACACGGACGTGTTATCCTTGTTGTGGAGCTCTTCGCACGGTTAGCTAACCGCTACCGTCCTCAGAGGGCGAATGACACGGACTCTTTGTCAAGCTGCCGGTGCGCATCCGCTCACACCACAATATAGTGTGCCGGCACTTCCGGTCACAACATGCAGCTACTCTTAGCATCATAAGCATTCAATCACGGCTCACTGGTCATGTACACGTTAGTAATATAACACAAATATTTAAATAGAAACGTAGCTTTTATGAGCAGTTCATGAAAATCCAGTAGATGCTTTTGCTAGTTACTTTGTCCCTTTAGAACAAACTAGCAAATATCCTTTTAGATAATATGCCTAAACCCTGCAATACTGTCTAGTTATCATATAATATAAATTCAAATACCACATCTTAATTACCTGCTCAACTTGGATAAGCGTTACCTCTCTTGTTAAAGGGCCAGTTCATTCCAAAATCAGAAATACATATTTCTCCTCTTACCTGTAGCGCTGTTTATCCATCTGGATAGTTTTGGTGTGAGCTGCAGAGTTTTGGAGATATCGGCTGTAGAGATGTCTGCATTGTTGGAATATAATGGGACTATATGGCGCTCGGCTTGTGGAGCTCAAAGCGCCAAAAAATACATTTGAAAAACTCATGATTTCCAGAAATCCTGACCCGGTTACTGGAGATAATCCGCAGATTTGTTGTGAGCGGTTTCATTAGGAACTATTTTCTCTCTACCGATAGTTCCTGCATCAAACTGCTCACCGCTCTGAGAAAAAACCCTTTCCTGTTTCAACATGACAATGCCCCCGTGCACAAAGCAGCTCCGTAAAGAAATGCCTTTTCCCAGTTTGGTTGAGTGGCCTGCACAGAGCCCTGACCTAAACCCCATCCAAACACCTTTGGGATGAACTGGAACTCTGACTGTGAGCCAGACCTTAGAGACCCCCATCAGTGTTGGACCTCATTAATGCTCTTGTGTCTGAATGGGAGCAAATCCCCGCAGCCAGCATGAAACTAAGAGTGGAGGCTCTTAGAGCAGCACATTAATTCCCATGGTGTCAGAGTCACATGTTCAGCTACCACACCTGGCTGGAACGTTTGGGTGTCCACATGCTGTACGTTTTAAAAAAGACGACCAAAAATGCAAAATACCAGTGATGTCTTTTAAAGAACCACCTGTTTTACATGCTTCAGCCCATTTCATACAAATCACATGTATTGCACTTACCAATATCATTTAACGTGCTTTTCCTACCTTCGAGACTTTTCCATGTGGTATGAAAGTCAAACCTTGAACACTTCAGACTCACTTGAGACAGGTCACATCCTGTCTGCTTCGACTGTGGTCAAAATGATGAAACAGTTCGACATGCGCAATACAAAAACACTCATGGTAAGTCAAAATGAAGAGAAATGAAGTCATAATTTGGACTAACCATGTGTACTTTTATCATGTCTACATTTGACTCTTTACCTGACAGAAATGGGCTTCCACACAATGCAGTTTGAAGTCCAAACTAATTTGAGAAGTGTGCCCTGTTTCAGAACATGAACCCAACTAAAAGAAAAGCAGACTTATTGAGTGACCTTCTGTCTCTAATGCAGCTAATACTGCTGTGCTGGAAACTCCACGGATTCTTCCACAACTTAAAACAGACAAACGTTTAACAGTGTCGGCTACTGTAGGTCCCATTACACTGTTATTGTAAGAGGTTTATTAAAGTCATCCAGACAACTCCGTCAACCTGCTTGAAAGACCGGAAGAGACGGTGTAGTCCCTCGTTCGTCCAGGAGTGTCCCGTCGTCGTAGTCATCTGGACGCTCCCATCCAGAAGTCCTTCTCAAACGTGGAAATGGTCTGAGAACTCAGAAGAGAAGACTGGAAAGACTGGAAGAGCGTTGTTTGGAAGTTGATTCTGTGTTGCTCTGGGAGCCAATGAAGAGATTTAAGTACGTCAGCAATATATTTGAATTAGCTTCCTGTTGTTGGAGTAAACCAGCAGAGAGAGAATTACACAAGTCAACCTGGTAGGGGTGAACGCGTGAACCAGTTCCCTAGTAGCTCAGGAGAGTGATCCTCGAACGTTTGATGTGTTTTTGCAAGTGATTACAGCTGCTCTAATTATGGTACTGACGCGGCCTTCAGAGTTAGAGGAACTATTACAAGCAGTTTATCTTTCGCCACCTGCACACATACTGATATCACTGATACAGATAGCCGGCCTGTTTGCAGGACTAAGAAATGTACGGCTGCGTTGCCAAGTGGGAGCATGTAGAAATGAAAAAGCAGCGGTCTCACGGTTAACCCTTGTAGGGCCATGATAAAGTTGGAAACATAGAAGCTCCTTTACTTCCTCTTCGAATATTATGATCATCTGAAATGGAAGATCCTTCAGTGAATGACTGCTGGTCTTCAGGTCACTGTGAATGTTTCTGAGACCGGAACACATTCAGGGGCAAAGGCCGGTCCGATTGTTTAAATGCAACCTTTTCGAGCACGTTAAGGGAGGAAATCTTTAGTCTGTACTAATTATTAACATAATGCTGATAGCAGCAGCAACGACCTCATCTTGAAATAATAACACGTTTTAGATTTTTCCCAAGAACTGAATTATGTCACTGTATCTTGACTGATCCCATTGCGTTCTCACACGATCCAAACATTTTCCGTTTTGTTCTAAATCTAAGTGTTAGTTATAAATCATTTTTCTCTTGTTACATGCTAAATATGTCCCTTTTTTCTTTTCCTGTAAACGTACAAATATTTCTGATGACTCATCTTGAACTCTTTGCGGTTACATAAACGTATCCAATCAAATGTGATTTGGCGTGACTAGCTTACCACGGCCATCATATAAAACTGCACTTTACCGTTAGCCAGTGGCTGGTGTGTGTTTGGATTCCAGCTGGCAAACCCTTTGTTGACATTTCCAGAGAATGAGGCCGAGGTCGTTTTCTTCCATTGTGCCCTTCTCTCTCCCCTTCTCTGCGCTCACTGATGCTCTTGCTACGTGCTTTGATCGGTCTCTTTATTTTCCAATGACAGCGTTAGGGGAATACATACTACAAAGCAGACACACTGGCATCATGGCGGCTGGGCTCCATTCAACCCAGAATCAAAAACATGACACCACAGAGGATTGGTGAATATTGAACATGAGTAAAGACAAACCAATCAATGAACTCAACAGTCTGTGCTGATGCTGTGGTGACCTCATACCAGGTTTAAGGATCAGAATTGTGAAGAACGTCCACTTCCTGGACCGATTAGAACAGAAATGAAGACAGAGCCGGGTCTGCTTGGACACACACTGTGCTGGGATCAGTTAGCCCATGTTATGGCGGTTTCCATAACCTCTGTGATGAGTGTCTTTCCAGTCATCCCAGTTTCTGGCTTTCAGCAGAGACTCCTCATCATCATTTTCAGCCTGTTTCTCTTTTTCTTCTTCTTCCCTGTCCTTTGCATCAGTGTCCTCCTCCACGGCGAGCTTCCTGGGTATCCTGTGGTCAGGCAGGACCCCGTGACTCTTCTGCTGTTCATACCAGTCATCTACTGTCATGGTGGGAAGGCTGGGGTAACCAGCCCCGAACACCTGAGCCTGTGGGTGAAGCAAACACATTCTATCACACAGCGCTGCACAGCATGTGAGGGAAACTACGACTCAAGAGAGCTCAAGCTTTCTGAAAAGACTGAATCTGTGTCCTGCCTGCGCTCTGCTCTGGGTTTGCAGCCTGTATGATCTTCATCTGGAAGGTGGACGATGTTGCTACTATCTTTGTTGGATAGGTAGCTAATGTTAGCTTCACGAGGTCGCTATCTACAGATTGCTGTTGATGCAACATAGCCAACATCAGCTCTTCATCTGCTAACCTTTTGTCAGCTTACACAGGAATGAGATACAGAGATGAACCCTATCATGTGAGGCATGCTAACTTCTGTAAGTGGTGTGGCACCATGTTGGCTTTACTGAAGAACACACACTCACTGTCTCACTCACTGTGAGCCGGCCTTTATTGCATTCTAGGTACAATTTCTACTGAGGTGGGGAGGACATGTGCTCCTCACTTTTCAACATCTCCCCACTCCCACTTTACTGACTAAAATCTCTGGAAACGCCGTCCTCTGATTATCCAGCTGCTAAAATCCAGATGACAGAAGAGAGGAGCCGATAAAAATGTTGACAGACTCATCTCAGTCTTCTTCGGTTCTCACTGAGCGCTCCAAACGCTTTAGGAGCAGCAGCCAGAGGTGCCATAAGGTTTATGCCCTAGGTTTCGCCTTTCAGGCTACCTGCAGGCTCCAGACACTTCTCAGTGCCAGGTAAAAACTAACTAACCAAATAATCTTTTAAAAAAGCTGCTAGAACGGAGCATTAATCAAAGATAGGGCAGTGAAGGGCAGCGCTCTTTCTAGTTAAGATGCAAACACAATATTATATATCATAAAGTATCAGTCTGTACTCAGGCCAGTAAACTAAATGTGCTTTTTATGTAGGGTTACAGCAATTTTCATTACCATTATGCATGACAACCAACTTGACAGAGTCAATCTGGTCAACCAACGACGTTAATCAGTTGTTCTGTGTGTGTGTGTGTGTGTGTGTGTGTGTGTGTGTGTGGAGGCCAGTGGACAGAGCGGACTGCCCCTTCTGCCTGAGTGAGAAGGCAAACCGATAAAAGGCACAGAACTAGTCAAACCTCTCCTTTCAACGGGGTTTAGCAGCTTAGCTTTAGCATCATTTTATAATCATATCATCTTTTCTGTAACACAAGTCATAGTTCAGAGAGTACTGGATTTTTTAGGCTGATTTTGATATTTGATATTGAAAAATCTGGTAACATATTGGTCGATATTTTTTTTTTCCCCACAGACAATCTTGATATGGACCTTGATCCTGAAGTTTGTTTGTGTGTGTGACCAAGTTGAAAAATCGACCTGTCAGCGCTCTCTGGACATTTGTGTACAGCCAGCATACGCACCGATGCTAATATATCTGCAATAAGCCGATATCGGCCTGGACGATGTGTCCAGCTCTACTGTATTCGCTTGTCTGCAATCAGCAGCAGCTCTTCTTGCTAGTAGTTGTGGTTCAGTACCAGCTGACCCCCACACTGTCTCCTACACACAGTCTCACCTGTACAGCGTCCTTTGTGAGGATGAAGGGTTTCATGGGAGGCCTGACCGGCTGGGCCGGCTGCTTGGCGGCACCCTGCTTCAGGCCATCCATCTTCTTGAGTATCTCCGCCTCCTGGTCAATGCTCTCTATTTCGTCCAGACACAGAGCGACCCATCTCCGGACATTCAGAAGGTAAAACTCTCTGCTGACTTCGTCGTCGGCCTGTCCGCTGTCCACGGCTCTCCGAACATCCGACAGTCTGGCTTCCAGGTCCTTCTTCTGACGGTACCGCTCAATCTTAGCTTGTCTCTGTGCTGCCATGGAAACCAGGTCTGACGAGCAGGGGACAGACTGGAACAACAAGCACACATCACAGTTTAGAGTATCACCTTAAATTCTTTTCAAACTATACTCTAAGTGACACTCTCCTTCTTTCTGTTTCCTCTGCATCATTTTGTCCTCGAGCAGCACTGTCCCGCCAGGACGTCCTCTACTTTCTGTTCTGCTCTGTTCATAGTCAGCTGGTGGTGATATGTAAAGCTACTGTTTATATGAACTGAACATGTCCTTAACAATAAAAGGGTCTGCATTTGAAGACAGTGATAGGCCATAACGGTGAATGGCAGCAAAGCTAGCGCACAGTATCAAAGGATCACTTGAAAAAAGGCGAGAATCAAACAATACCAGGGCATAACAGATTTTAATACATCTCTGATAACGCACAGTAAAGTGAGTGGAAAACAAGGGCTGATCCCCTGTCAGCTCAGTTTGTCACAACCAGCCACCGGTCAGTCACCTGCCTACACAGCTGCTTTCGTTGCTCATATGTCCCAGTATACCCTCAGTTGCCAATTTATTCTTTATTTATTATTCAGTTTATTCCTCTCATGTTTTGAATTGCTTTGAACTTGATTTGGTCACCACTGCAGCGTCTTATATATTTTTGAGCATATAAAGATGCTTTTACTGACCACACGAGGGTGCTTGGCTATTTTCATTTTTTTATAAAAAGGCTAAAATCATAGACTGTATTATACCGTCTATGGCTAAAATGGCAGCTTGGGGGCCCACTGGTGGCTTCGGGGGCCCTATGCAACCGCATAGTCCACATATACACAAAATGAGCCTGGTAAGAATCATAAAGCTTGTGGATAGTGGCATAGGGTTTCCATGAGGCACACAGCAGCGACATACCAGTAGCCAGCAGCACAGTGAAGAACCGTCATAAGCCGCTGGACAGCGGTGTCGAACAGCAGTGACGTACCTAGTGCTGGACAGTGGTGTCTGTCAGTGAAATGGGATCGATAAGCGGTTTATAATTCGCACACAGTATTGGCATATCATAATAAGCAGTGGAATAAGAACGATATATGCCACATGCCGCTCTGCACAGCGTCGCTGCTGCTGCTGCGTCGCTGCTGCGTCCAACACAGCGTCGCTGCTAACACTGCTGTCGCTGCTGCGTTGCTGTCGCTGCTAACACTGCTGTCGCTGCTGCGTTGCTGTCGCTGCTAACACTGCTGTCGCTGCTGCATTGCTGTCGCTGCTAACACTGCTGTCGCTGCTGCGTTGCTGTCGCTGCTGCGTTGCTGTCGCTGCTAACACTGCTGTCGCTGCTAACACTGCTGTCGCTGCTGCGTTGCTGCTGCTGCGTTGCTGTCGCTGCTGCGTTGCTGTCGCTGCTGCGTCGCTGCTGCGTTGCTGTCGCTGCTGCGCTGCGCTGCTGCGTTGCTGTCGCTGCTGCGTTGCTGTCGCTGCTGCGTTGCTGTCGCTGCTGCGTTGCTGTCGCTGCTGCGTTGCTGTCGCTGCTAACACTGCTGTCGCTGCTGCGTTGCTGTCGCTGCTGCGTTGCTGTCGCTGCTGCGTTGCTGCTGTCGCTGCTGCGTGCTGTCGCTGCTAACACTGCTGTCGCTGCTGCGTCCACAACTACACGCCACTCAGCGCTACAACTAATGATGCAAACAATTACAGTAGCTCCTTGTAATGATCAGTATGTTACATATTTAAGGGCTCTGCAAAACTTCTTAGCAAAGTTACCAGCAAATGATCAAATGGTAACTTAGCATTTGACCCTTTTCAAACTGACGCACGTCGCTTGTCTTACGAAGCTGTCATTTATGCTAGTGTAATCATTAGCTGAACCACTTACCTTGGCTGAAGAGTGTCCATTTTCTGATGCTTCGTCAGGGCTTGTGTTTTCATTCGTCGCCTTTGGCAGTTCAAACTGTGATGAAGTTATGTTATACTCTTTACATCTCCTCAAGAAATCCATAAAGTAGGCCCGGGCTGCTCGGACTGTCTCCAGCCGTTTGTCTCGGCTGGTCTGCTTCATGGTCAGCGCTCCTAACAGCGCGGGCAGCAGCAGGTACTTCAGGTCTGCCGTGGCGATCTCCTCCAGCTCTTCATTGCGGCTGAACAGGTCGAGCTGAGCCACCATTCTGGACGCTTCCTCCAACATGCTCATACCGCGTTTCACTCGGACCTGGATACTGTTAGAGCCAAGTGCCTCGTTTGTACTGTCTACCTCCTCAAGTATCTTCCATCCACGATCTAGCAAGTCAGATAATTTAGGGTGTTCTGCGTCTGAATTTACTAGCTGTCTAACATCGTTGCTGTTTTCACATTCCGCCATCTTGTCACATTTTCCGGGTTCCGTCTTCTTCGACTAATGTTTTTTGCGACGCAATGCTTCAAGGAATGTCACTGCCCACCACAGGTCAAACATTAAAACTGCACTGGAAGGCGCAGACATTGTGGTACCAGGCGGCTCGCCTGCTTGTACATTGTAGACTATGGGGCGTGTGATGTCCCGGCCCTGGCGGTACCGAACCACAGGCCCTCCCCGGTACCACAACATTTTAGAAAAGTCCTGTTGAGAGTTAGAAAGGCACGTGCGGCCGGCCCGTGGATACACGGTCAGTCTCGGCAGGCTATGTTCACAGAGTGGCTGTTGTTTTTAAGTGTAGGATATACGGCAGAAATGAGGCTGTTCATTTGATGGGGTTCGTGCAGACTGTGTGTCCGGGACACGGAGTTGTTTGTGTTAAATATTGCAGCTCTCTTCTGTCCCGTCGTGTGCTATAGGCTTCATTTACTGTCAGCGCTTGCCTTTATATCAACAGGAGTGCTCTCGTGAGGCTGTTGCACCAAAAGCTGCCTTTTGTTAAGGTCAGAGGTCATTTCAGCACCACAGCGGCAGACAGACAGCTGATGCCTGGCCTACACTAGGCGGGAACGGGATACTCGGCCAAGCCAGTGCAGTCGCCTCTGGACCGCACTGCACGGCCGACGGCTGGCAGTGGGATAAGGGCAGACCACCCAGCGAGGATTCATTCAGGGTCCGGCTCCTCCCTTCTTCCTCTCTCTGTCACTGCTATCCGAGAAGGACGAACGATGGCCGGCATGCTGGACCGTTGCTACACTGACTAGCAACATGGCCTTCTTAGCGGGCTCTCTGGACCATCTCGCTCATCAGCGGACGGCAGCTGCCTTCCTGTGAATGTCCCAGGCGTTGGCCTTCAACAGAGGCCTCGGGTCTCCCAGCTGCTGTAGTTTCCACTATTCAGAACGTACGGGCCCCTCCACCTCCAGGGCATGTGGGACATGTGTTCGCGAACTGGTGTGAGGGCAGAGCTATCGGCCCACCCTCATCACATCCACCTTCAAGTCTGAATTATCAGCCGAGAGCCTTCTTTCCCCCCTCCACACCAGGGTGAGGGGGAGAGGCACCTTCCCTCCTTGTGTCCTGTTTGTGTGCTTTGCTGTTATGTGCTCCACACAGCAAGCTCCAACTGTTGGAATGCCATGGAGTGCACTGCTCTCATGGCTCAGCTGCTGGCTCTTTGGTTGTGCGATGTGATTTGCAAAAGCTGGATTGCTGTGTGTACAGATTTGGGCCCAGCTTGGGAGTACATCACATCCCTAATGGCCTTCGCCTGCGGTCGTAAGCAAAAGTGAAGCCTGTTAGAGGGCGGAGCACGTAGCAACTAGAAATAGCAGTTACCTGGATGTAACTCCAGTTCCGTACGTGCACAGCCCTCTGTCTACAGGCCCAGCTGGCCCCGTTTCCAGTTTCTGAGCTCACAAAGGAGCAGAACAGCAGGTGCACTGGTGTGTTGCACTGCATGGTTGCTACCTCTTGATTGGGCAGTGAGTCCAAAGATCTGTCTCAGGGTGCTGAGGCGGAGCCTCGATAGGGTAAACCGATAGCGAAGCCTGTCAGAGGGATAGCACATACTCAGAGAACTGGAGTTACATCCAGGTAACTACTAATTTCCTTCAAAATTCTCCAAATACAGGTGAAGGCATTTGCTCACCAGCTGGCGGTCACAGGTGGTGACGCACTGGTCAGCTTGCATTTCACCAGCAGAGTATTCATGACACAGCCACGGGAATGGCACACTGACAGATACAGCGCAACAGGCATCTTGCTAGTAGTCACTGACTGCACTAATTGAATCCCTCAAAACTAAAAGCCTGAGACTACATTGAGAGGAAGCCATCAGATCACAGGTGGTCATGTCAAAGTCAGCATATCCAGCCATCTGTTGAAATATTTATGTCATAGATAATAAATGACAATTTGCGTCTAGCCACAAGCCATGCTTCCCCTTGTGCGAACTGGGCTCCAAAAACTGAAAGAAAGAGGAAGAGACAAACACTGAAAGGCGGCTAAGGCACTTTAATATCAGAAATAATCTTCAGATCAAATATTCTCTCCTGGTACAACCTGATAAGGCAACCACAAAACATTTAAAGCACTTGGTTTTACACAACAGAAAAAAATGTATTCTCATGAATGAATACTTCTCATGATGTATACACACTCCAGAGTCTCATCTTGCTCTGGGGTTAAGGCCATTCTTACTTCTTAATAAGGGACAGAAATCATTACAGTTACAGTCAATCACCGTTAGTGTGAGTAGTTAACTTGCCATCTGCTCCTATTACATTTGAACACAACAGCAGCTCATTTTAGACCTATTACATTCAAAGGTACATTAAACCCATGTGAAAAATGATTCACTGTCAAGTGACCTGATAAATCCAAACACGACTTAATTAGTAGTAGAGGTGATTTGATGAAAACCAACCAAACAAACCACTTTTTCATTCTTCATTTAACTTTTTTTTTCTATTTCTCATTTGGCAATTTGAAAAAGAATGGTGGAGGGAGGTATGGTGATACCGTCCCCACTACTGAAAACTAAACTTTCTTAAACTTCCATCTACTAGTACTTTATACTATTATAGGTTTGTAGCAAACCCTGAGTGTGAGGCTGCACTCTGATTTGATGTCCTCTCAGGACTTCTGCGTCCACCACGTAGGAGCCGTTCATTTGAATGCTGTAACGTGCTACTCCGTTCCACCCTACACTGACATCACTGAGGGAGTAGTGATGAGTGACTGAACTGCCTTCAGATTTATTAAAATCACCCTATATATTTAGTTCCTAAGCATACATGTCATCTCACACCCCAGTGGCTCAGCAGTTAAGGCACGGAGCTAGTAGAGTAGCAGAGTGGGCGAAGCTGCAGGTCCTGCCAGGATTTTGCGCTGTGAAAGCTGGTCTTTAAATGATAACCTCAGTGTTCATCAGCAGACACAAATGACTACTTAATATAATGACAGCATTTATAGGGCTATGTTATACTATTGGTTACAAGTATTTCTACTTGTTTCTGTGAAATCATGTTTTACATACTTTTGATTTGGTAAATAGGTCTAAATACTACAGTACCCATGAGCCTTAGTGGCCATTGCTACTTGGAAGATGCTAACTAGGAGCGCAAATACCAACTGTAGAACCCTGAACTCTTTATTGGTGCTGGATTACCAGCCAGGCAAAGTAGCCACGGGGACCCAGAACTCCAGGGCCACCAACAGCCCCAGGCTTACTGTGTCTCCACTGGTTTGTGCTGCTTTAACAGAACATTTGTTTGGGAGTATGTACCATGTTAAGGGCCTTCAATTGGGTCCTACGTAAATACCAGACCTTGAGGCCCTGTGTTGTAGAGGGGACCAGAATTTTCCTTTAAAGTCCAACTCAAATCACATTTAGTCTTCCCAAATAATGTCAAAGGGATTTTTAAACGTATTGTTAATAGTTTCATTATTAAAAGGAAGAAAAAAGGGAAATATTTTTCTCTCTGTGGCTGGAGGGTCGTCTCTGTGTTTGATCGACAGCAGCCGGCAGGCTGAGCCCCAGCAGGCGAAAAAGAGACAAAGGAAACCAACTTGTAGCTTATAAGCCATGAGCCGACAGCGTGGTGTTAGTGAGACTGAAGAGTAAGGACCACAGCAGCCTCTAAACTGACAGAAGTGATATTTGCAGGTACGTTTACATGCTGTTTAACACTTTAGCAGGACAAACAATGTGGGTTGTTGTTCAAAGTCTATGGTTCTTGTGTTGTGTAGCAGGCTGCTGTCTGGCTCAGTTTGACCGGCTTCCTATAATACAACAATGACGTTACTGCTTAAGAAAAAATATGGAGCCAAAATGAATCCATTTGATTGGCTTCATGGAAACAAGTTCTCCATCTAGATACAAGCAGAACTAACACTATTCCGACAAATGAATGAAAGATGGGGACGGCTTCATGAAACCAAAAAATATATATTAAATGTAAATTTCTCTTTTTTTCCCCCAGAGAACACAGGGCACGTGGCTTACAAAGCAGATATGTATGCTGTAGCAGACAAAAAAAACACAAGATGTCGTTTCAGTTAGATTTAACACCTTCTCTGGTACAGTTTTGTTTCATTATGTTTAATTTTCCTGAATTACTGTGTTAATAAAATGGCCACGAACCAAATTTGGTTGGTTGGGTTGAATAAATGAGTGGGTACTTAGTATATGTACTATCACAGAACACTGTGTCCATTTTCTCTGCATTTAGGACCAAAATGTACTGTTCTGTCCAGAAAACTTCCTCGGACATTATTGGGATATTACAGGACCTGTATAACCTGTAACCAAAATGATTTCCAGAAACCCTGGATGCCTGAAATAACTGCTCCCACTTTGCTACTCCATAAATATCATAACCTGGTTTAAGTTCAGCCACACAGAAACAACCAGAACAGAGTCCATGACCTGTTTATGGTTCCAACAGTTTAAAAAATAAAGCTACAGACTGAGGTGTGTGTCCAGCAGCTGGCAGTGGAGCTGGACTGAAAAACTATTACCAATCAATCAATTTAAGAAATTCAGATTTTGTTTTTCAAAATTCTAATCTAGAAAACACATTTTGGCACAAGACAGTTTAAATGCACACTGGTGATGATGGCTGTGTTGTTGGGAAATGAATTGCTTGCTGAGTCTTTGTAGAAGGCACAGTGTGTATGAATGTGTGTTGACACACACACACACACGTTTGGACAAACCATGGCTTAGTGAACAGAAATGTGGCATTGTTGCCATTGACAGCACCCCGTTTGTTGACAGGACTTTGGGGAACTTCCTGTCCTGAAGTCCATACTTGCTGTGAAGCTGGAAGATGCTGGTCAGCTCTAACTCATCAGGAAGCTGCAACAGAGGCAACATGACTTTTAGCCAACAGGAAATAAGGCATTATCTCAGCCAATCACAGAAGGTAAAACAAGATAAACAGATATAAAAGGGTCTGCCTGTCTCTACCTGTATGGGTATCCATGGTACTTTGCTCTGAAAATGGACAGCAGCCAGCTGAAGAACAGCATCACCAGACCAATACCTGCTACACACATAACTGACACACACACACACACACACAAAATCAGTTTTGCTATACAGTCTACAGGGCTTAAAGCAAGGAACATTTCTGTGCTTGAAATGTGTTTGGGGGTTTGGGGGCTTCCTTCTCATCTCTGTTGAGAGCTGCACATGCGCAGTACTGATCAGGCAGGATGTAGCGACAGTGGTATAAGATGCTAACAACATAGCCTAGCAAGCTTCAGGCTACAAGAAGCTACATGACGGCTGTGGCACATATCGCACCCTGTTTCAGAAAGACAACACCACCAAATCAAGTGTTGACCGCAGGACTTTGTGAGACTGTGGTGGGTGGCCCTTGGACCCTCTAGGGGGGTCCGGGGACATGCTCTCCCGAGCGAAAACTTTGTACATTTTAAAGCTAAATGCATCAATTTGGTGCCCTTTGAGAGCAAAATTAAGAGGCTAGATTTATGAAGAACTTTGTGCTCTAGCAAACAATTGAATCACAAACACTTTCAGGGTTTATTTATCGTTAGGATCTTTATCTTATCAATACTCTTATTGACCTGGCTCTTTAGCAATACTAAAGAATTGAAAAGAATACATTCAAAAACAGGATTAGAATTGATTTATATTTTAAATATAACTCAATCTTGTTTCTAGAGCAGCAACAGTAAAGTTCACAACAGCAGAGTCACTATATACACTCAATAATATCTCACTGGAGACAAATGGAAAATGCCAGTCAAATAAGTAAGTTTCAGTAAATAAATAATATTCCTGATTCCTGGGCAGTCCTTCCTCCTGTCCGCTGAATCACAGCAGCGGGGGGCCAGTAGCTAAGTTTAAGTGTGGTAAACTAAGATAGGCTACATGCTTTCGTTTTAGCTTGTTCGTGACAATTAGCTATTAGCTTAAGAAGCGCGCTGAGGAAAACAACAACAATATCGCTATTCTACATTTTAATCGAGTTGTCGTCAACTCCAGTAAAACGTTACCATCACCTGGTTCATCTCCACCGCGGCCTGTGTAGGAGCTGAGACCCCCCAAATCAAACATGCAGAGGAGAGGACAGAAAATAGCTCAACCATAAATGGCAGCTAATGAATGCAAGAATATTTTCCATAGACATAATTATCTATGATGAAACCGTCTTGTCCTCTCTGGCTGTTAGCTTCGCAGCAGCAGCTGTTAGTTAGTTAGCTAACGTTAGTTACATTACTTGCTGTGTCGTTGTTCGCTCTGAATCATGGTACTGGACTATTCCAGAATCACAGACCCCACCTTTAATGGCTAGATTTAAAAAAACTTCCTCAAAATAAAAAGAGCTGAAGAAATTCTATTTAACCTTTTGAACCCGTCTTTCCCCTTAAAATTTCCCAATATTTAGATTTTTAGTTAAAAAAACCCAACAACAACAGTGTGACAGCATCACATACGTACTATAAATTCTCACACACAAGCTGGTATTTTAATATGGCTGGCACAAACAAATAAAGGCTGACCGCTAATAAAGGGCAGGTAAAAACACTGAGCAGGGTGGAATTACCTGTAATATAATGTCTCACATGTAAATTACATTGTACATTTCCACAGCACCAGTTGTGTTATACTCACCACTCTGCTGCTCTCACGTTCTCTTTTTTACACTAATACTACTTTCATTTACTGACTATTTCCATTTTTTTTTTTTTACAAGCAATTATAAGGGTACCATCAAGAAAACTCAAGCTTTCCTGTATATGTTACAAATTAAAAGCCAGCCAGGAATGCCATGGAAGCGACTATGCCCTCTGAGCCGCTGGAAGGCTTTTACTGTGAAACATCTCTACAGGTGAAGTGTTTGCATTAACAGCAAATTAAAAGTTCTTACTAATACATGATGAATAAAGCAGTTGGGGTGAAGAAAGGCCTCAGAGAATATACGATATTGGGGGTTTGCTGGATTCAACGCTTCATTGAAGCTATTTGATGCTTTCAGTGTCAAGATGTTCAAATCAAATGGCAGCATTCAGCAGGACATTATAAACATTTCTACCAAATCCAGCATTAAGTTCTGTGGGTTTGAACAATGCTTGGCTGCACAACATGCGTTTGTACTGATGGACACCTCCAGTGTTGGAGAGTTGACAAGGTCAAGCTCTTCCTGAACAACTACACTGAGATTTTTTGGATGTTGGATGAACAATCTTTGCGTTTATTGGGCTGGCCCCGCTCTGCTGCGGTCCAGCTGATAACGATCTAAAGTGTATGCAAGAAGGCTGAGGAAAATAGGAATAATCAGTGTGCGTGTGTGTGTGCACACATACTCTTCCTCTTTCCAATGTCCATGTCAGAGGTAGCAGCCTCACACAGCAGCACCATTCCCATGGTAACAGCAGCATCTGGCAGTAAGGTCAAGGTTTAGACAACAAATGCATGTGATGCCTGACTTGGGCTACTCAAAAGTCAAACCACTACCACCAGAATTAAACAGATACAACCCTACAAGTGCCACTTTGAGATCAGGCATGTGGAAGGGGGGTGGTCTGCAGCCCTGTCACAAACAGATTGTCAAACTAACGATGAGCTTTAAACATAATAAAGCTAAAGGAGTAAGGATTAGTTTTGCTTGGGCTTGTTTTTATCTGGGCATTTTACAGGAGTTAATATAGGTAAGAATTTGGGGTTATTCCTAAGTATTCAGTGTGTGCTGCCTGTAAAAGTGAGAGTATGCATACAGCTGAAGGATACTGAAGAGTAGGACAATGTGCGTCTCAGCCACAAACTGGGCCTGACTGCTGCCGTGGATGTAACTCTGAAAACAGACAGACAGTTTAAGACTATTCTGATTCACATAATATATTTCGAATGAGGACATATTGTAAAAAGTGTGCTTCTGTCTTACAACTTGTCCGGTGCTGGGGTTCTTGTGTGCATAAGGTGGTCCTCTGATGTGGTTCCACATCTGACCTGAGGTCATGATCAGGACAAAACACTGAAACGCACAGAAAAAAGACACAATTATAAAGATCAGGACATATTCATCAGAAACTGGGGTGGGAGACTTCACCATTTCCTTTACATTAAAAGATTTTTCATTCTGTTTTCCCCCGTAACAGTAGTTTTACCAGAGATTAGAGACTTGATTAAAGACTCCTTGTGGAGTTTGGGGTGCGATTCATATAAAGCCAAGAAGACAAATAATCAACATGTGATAATGTTCTGAATAATATGCAGTATGTTGAAAAAACAGGAGTGTGCAGGATCTTAGTCTCTTTTCCAGGCAGAACCTGAAGTCTGAACATGATGAACATATAAATGGCAGAAGCTTTTGCAGGATTATGTAACTGGCTGGGACACATTCAGTTCAGAGCAGGCTACTTCCCACAACCACTGCGGGGTGGGTGGATGCCTGTGTGTGTTGGCTGTTGTTACCAGTGCAGAGACGGCCCAGACATTCTTGTTAAAGAGAAACTCCAAATTGTGCCTTCGTAGATATGCCAGTCCTCCAATCACAGCCAGGAGGAAGCCCAGCAGGAGAGGCCCTGCGTAGTTGGGAGGACGAATGACACGGATCTGAAAAACAAACAAACATGACTAGTCATCAGAGGCTCCCATCGTCATGAGTGCGACTGTTCAAGTTCACGAGACGAGTGAAGATTTTTGGTTTATTTGATGGATCACATCAGGGGCCCTGGCCACTTAGTCAGATTTAATGGTATGTTTTGCAATTACCTGCACATCAGTCCTGTCTGCCACCCATCGAGCCAGCTGCTCAGCTGCAAAGCCTCTGACCTGCAGCTCATAGGTATCAGACCTGCGAGGTTTCCCTTTGGATGGGAAGTGGAGGAAGGTCGGAGCAGAATTCATATTTAGCTGCAACACAAACACAGTCAAAACATTCAATATATGAGTCCGCTTATTCTCATTCATCTCATCTCACAGATTCAGCTTTCAATGTCTGTAAGCAACTAGAGTTAAAAAGAACCGAGAGTTGTTTCTTTACACTTTTGTGAAGATAAATCTTTGCGTTGCCTTGACTTTGGTCGGCACCACCGGGAAAAACCTCCAAGCGCTTCGTTCCGTTTTTAAGTTTAGGAGAGATGCACATTGATGACGTGTCGCTCTCGTTCCTGTGGAGTTTGAACGCACTTATTGTAAGTCGCTCTGGACAAGAACATCCAGGGTGGCTTTGGTGCACCAGGCCAGACATCTGCTGGTCCAAGGGAGTGAGCTTTTCATTGCCAAATAACTGAACTCAATCTTAGTTTAATCATTAGACTCCAGTCAACTTCTGCTCTTTATCATGTCATAAACAACACAGTCTAGTTTGCATGCATGTCCCAGTTATGAGACTTATCCTGGTCATACTCATATGGACCATAAGAAACGCTGGTATTCATATCCCCTATATCTCCATATCCAGATTACTGATGGTCTGTGCAGGAGTGTCTTTGACTCCTGCACTGAGGTGCAGCTTCTCGTACTGCCTGGCTGTCATCTGTGAATGTCCCCAACGTTTTATGATCCAATATTTATTTTAATTCTATTTACATTACACAGATTACAGTACACACTTAGCCAACAATATGCCTGCCCATTCAAATTATTAAAGCAGTTTAGATATGTCTGACAGCTGAGTAGCGCTGCATTAAAAATATTTAATTTTGTATATTATCCACAGAGGATATTGAAACTGTTGTGGCAGGAAAGCCAGGATGGTATTTAGACAGACTTGTCAACCTAAGCATAGACAAAAGACAGAAGCTTTCACCTTGAGCAGCACTGCAGAGGTGTGGTTCACCAGCAAAAGGTCATTGAATTAGATCAGTAAATCAGTTTTTAAAACCCACAGCAGCTCTGCTCGCATTGCTCACTGATGTTTGATGCCACATCATTAATATAAAAACCAGAGGCTTTCAAACTGTGAGGCGTCATCATCAGGTTTTTAAGTTTTGATCAGTATCAAACTAGTCCAGTGACAGCCAATTTGCCAAAATGTAAACAAATAGACTGAAAAAGCGGGGCTCAAGTTGTAGCCGACTGTTATTTTACCTCACAGTCTTGGGCAAAAACACAAAAGTCGCAGGAAAATAAAACGGATGAGCTAAGACTCAGGCTAACTCAACAACGGGAAATCGGAGACTGCTGTGCCCTCATCTTTTATGAATTATGAGTATTATTCAACACGCATACACACACACACACACACACACACACACAAACCTTACTCTTCAATATATAAACTACAACAACTGCTGCTTATTGTCAGTGTGTTCAGTAGTATGTCCACACACCTTGTGAGAACCGCAGTCAGTAGTTTGACTCCCGGCTGTTCTGCAGCGCGAAGCATATGTGATGCAAGATTTCTTAGGCAATTCATTTGTGCATTTCAGCAATGCTTTCAAAATGATTCCAGCTGTCAGCATTCACACTGCATTTTCTACATTTTCTGGTTGTGATCGACCCTGAGGCGGAGCGGTAATTTAACAAAGCAGTGTCAGGGTTTTCCCTGCCATTATGCGGCTTAAGGGTCTTTCAGCGCGCCGCGGAGCGCTTCGCTCTGCGCAGCACAAGCCACTGGAAATAATGGGTTTTAGAGCGCAGTGGTGCTGTTGTTGTGTTGTGTCTGAAACAGCCATTAGGTGTGGCGGGAAAACAAAACATTTTTCATTCTATTTGGAGGTCCCAGTGCCCACTGCACGGGTGGTTGGTATATCTTCAACAAGGGTCCACAGAAGCTGTCTTTGACTGAAGCTCTCACGGTGGGCTGGAATCGCCCAAGATACATTTTGGCGAGTAGCCAAACGTAACAAACATTGTCATCTACGCTATCTTCCTCCCTCTCTCACCTTTTCCCAGCCAATGTATGGCGTCTAAGAATACAAAGGGCATATTTCTCTATCACCTTAAAGATTGTGACTGTTAGCTATCGAGCTAGCTAGCTAGCATAATTGACCAGAGTGAAGCATCCAAGCCCTCTCGATAAGTGAACTTTTGTCAACTAGCCGGCCAAAAGTTGGCTTAAACCGATCACTGTAAGCACCGGTAAAATGGTGCAAATCTCACTGAATGGGAAATAAATTAGTTGACTAGAAAGTATGCTAGCCCTACAAGTAGAAAGCAGTACAGAATATCGCTGATGAGACCGAAACATCTACCAGTTATTCCGTTAGAACACCGGGTCAGAATGTGCGATGATGAGCAAAACGATGTTCATCATAAGTGAGTGCCAAACTGCTAGGTAGTTAGCGAGTAAGTACAAGAAGACTGCTGTTTAAGTACTATGCCTGTGTGATAAAAGTTAATTTTCTATACACTGTGAATCCATAACATGCAAGTGTTTTTGCAGTAGCCCATCTACCGTACGCACCGCTGTCCTCGTCATCAGTTGATTGGTGGAAAATGAATCAACAACACAACAATAGTAGTTAGTAACATACTCATTGCGTCATGTCTGGAACACACCTGATGCAACTCACCAGCCCTTACTGTTGGATCAGAGCTTGAGCATCAGCTGGTTCATGTGTGCTAGAGCAGAGAGAACTGGAAAATGGGCAGGTAGGGGTGCCTGGAGGTCTGGAGTTGGGAACCCAGGGTCTAGGCTACACAGCACCTTTTTCTCGTGGACAGTATTTTGTCTACCTGTGCATCCAGAGCACCTGCTTTGTGTTACATTACTGTCACGTCCAAGTAGTGCTTCCTTCCTTGTTTTTTATTGCAGATTTTTTAACGTGGTTTGGAAAATATCAGCAGCAATGAACACTACATATGAGCTGTAGTAAATATGTCAAAACATGCCAAATCTCTGGTATGGTTCTTTGAAGTGCAGAGGAAAAACAAATACACAACTTAAAAGCAAAACTGTTTTCATGTCTCAAACCATGTGCCCCGGAGGACTGAAGGTCTGCAGGTTTTCCGGCGTACAGCAGCTCAATTTAATGACTAGCTCACTAGATCACTGAAATCCGCCAGTCCAATGTTTGGTTGGACTCAAAGCCTGAAGACTAAGCCCTCGATGACAACCTTTTCAGTTTTTTGGTGTTAGTGTTTGGACGGCAGACTCTTAGAAAACAAAAGGCATAACCCTAGTCTCGAAGAAGAAGAAGATGTCTCACCATCTGAAAGACGTCTGATCCTTCGTCAAAATCGACTGATGCAAAGAAGACTTTGTTAGTAAAGGCAGAGGAATAACGCCAGGAGTTAGCCAGCACCTGGAACTCCTCATCAGCTTGTCTGAAATGAAAAGATGCATTTAAATTCATAGTTTAGAATTAAAATAGCAGCACCTGTTCCTACTGCTCCTGCTTTTTACCTGCAGACCCCACACTGTCTCTGTGGCTGCAGCGCTGTAAACATGATGACCACGGAGTAGTTTCTGGGAGGAGCCTTGACAAAGCGACGGAACTTATCTCCATTCATCCGGATGACTGAACGCCTGGAGGTCCACTCCATCATTTGAGTCACCTTCTCTGACAGCAGAGTCTACACAGGACACAGACACAAAGACAGCTGCTGGTGTTGGGGCGCAAAACCAGGAGAACACAGGACAGAAGCTAGGAGCCATCCTCATACTACTGGCTTCATACACTATTTTGAATAAATAGTGCTGCGCAATACATCTAAGATAGAAACAATACAAAATGAGATGAGATAAAGGAATGTTACATAAAATATATTTAAACTCTTAAACAATTCAATTCAAATCCAAATACTTGATTTATCCCTCAGGTAGCAATTTGGGGCAAGCATAAAAATCACAACAAAAAATGTATTCATACATATAAGAACAATGAAGCAACACAGTTAACAGACCATGACCTCAGATGTTCAAAAATCTTTTGGCCTCTGGATTAAAACCAAACGTCCCTGTATTTGTTTTTAATTCAGGCAGTTGAAAGCATAATCCTGATGACATTAGCTTAAGGACATGTGTAGGGTCAGTGAAACTTTTATAAAATACTGTCACGCCTGATCATCGTCTCAACAAAACATTCTTATAATCAGGTAGCAATGAGGGATAAGTGTACACGCTGTTATACATGAGTTTGTTGTACTAGAATAAAGGTCTGGTAGTTTGTCTGCCAGAATCAGGCGATGATCCTAACGATTTTGGAATTATGCATGAGGGCTGGTGAGGGCGACAATGTTTAAGTGGTATCCATGATAGAGACTGGCCTGGTCTTCTCACTCTTACAGGCTGTAAACGTTCGTGGAGCTGCGGCAGGGAGGGAATCAGGAAGTGGAGTTTAGTGAACACCTTCTACCTGTGCATGTTTTTTAGTTGAGGCACAGCGGCTGACTTTCTGCTGTGTTCAGTTATCTCACGTTAACTGAACGATGAACGTGTCCTGAAAACAAGTTGAATGGATCCACTCACTGGACTTCGGACTTACGCTTTAAATATAACGTTAGCTAGTCCAACAAGTCCAAGTTTACAACCAGTACTATCATTTAGCAAACATTATCAATGTCTATGAGTGAAGGTCAAATTAATGTCATTTGTTGAAAACTAGTTACTTACTTACTTACTTACTTACTTACTTACTTACTTACTTACTTAGTTAGTTAGTTAGTTAGCCATATACAAGCCACACGTTAGCTCATTTCTGGTTACTGTTAGCTTAGCTTCTAAGACTGGCACGGACGATAACGTTAGTCAACTTTGAAAACGTCACAGAAATGTCCCCCTAAGTTTATGGACTTTCCCCGCTTTATGTAATTAATGGCATGTTACCTCTTTTTTCTTCTGTGCTTCAGCGGGGTCATGGTAGAAAATAAAGAGCAGAAACAGCGAAACGTAAAGTTTTCCAAACATTCTGCACCACTGCCGTCGAGCGACCGACCACACACGACAACCTCCTGTCAGCTTCCTATTGGTCACCTCTCAGCCAATCACAGTGAGCTGTCAGTCCTTTTTCGAGTAGGGGATCCCTCCAGACCGGAGACTGTGAATGGGCGGGGTAACTGTCAATCATTTTTTATTTGGCCAATCACAGGCTTACAATCCTCTGTCAATCAAAAACTAATTTCAACACTAAGCAGCCTGGACCAGTTGTCAATGTGTTTTTAATTCGGCTAATCATCTTTTTCATAGGAGAAGGGGGAGGTTCAACACGAAGAAACAAAACTGCTGTGTCAGCTCTAGTCAAAGGATCAAAGTATCAACAGACAGCAACGTTCAAAATCAACATTTTAAAGTGGAAGTAGAAAACTTTTGATCATAATAGAATATAGTAACATGATAATGTGACATTGAAAATGATGCCTTAGTATTGCGTTTATCTCATTATTAGATTCAATTGGCTTTTGTCAGAGTCTACATGAAGCCACTCACTGTTTTAACCACACCCTCGACCTTGTTCTGGTATATGGCATTGAAATTGAACATTTAATAGTCTTTCCACAGAATCTTTCCACCTTCATTATCAGACCATTATTGAATAACTTTTGAACTGCTATTACTGGACTACAAGCCATTAGGCAAAAACTCCTAATCTAGATGTCTGTCTGATATTGCTGTGGCTAAATTCAAGGAAGCGATCCCATCTGCATTTAATTCAATGTTATGTCTCAATATAACAGAGGACTCCTATGCTCTGCAGGCTCACTGCGAACGACACACGATTCTATCGCCCCTCTAGAAAAGAAGATAATAAAACAAAGAAGGTTAGCTCCATGGTATAACCCCCAAAACCGCAAATTAAAGCAAACATCACGGAAACTTGAAAGGAAATGGTTCCAACAATCTGGAAGAATCTTGTTTAGTCTGGCAAGATAGACTTAAAACATACAGGAAGGCCCTCCGTAATGCCAGAGCAGCTTAATACTCATCATTAATAGAGGAAAATAAAAACAACCCCAGGTTTCTTTTCAGCACTGTAGCTCTATTGAGCCATGTATTCCTATAGCCCTCAGTAGTAACGACTTCATGAGCTTCATGTGTGTTTTGGCTGCGTGGCTTCTTCTTCAGCTGACTTCGACAATTAATTAATCTAAGCCATCAACCTGTCTCTTAGACCCCATTCCAACTAGGCTGCTTAAAGACGTTTTACCCTTAGTTAGCACTTCTTTACTGGATATGATCAATCTGTCTTTATCAACAGTCCTTTAAAGTAGCTGTAATTAAACCTCTTCTTAAAAAGCCCATTCTTGATCCAGGGGTTTTAGCCAACTATAGACCTATATCTAACCTTCCCTTTCTCTCTAAGATCCTTGAGAAAGCAGTCGCCAATCAGTTGTGTGACTTTCTAAATAACAATAGTTTATATGAGGATTTTCAGTCAGGGTTTAGAGTGCATCATAGCACAGAGACAGCACTGGTGAAAATTACAAATGACCTTTTAATTGCATCAGACAGTGGACTTGTCTCTGTACTTGTCTTGTTAGATCTTAGTGTTGCGTTTGACACCATTGAGCATCACATCCTATTACAGAGACTGGAACATGTAATTGGCATTAAAGGAGCTGCACTAAGCTGGTTTAAATCCTATCTATCAGATCGATCTCAGTTTGTACATGTTAACGGTGAGTCCTCCGTGCACGCCAAAGTTAGTCACGGAGTTCCACAAGGTTCTGTGCTTGGATTGATTCTATTCACCCTATATATGCTTCCTCTAGACAATATTATTAGGAAACACTCCATAAACTTTCATTGCTATGCAGATGATACCCAATTATATCTATCGATCAAGCCAGATGAAACTAACCAGTTAACCAGTCTTCAGGCATGCCTTAAGGACATAAAGACCTGGATGACCTGCAATTTTCTGATGTTCTGACTCAGACAAAACTGAAGTTATTGTACTTGGCCCCAAACACCTCCGAGACACATTATCTAAAGATGCAGTTACTCTAGATGGCATTGCCCTGGCCTCCAGCACCACCGTAAGGAATCCTCCACTGAATCCTTTGATCAGGATTTATTCTTTAACTCCCACATGAAACAAACTTCAAGGACTGCTTTCTTTCACCTACGCAACATTGCAAAAATCAGGCACATTCTGTCTCAAAATGATGGCGAAAAACTAGTCCATGCATTTTATATATTATTATTATATATTATATTACTTCTAGGCTGGACTATTGCAATTTCTTATTAAAGGACGTTTTTCCTTGCCACTGTCGCCAAGTGCTTGCTCATGGTGGGAATTGTTGGGTCTCTGTAAATAATATTATAAAAGAGTATGGTCTAGACCTGTTCTACAGGAAAAGTGCAATGAGATAACTTCTGTTATGAATTGGCGCTATATAAATTGAATTGAACTGAATACAAAGAATGATGTGAGTATGACCCATGTTGGTGTAGACGCTGTTAGAGCAAGTATCGACCAAACTAAATGCCAGTCTGAGCAATGTGTTCTTCCTGATTTAATGGGCCTCCATTTGTCCACAGAAATGCAACAAAAATTGTAGGCTTTGCTGTATAAACACTGGGCAGTTTTTGCTATGCATGAGGAGGACTATGGGTGTATGAGTATTATAGAACACGTGATCCCACAGGTGATGCCCCACCAGTGCGGGAGCACTACGGACAGATTCCACCTAAAATGTACCAAGAGCTGACGAGAGCTTGAATCAAGGTATGTTGGACTTAAACATCATTGTACCTAGTTCTAACCCATTGGCTTCCCCAATTCTGTTAGTCTGCAAGAAGGATGGGATTTTGTGTGGATTATCGCAAAATCAATGCCGTGACCTATAAAGATGCTTATCAACTCCCAAGAATAGAAGAATCATTAGCAATCCTAGGCAAGACAAAGTATCTTTCTACACTTGGAGGGGGAGGTTTCTCTTGCAGATAGAGAGAAAACAGCCTTCACTGCACCTATGGATTTATTCAAATTTACCAGAATGCCCTTTGGTCTGTTGAATACATCAGCTACATTTCAAAGATTAATGCATAGCCTACATGTCGTAGGGAACAATATTGATGGTCTTTACCGGTTTACCTTGATGATGTGATAATGTACTCCCAAGACTTTGATAGTCATTTGGCACATTCGGATTCAGTGCTTGACAAATCTGTCTAAAAATAATGCCTTAAATTAAAGCCCAACAAAAGTTGCTTATTAAAACAGGAAGTGCAGTATTTGGGACACTGGATTTCAGCAAGAGGAATTGCTCCAGATCCTGATGAAATCAAATATATCCGGGATTGGCCTATTCCAACAACTATCAAACAACTGCACTCTTTTCTGGGTTTGTCGGGTTATTACCGCAGATTTGTGAAGGACTTTCCACTTGGTGACAGTGGCAAGGGTGGGCGGCCACCCGCTGCAGCTGGTTGGGTTGGTTATTACTAAGAAGAATAATAATGATGATAATAGTAATAAGACTAATAATAACAATTGTAGTAGCAGTTGTCGAGCAGGAACACGGGGGCAGCAGGAGGCCCACAACCACACATCCAGACTCTGCAGCAGAGACGAGAAAGCACAAAACTACGGGAGAGAGAAGTGACTCATCTCCTGGTCCTTGATGGTGAGCGAAATTCTGTTTGGCGGTTATATCATGAATAGGATTTAGTATTTGCCAGAAAAGATAACTGATCCAGAACAGACTTTTTTGGCCTAATTTAAGTACAGATATTACAAACTGGGGTTTTCAATCTAAAAAAGCAGCGCGGCTGCTACTAAACAAGCCCCTTTAATCCCTATTAAGACATTTGAACCCTTGGAACTGTTGTCTGCAGAGTTTCTGTCAGTTACAATGTATTTCACTAAGGCTACTTAGCTACTTAGGTTTTCGTTTTAAAATTAAACGGAAACACGATCTCCGTCCAGACGGGCATTTCAGCCCCATTTCAGAAATAATCTCTGTCCATACTAACACGACGGAAAATGGATATCACGTTATATTCACATACACTGGGCATGCGTGGGCCGGTGTAAACAGGAAGCAGATTGTCTACTCTGCCGGTGGATGTTCAGTCATAGTAAATACTGAGAACGAAGAACAGCAATGGTGAAAAGTAAGATCAGAGATTTCTTTGCTTGGACCGACAACAACAAGGTGAGCAACGCCTGTAATTAGTTGATTGTTGAATGAGCAACTTGTAGTTGAGGTGATGACTTTGTTTGTTTTCTTCCGGAAAAGGGACATGTGATAGGGGTGTGACGAATCAGGGAAGGACACGTACTGACTGATAAGACCCAATCAAGATGCGAACATGGGTGTCTGTGTCATTGAATCTCAGACCACCATTTCTGTTCAAAGAGGGGTTCTCTTTTTTCACAAAAATGGCTTCCTTGACGCCCCGTTCAAACCAACTCTTCTCTTTACTTAGAATCTTCACCTCGCTGTCTTCAATCTGCCCAAAGTCTACCACAGTGTATTAGCACCTTGGTCACGCCAATCACATGCTAATCAGGTACTTAACAGTGATGAGCTAGATGCAGCCAGACAACAATAGGTCTGATTACTGATTACTGGGCCGTCTTGGAAACTATTAGGTCAGTTTCAGGTGAAACTAGCTATTAACAGACACTCAGGTAGACTCCTCCCTGAGGGCGGGGCTTATGTAACACAGAGTAGCTTAAATTTCCAGTTCCCGTACCATTTTTTCACAATTGAGAATGACTTCCGGATGGGAGCCGAAACATCTTGATTCTGAAAACAGCGTCCAGATGACTACGACTGAAACCTTTTCTACGATAGAACACTCCTGGACGAATGAGGGACGACACCGTCCTAGTAGTGTGGATGTAGCCTAATAAGCACAAACAAAAGACATCCCCTAATATTTATGTACATGGTCAAAAATAAAAAATGTTGTTGTGGTTAAATACTTAACCTAACCTAACCTAACCTAACCTAACCTTGGGTTCAAAAGGCACATCAAGAAGATGAGTCATATACTAAAGAATAACATTGCTATCTTTAGACATATCAGAAACTCATATTCTGTAGAAGCATCCAAGGTATATCTGATGCAATGATATTTTCTCATTTCAACTATTGCATTTCGTGCTGATCTGAAGCAAGCAAGATAGCTTAAAACCAATTAGGTCACTTCATAAACAAGCCTTTAAAGTTTTGAACAGGAAACCACAACAGTATCATCATTGTGATATACTTAGTAAATATAACATATTGAACTTTGAGAATTTAGTTTTGTATTCAGACATTCGTTTGGTGTTTAAAATAACTCACAATACTGAACCTCCATTACTGAGAGCTCAGAGCAAATGATCAGTGCTTCAAGGTCAACTTCTGGGGGAGAGAGTGGAATCCCTAAAAGAAGCTATGTTTTCACACAATCTGTTTTTTCATTTTAGGCTACTAAGGAATGGAACAAGCTCCACGATTGTCTGAAAACATTTAGATTTTTCCTGTGATGTCAAAAAAATGGATTTTAAGTTGTCTACATTAATTTGACACAGACACAGTGTCTGTATTTTATAAGACACCTTGATTTCTGTACTCCACTGTCTTTGACTGTTTACGTGAAGTACTGCGGGTGATAGTTCAGGAGGGAGTGGGGGGGCTGAGTGGGAATGATTATTTATATATATTGCACAGTGTTGGGTGTACTTATTGAAATTTGTATGTATCTATGATTGGATTTAGTATTTATTGTAATTTAAAGGAGCTGTATGCGACATTCACTGTCACTAAATGTTGCACTAAAGCCCCAGCATCTCATGGCCCACCAGACTCCATTGAGAAAAACAGTAATTTTACCTCGCAGATCATCGTAAAACACCCTTGATTCCAACTCTACAGAAACAAAATAAAACTCACCAGAACCGTCTTTGTTAGACTTTCCACTGTTCCAACAATCACCACCTCTGGTTTGGTCGAAATAAATCCTTTATTCACCGAGTTAGATGAGAAAAGAAACAGCTCTCCTCACACGAGGGACTCACGTGCACTAACACGCACACTTGGCCGGACCGGCTGTATAATCAGAGAACAGGCAGAGGGGTGTGACGTCATCCTCTGCTCAGGACGCCATTACTCCACTATGTCTTTATATAGCAAATAGCTGCTTGCTGCTATATTAATGTTCAGAATCTCATTTACAGAACCCTTAATAATAAAAACAAATCATACTACACCCTATCATCCAGCAGGAAATGGAGCCTGTGAGAGATTTAATGGGACTCTTCTAGGTTTGCTGGGCATCTTGGGTAAAGAAAGAAGAAACTGGCATGACCACCTGCCTGAGATAATTCAGGTATGTAATAATACTGTACACAGCTCAACAGGATATTCAACACATTATCTGATCACAATCAGAATCACAATCATATTGCCAAGTAGTTTTTCACATACGAGGACTTTGCCTTGGTATTTTGGTGCATAACAATAAACATATTAAGAGAAAAAAAACCCTCAAAAAAGTACTGCAAAAGTCAAGAATCATAAATAAAATAGAAATGTACAATAACATATGAAAAATATATAAAAAATATGATATGTAAAATGTATCTGTTTTAAAATGAAAAGAGCTGTACAGTGTTTAAAATGAAGGATGGAATGTGCAAAATATTGACCAAGGAGTATGCAAATGTTCACAGTAATAAGGATAAAGAATATGCAATGTCTAAAGATAATAATCCAAAAATGTGCGTGTAGCGTGACCTTGCTACCGTGAATTCCCCGCGTCACAACACAGACGCTGCAACACAGACACACACACAACAATCCACTAATGACACAAGATTGTCCGATAGAACAGTGCCTCTGCTTTGCCTGGTTTCTTGCGCTGGTCGAGCCGTTCTTCTTTCCCAATAATCCAATTAATAATGCAAAACTCACACGTCTTCATCTGCACTGTGTGTGCCCGCAGTAAAACCTCCCATCAGCCACCTATGGGTCTGCTCCGCTCACTACCAGTACCGGGGCGCCCCTGGTCTCACATAGCCCCAGACTTCACTGGCCTGCCTTCCTCCCAAGATAACTCTGTAATTCTTATCATTGTGGATCGGTTCTCCAAAGCTGTACATTTTGTGGCTCTGTCTAAACCCCCTACAGCCCTGAGAGACCACAGACCTTCTTGTCCAGCATGTATTCCACCTACATGGAATTCCCTCTGACATTGTTTCTGACCGTGGCCCCCAATTAATCTCCCAAATTTGGAAATCCTTCTGTCAAGCTGTGGAGGTGGGTATGGGTAGCTGTCAGCTGCAGAGGGAGAGGTGGGGGAGTTGCTCAGGTGAGCAGCATCAAGGAGAGATAATTGGCACAGCTGAACCCGGTTAACTAATTATTCTCTCCTTCAATACAGTAGCAGGCTGCACACAAAAGGGAAGAGAGAAGGAGAGGTGGTCCCCTCACTCTCTCCCAGCCGCCTGGTTACCAGCACTCTGGCCTGATTGCTGATGCACCTGCCATCCATCAGCTCATCAACACAGCAGTCTTTCATTCACAGTTTGTTGCGTCAGCCAGTTTAGTATCTGCTCTGTCGGCCGCTTAGTGTTGTGTATGCTAAGTGGTTCCAGTGGTTTTGCCTGCAATAACATTTGTCTCTTCTAGTTCAGGATCACTGCCAGCACTCCTGCCTTCTCCGCCTGCCACTCAGCGGTCCACCTACCCCCTTTGCCTGCCACTCTGCCCACACTCCCGCTCAGCCTGGCCGTTCTCCCTTCACTCTCCACATTTCCAGCCGGAGCCCTCCCCAACCTCTCACCTTTGGCAATAAAGTCCTGTTCATCTTAAACCAGAGTCTGTGTTCTGCATTTGGGTTCCCCTGTTGATCTCAACATAACATCACAGCAGCAGATCTTGGCAGACTAGAAAGTAAGCTGAATGTCCGTGGGCAAGTCCTTTAACGTCACCTGACACACACATCATGGCTGGAATAGTGTTTGTTTGTTTCCCATTCACAGAGCCAGGGCTGAGTACAAACACCGGAGGGTTTTTCAGCGCACACACTGAGCGGACAGCTAGTGGACAGAGAGGAGATATTCACTGAATTTGACAAAAAGACGTGTACTGGATTAGAAATCTCAGAGCCCACCTTCAACATCCCTCTGCAGGGAGAGGCCCATGCTGCCGTGGTGGGGAAGGTGTGGCTGGAGTCACAGGGATGGTGTCAGAACTTTCCGTTTGTCTTTCAAATTGAAAGAACTTTCAGGCCAGGTGCAATGAATAATGGAGTGGGGGGCTTCATGTTTGTAGTTGTTGTTCTGTCTGAGCCCCCTCCAGACAGAAGCTCTGGAAGCAGAGTCGCTGGATGAGAACTGCTGTTGAAGTTGAGGAGTATAGTCGTTTAGCCTCTCACTGCCTTACTAAACCTGTGCTTTGACTCTTTAAACCTTTTCCAACCTTAGCTGTCTGAGCATAGCTGTGAACCAGGGCTTGTCATTGTTATAACTCACCCTGGTGCGTGATGGTACACAGCAGTCCTCATAGAAGCTGATGTAGGGTGTAACAGCCTCTGTGTACTTATCCAGACTGTTGGTAGCAGTCCTGAAAACATCCCAGTCAGTGCAGTCCAAGCACGCACGAAGATCCTCCACAGTTTCCCTGTTCCACTTACCTTACCCTCACAACAGGTTTACAGAGGTCTCAGTTCTGCCTGTATACAGGACTCCGGTGGATCAGGATGTGGTCAGTGCAGCGCGGGGGCTGGCGTGACAGGCAGTGTTGATTGTAGAGGAACAATGATCCAAGTTATTCTCCTCTGTGGTCGGGCATTTCATAAACTGTGTTGGAATGTAAACACTGACCAGTATGAAGGATGCGAACTCATGGGGGGACTAGAAAGGTTTGCAGTTGATTCCAGATCTGGAGACAGTGCTGTAGAATCACTGTCACATCTTTACACCAGCCACTGTTGGTGTAAAAACAGATACCTCCACCTTTCATTTTAACACTGGTAATGGTGTGCAATGTCCACGGCACATTGCCCTCTCCTCCTGCACTTCATTGAATGTCCAGTAATTCCACAGTTGAGGTGAGAAAAGTTGGAAATAAATCCACTGGAGTTGTTTCCCTGATGTTCATAATCCCTAATCTGGTGAGAGAATCCTGGGTACTACAGCAGAACAATGAATTAACAAACAAAACAAGAAAAAACGGTGTACACCGAGGCAGCCAACCCCTGTGGAAGAAGCATGGACTGAGGCTAGGAAGCAGTTATGGACCAATTACTGGACTAACCTCAAAGGACATGAAGAACAGCACCCCTCTAGCATGGTCTTGCAAGAGGTATTGCTTTTTCAGTTCCAGAAAGAAAAGTCGTTGGAATAAAGCGAACACCAAGGCTCAATGTCTTTGATGTTGACCGTAAATTAATGGTGCTTTTTTACAGATCTTTAATTGAGCTGCAGAGTCTGGATCTGTGGTTGTGGGCCACCTGCTGCCCCCGTGTTCCTGCTCGACAACTGCTGCTACAGTTGTTGTTATTGGCTCTGTTACTGATGCTGACATTATTCTTCCTATGACTACCATTCCTATTATTATTAATTTATTAATATCAATGTTACCATTACATTATTACTATTTTAAAATTCTAGTTGGTATTTGCATTGTGCTTCCCTCTCTCTCTCTCTCTCTCTCTCTCTCTCTCTCTCTCTCTCTCTCTCTCTGATGGCCGCCCACCATCGAGTCTGGTTCTGTCCAAGGTTTCTACCTCTTAAAGGAAGTTTTTCCTTGCCACTGTGGCCAAGTGCTTGCTCATGGTGGGATTTGTTGGGTCTCTGTAAATAATTTTATAAAAAATACGGTCTAGACCTGCTCTAGTTTTAACCTTTTCACTAGGATCCTGGTATGGCAACCTGAATGTCCAAAACAAAAAAAGTCTGGGTAACATTGTTAAGGTGGCCAGCGAGCTCATCGGCAAGCAGCAGTCCTGCTGGTCAGATATCTTTAATCGCCAGATCCTAAGGTAGGCAGGATCGATTTTAGGGAGCCCAGACCATCCTCTCTTTGAGGCATTTGATCTTCTTCCTTCAGGTCAGAGGTTTCAGTTTAGTTTAGTTTATTTGCACATATATTTAAAAAATTAATTAAGTATATGGAAAAATAGTTGAACATTGTGCAGGAGAGGTTTGAAGCCAAAATGGCTAGTGAAAATGCCTCCCCTATATAAATATCAATAGTCATACTTAAATAAGAAAAACAAAGACTGCGTAATTCATCAATAGTCATGCTTAAAGGTTCAGGTTTCCAGGGAAAAGTGCAATAGATTTTAATTTTCCTGTGTCCCTAGTGCAATAAACATGCTTAACTTAAGCACAAAAGGTAATTGTAAGCTTGCACCTATGCAGTTTTTGCTCACACTTAGCACTCTAGCACTTTATCTCATCCAATCCTATAATAATACATCTTTTTATTGTTGTACTGTTATCTGTGCTCTGCTGCAAGCCGAATTTCCCCCCAGTGGGACAATAAAGAACTGAACAGAACTGAAAATGGAGTATTGGCAGTACTCTTGGCATTGGCTAGAGGAGAATAAACTACCAGGACACAATTTAATCTGCTCCGATTCTGTTTCAGTCCTCAAGAGCCTGAGATCCTTCAATTCCAGCTGTCACGATATTCTTTTCAAAGTGTTACAGGTACATTCCAGACTCATTCAACAAGGTACATCAGTTCAGTTTATGTGGGTTTCTGCACATGTAGGTAAACAAGCACTACAGAGAGATACAATAGTTTTACAAGTGCAATTCATCATTTAGAAGGTAGGTGTCAGGTTCAAGATACCTAGAACATTTAAATCATATACAAGGAAAGAAAGACAAAGGCATTAACTTAAGTTTTACTCGAGGAGAGTAAGCATAGATGCATTCAGTTACATCTCCTACTCACTCTGAAGTGCATCCATGCAGCCTCCTCTTTTTTATTCAGTTTAGGAGATTCCCTGTTACATAGTTTTCTAAGGGGTGGGGGAAGTATATACTGCTACAATAAGAAAGGAAACAAAGTGATGTTGTCAGGTCTATCTCGTGAGAGCGGCCTTGATGGCAGCCACAACTCATGAGACCATCTGGTGCGGTGTCAGCCTGCCCTGTCGGTATGGCAGGGTGCGTTCCTGTTAATCTCACAGACACAAGTTTAATAACACACATACACACACAGCATTGCTGTGTACTTTAAAGGCTACTCAGAACAAAACATAAATGGGATAACTTTTGTACATTTTTATTCTAACAGTAGGTCAAGAAAAGAATTCAATTTTATTTATATAGCGCCAATTCATAACAGAAGTTATCTCATTGCACTTTTCCTATAGAGCAGGTCTAGACCGGACTCTTTATAATATTGATTACAGAGACACAACAAATCCCACCATGAGCAAGCACTTGGCGACAGTGGCAAGGAAAAACCTCCTTAGAATAAGACTTGGTCATTTCCATCTGAAAAGCACCCTAAAGATAATAGGAAAGCATCCAACTGGTTTATGTGAACAATGTGAGGTTGACATGTAACATGTAATCATGGAATGTAATAAGTATTAGCAATGCATACAGGGATATCTTAGGAGGGCTGGAATTCAGAATTTCAATATAAAAACATTCATGAACCCGTCAAGAGGAGCAGTTAGTAAAACTTTCTTTGATCTCATCAAACAAACTGGATTAATGGGTAGGAGTTAATCTCTGGTCCACACTCCGAAGCAGAAGGTGGTGGGAATGCGCCTAATACGCTGGTGGCCAACCGCCGTTCAAACTCAAGAAGAAGAAGAAGCAGACGAAGAAGAAGAAGAAGAAGAAGAAGAAGAAGTGCTAGTGCTAGAGCTAAGCTCTTGTGTTTAGCAAACACTGCTGTATACAGGATGGCTGAGGAGCAACACCACAGCGGCTTTCATAGAAACATACCGGTAGGTTAGCACCATTGCTAAACCCCTTGGTAAAGGCTATTCAGCTTTAGTCAGCGTGCTGGTTGTATTGTTTATTTGTGTGGTTTTGTCTTTGTGTACAATGTTAGCTGCGGCTATGCTAACAAGTAAGCTAACGTTAGCTTTGACAAAGACCAGGTTGAACTTTATAGCGTGGTGTCGATAAAGGAGTTTGACAGGCGTGGAATAATGGGGCTTCTTCAGTTTTAATGTTACTTCTCACGTTGTAAATAAACGTTAATCTGTCACGTGTTTGTAAACCGATGTACTGTCGTTTGTCAGTTGGTTAACAAACATGAATAACGCTGTTAATGTTTTGTGGTTTTGCTCCAAGCTTCCCAGCCACAGTGACATGCGTTATGTACCTCGCCATCAGTGAGTTGTTTTCCTTTTAGACTTCGCCTTCACACACTGGCCTTGAAACGAAGTGTATCTGGAAAGTAACGTGACTGGCATTACCTAACAGCACCGACTTCCATCATTAGAAATGTGTTGGTCCTGGTGCGGTGAGACAGACTTTCAGCCCTGAGACTACTTCATGCAATTCCATAAAGCTGTTGGACTCACAACAGACAGAATCATAAAAAAAGTTGTCAAAATCTGTGCAGCAGAGGCTGAGATATCCTGACTTTTTGTCTCTAGTATGGGTCAAGCTCCAAAGACACTGGATCCTGTAATTCCCATAATGCAACTTGATAGCATCTTTCCTTAGACCCTGCCACATCTTTCTAAGTCCACACCTCCACCTCCAGATCAGATCAATTCAGGCTCTGTTATTGTAATATAGATAACCTTCAGGGTTATTTTCTCACACTTGACAAAGTCCCAGCGGAGCCACAAGTGTTTTCACAGGCTGAGTGAGATTCCTCGGGACTGATCTTCATGTATAAAAATTGGGAGTTCTCCTTTAAATCGGGCAGTACCTGGTCAGAGAATCAACATGCTAAAAGTAATGCCTGCAAATTGTATTTACCTGCCAAGAACCACGTGGCAGATAAAGAGTTACTGAGGAGCTGGTAAACACAGTTGAGTGTCTAGCGGTGAAAGAGCCAGATGATTCTCTTTGGAGTTGGTGGAGACCTAAACAGAGCTAAAGCTGCTTATGTGGAGGATAATTTGGTTACTGTTTGTTGCTCTCATCTTCCATTACTTCCATCACATGGAGAAATCAACTCCAGCAGAGAGTGTTAAAGTGCAGCAATTTCCAGGCAGCCAGACATTCAAGGGGTTCATATTCAGCCGATGAGATTGCTAGAGAAGTGATGGAGACTGGCAGAGTTGTCCTGCAGCTGAAGACACACCTGCACAGGCAGCAGACAGTGAAGAGAAACCTGGACAATGTCATTATTATCATGTAGAAAGGAGCTGAATACCCAGGAAGAGCCTACATGCATGGACATCCTATCCTGAACACGTTCAGACAGAAGCAACGTGCGTGCACCCCGCTCTGTGTGTTTCTCAGGTCTTAACTGTCCCTGTTTCCTTCGCTTGCGACTTTTCCTCACGTGCTGCTGAAAGTTGTTTTATGGTTCCTTTGTTGATCAGACCTACAGTTAACACAAATCCACTGCTTTTAAGATGAATCAAACGAATACAATCTAAAAGTTTGGAGTAGTGTGGCATTACATCTGAGCTGGCTGTGTTATAAAACTGCATGGTGTGGTGACGTGGTTTCAAATCAGCCTGATCAGCTGCAGCGTCCAGTCGTGAACAGATACAATAAAGGGGTCGTGTCGGTCTGATAGAAAACTTCAGTGAAGGGTGGGCTCGTTTTCCCGCGCTCCCCATCCCTCTGAACAGAAATAAGTGAATCGAGACGTCCTTCGCGATGGCAGACCGGATGAATTTCCAGGTCGCCCGAGGAGCGAGGATGCATGAAATAAGGCAAATGAGAAAGCTCTGAATGTCTCTGTATCCTCTTCCCTTGCTCCCATTAACTTATCTTCCTCTGTGATGTTGTGTCCAGAACTGACGTTCATGTTTGGGAAATAAAGTCTCCAGGCTGCAGGAGGGAGGAAGTGTGTGTGTAAGCCTGAGCAGTGACACACAAGTGATGGGTCCTAGGAGGAAGGCCTCTAAACTCCAGCCTGTAGGGGGCAGCGGTGGAGGGGAGCTGGTCCCGAGACACAGTGAGCCCAAAGACTACATCAATGAGCTGTCCCATGAAGTCCTGTGTCATATATTCAGGTACACTGCCCTCCAGCTACACCATGCTGTTGGGACTTTACAGTATATCCTAGGGCTGGGTGGGGGGGCTACAGTATTTATGTTTTTATTGTCATGTATCTTGCATGACCATTACCATGAATAGGATGTCTGCACCATGCTGGTGATATCACAGTTGAAAAAACACAGTACAGTTTGTTAATTTTCCCTTTTATTTAAATGTATTTGTCTGATATACCTGGAAAAATCAAGGTACTTGAAAATCATATAAAAATCCAATACTGCCTTAAAGCAGTCCCGCTTACTGATTTGCAACATCAACAACAGAAGGACAGCCACTACAGTATTACAAAATCTCTGATGGTTGACATCTCATGGTGTGTGTGTGTGTGTGTGTATATATATATTTATATTATATATATATTATTGAATATGTATACGAATATGAATATGTATATGTATATGAATATATATATATATATATATAAAAAAAAAATTAAAATAATGTGCCTTTACACACCTTGACCTAAGGTGCAAAAGGTTTGAAAGTTTGAACACTGTTTTGTAGGTACCTTCCCATGAAGGACATCATGTGTATGGAGTGTCTGTCCAGAAAGCTTCGGGAAGCTGTAACTCTGTACCTGAGGGTGGTCAAGGTAGTGGATCTGTGTGCTGGCCGCTGGTGGGAGTATATGCCTTCAGGTAAGAGCTTGCAGCACAACCACTGCATCCCTAACAAACAAATAACTAAGAGTGTGTTCAGTGCTACAGTACAACTGCTTCGAGGTTTTTGTTTAAAAGAGACATTACTAAGTTCTATCATGTGATGTGGGGGTTAAGGCTGAAACGGTGGTTGTCAGCCTGTGGTGAAAGGTGGGCCGTGACTCTGCTATCCTGAATTCAGTGGCAAGTTAATTCCACCACTGTGGGACCAGAACAGGGACGAGATCGCAGGGTCCTATGAGCGACAGGGTGGCCAGTCGTCCAGAGGCAGATGAGCGTAATGGCGCCAGAGTGTAGGGTTTAGGCGATGGCTTGGTGGTAAATTAACACCAGAGTCTTGAACTGGATGTCAGCTGCAGCAGGAAGCCACTGTAGTGAACAGAAAAGCAAAGTGGTTTGGGAGAAGTTGGGTGAGTTGACCATGAGGTGTGGAGCAGCGTTCTGGACTAGCTGCAGAGGTCTGGGGGCAGATGGTGAGGAGGGAGTTGCAGTAGTACAGCAGGGGGGTGACAAACACCAGTGACTATATCTAGACCAGTTTACTACTTGTGTATACCAGCTTATTTCACAGGTATCATTTTTGGATTCTTTAGCCCAAAGCTGAGATATTTGTGCCCTTTGTGAATGGCACCATAAATGAAAACATGTTTGTGCTGCATGAGAAACTCTCATATGGTTCATCATTTGATAATACTGTTCTTGCACATATTGAGAAAGTGGCCTAAAGGTGTTTATTGTGTTTTCTGGTTTAGGCTTTACAGACAGCAGCTTTCTGCTCCTTTTGAAGAAGATGCCAGATCTGGAGCAGCTATATGGCCTCCACCCTCGATACCTGGAGAGGAGACGAGTCCGAGGCTATGAGGCTTTCAGTATACCTGGAGTCCTGGAGGCACTACAAGCCTGTCCCAATCTGCTGGTCAGTATGTAGTGTGAGAATGATATCCTGCTGCAGAGAGGTGCACTTATACATCACATAGAGCCAAGAGCATGCCGGTTTTCAGTCTAACAAACAACCGTACCAAGTGATTCTACTGATTGGTTCCTCCTGAAATGACCTTCTGTAGTGTTTGGTTGGATTACTGCTAGTCCCAAAGTTAAGTCCACTTGGTAAAGAGTCTGTTTTGTTTTCCCCAAACCAGTTCAGTTCTAATCCAGTTCACAACCACAAAAAAGAAAGACAGTCAAATGTCTGCTCCAGGTTTTACCGCAGATCCCCCCAGAACAAATCAAAGTGGATATAGCAGTGTCCGTATTGGCTGTTCAGTAACAGTTTACAGTATATACGTCCATCAGTCAGTCACTCTGTAGTCAGTCAGGTTTGCAGTGTCGGCCTTAGCTTTGCCAAGACCGGCAACTCCTGGAGAAACTCCGACTGGGAAATACACACCTCCACTGGATTACTCCTCCCTCTGACGGACTCCAGAGACGAGGCTTGTGTTTTACCGCGAGTTGGCTACAGTGACGCAAACTTTACAACACGATCTGCTGGTGTATCTCTCCTCCACTGACCAAAAATCACAGCAGCTCTGAGACACTTCGCTGTCTGTCGCTGTGCAGGCAGAGCCTGCATGTCACTCGCTAGCATCAAGCTCTGTGTATCCAAGAATAGAGACTGATTCCGATTTTAGAGGGGAAACATTCACCGATTTTTGAGCTTATTAAGTAGACCTTTTGCAGGGATATGACTATGCAAAGGTACTCAGAAGGCTGCTCTCTTAAACAAGTAACTTAAGTTTAAGTATTTAAGTTAAATATTTGCTTTGACATGCGCATCCTGGGATGTGACTATTGCACATGCGCACATCACGATGACGATGCTGAAACGATTTATCGTGCTGCCCCAATTACTGCATGCTCTTGGTATTCTGTGGCACACAACAGTCTGTCCTTGCCCACAGGCTTGTGGTAATCTGTCTGTAGAGAGCCAGAAAGAAGAAGTTCATGCTTGTAGGAACAGAGGCATTGTAGGTCCTCTTGAGTTAGTTATTCCATTCAGTCAGCGACTTTGTTGCCTTGTGATTCAGCTAGCCTGGTTTTAGAGAGACACATGTAAGCAACATAGTGAGCTTAACCCTAAACCTGAGTAAGATCAGACTCTGTGTTTCATATGGAATTGAAAAGGGCTTTTAAACATTTCTCAAACAGTGCTGTTGAAGAATATACTCTTTGCCTTGGACCATCTGTCAAACTGCACAGGATAATACAGTGCATGTGTTTTTAGCAAAACATGACACTAACCATTGGACCTTAAGTTAAGATTTTTTGGCAAACTACTGGTTCCAAGATTAAGAGTGGATGTTCACGCTTACTAGATTTTTCCAAAGCTTTCAACTGTATGTTGTGGTCTTCCTCAGTAGATGGAGATGAGAAGTGAGCTATCGCCATTACAACTAAGCAAACTCTGTCCACTGAAGGAAAACTGCAAGATGGGTTTGAATGGGGGGCGGGGGAAGCTAGGAAGTGGACCTTGAATTCAGATTTCTTTTTGTCAAATAACCTTATTTGACCTCATTTCAGGGTGTGGAGACATCCCATCTGGAGCTGGTGGAAGCCATATGGAACTACATGCCTCAGGTTCACATACTGGGAAAGTTCCGCAACCGTAACGGGGCTTTTCCCATTCCCGCTGAGAACAAACTGACCATCCCTATAACGGCAAAGATCCAGACCCTACATCTAGTGGGTGAGAAGGGCCGCTCTGCTACTGCCTCCGCACTACAGCTGAAATACAATGGAGTAAACTAATCAGAAATACTGGACGGACGTCAGGGCATGAGTTTGTGATGAATAGACATGCCTGAAGATTGTTCCTGTTGGCTCTGAGGTCCCCTGGGGGCCATGCTGTGTCACCTCTCGTTTAAAAAAATACCATAGCTGTATTGATGTACTTCACATAGTGTTTGTTTGTTGTAGGTGTGAATGTCCCAGAGATCCCCTGTGTGTCTATGCTGCGCCACCTTTACCTGAAGTGGGTCCGTCTCACCAAACCACAGCCGTTTAAGGACTTTCTGTGTGTGAGCCTGAGAACCTTTGTCATGCGGAACTGTGCAGGGCCGACCAACTCCCTCAAATATGTTCCCCTGGTTACTGGTTTAGCATCAGCCCGGAACCTGGAGCAGCTGGAGTTGGTGAGAGTTCCCTTCCTGGGAGGGCTCATCCAACATGTGGTGGAGGACAGCTGGAGGTCAGGTGAGGAGAGCGTGTGTTTCTAAACAGCCCTAAGTGTTGGTTTTACCAGAGTAATATATATTTAGTGATTCATTGACTTGCTATTTGTTTTTGGTCATGACAGATGATTTGCTGTGTGTGTGTGTGTCTCCAGGAGGATTTCGGAACCTCCACACCATTGTGTTTGGAGCCTGTAAGAATGCTCTGGAAGTGGACTTGGGCTACCTCATCATTACTGCTGCTCGCAGGTGCTCAGCCAGTCATCGATTCCTTAAACGGACTGAGAGAAAAACACTTGTCCGTATACGGCTTATGTTTTTAAAGCTAAATGCAAAGGGTTTCATTGGCATCTTGTGGGCAAATGTGGTAGACACAGTTTAGTCACTGTTCAGTCTTGCACAGTGGTCTGTAACAAAGTAAATGAAGAACATCCAAAGTAAGAAGTTCAGTGATACTTACAGTATATGAGATTGTCAAGTTGCTCATAGGCAGTACGTTGTGTCCATATTGCAAATATCCGTGGCCAGTATATTCAGTACACAAAATGATGTCAGAACAATTATCACAGCATTATCTTGCAATCCATATATTCTAACATTTACTTAAAGGTACATTGTGGGGTTTTCTTGTAAACAAACATGATTTTGTTAACATTCAAGTACCAGCAGAATAGGTTGTGAGTTGCTGAATATTGTTTTAATGGCTTAAATACATACATTTAATGACATGATTTCTGTGTGTTTAACAGACTTCATGAGCTGCGTATCCAGCCTTCACTGACTAAAGATGGCGTCTTCTCAGCTCTCAAAATGGCTGAACTAGAGTTTCCTCAGTTTGAGACGCTTCATCTGGGATACGTGGATGAGTTCCTGCTGCAATGTTAGTTCCTTCTCTCAAATATCATCACCAGGCCCCCCGACAGAAATGAGCGATTCTCTCTTGGCTTCTCCTGTACTGACCTTCTGATTTTTTTAATTAATAATTTTTCAGCATTTTGCCTTTAGGTCACAGTACAAATACAGACAGGAAATGGTAAGGGGAGGGGTATCAAAGGTCCCAGTTGGAATTGAATCAACATCTTAAACTCCAGACCACCGGGATGCTTCTGCTCCAACTGGCAGAGTTACTCATTAGGCACCAGGCTCTCCCACAGTTTGTTGTGTTTATTGTGGCCCAAATGACTGAACTCGCTTCACCTTTTTATTATTAAGGGTTCTGTAAATGAGATTCTGAACATTAATATAGCAGCAAGCAGCTATTTGCTATATAAAGACATAGTGGAGAAATGGCGTCCTGAGCAGAGGATGACGTCACACCCCTCTGCCTGTTCTCTGATTATACAGCCGGTCCGGCCACGTGTGCGTGTTAGTGCACGTGAGTCCCTCGTGTGAGGAGAGCTGTTTCTTTTCTCATCTAACTCGGTGAATAAAGGATTTATTTCGACCAAACCAGAGGTGGTGATTGTTGGAACAGTGGAAAGTCTAACAAAGACGGTTCTGGTGAGTTTTATTTTGTTTCTGTAGAGTTGGAATCAAGGGTGTTTTACGATGATCTGCGAGGTAAAATTACTGTTTTTCTCAATGGAGTCTGGTCGCGAGCAAGAGCGATATAACGGTTGTTTCTGGTTAAACAAAAAGGATCTTACTGTTTAACAAAAAGGTCCATCTCTATAGGGATCCTTTTCCATAATGTTGCATTTTTAGTGGACGTACGCTACTTTGACGGGCGCATTTGTCCCCAAGGATTATGTTGCAGCCATTGCAGCCCGTGTTGCTGCTGCCGGCTGAGGCGTAGAGCCAGAATATTTTAGTGAATAAAAGATTTATTTCGACCAAACCAGAGGTGGTGATTGTTGGAACAGTGGAAAGTCTAACAAAGACGGTTCTGGTGAGTTTTATTTTGTTTCTGTAGAGTTGGAATCAAGGGTGTTTTACGATGATCTGCGAGGTAAAATTACTGTTTTTCTCAATGGAGTCTGGTGGGCCGTAGTGTCCATTTGTTTTGGTCTGAGATGCTGGTGCACTAGTGTGACATTTAGTGGCAGTTAATGTCACTTACAGCTCCTTTTTAAACATTGTACTAAAATTTGTGACAATTTTTGTGTTTCAGTAATTTGCAGCAACGTTTAAAAATCTAAGTTTGGCAGTAAAAAAAGTCCAATTCTGGGTACTTGAATTTCATAAGTTCATGTTACAGGTGTGTGAAAAAGTGCAACGTCTTATGTGTGTATGGCAGGTAAGATGAGTCATTCGGAGCTGGTGAAGTACGGTCTGGCTGATGTCATTGAGAACCCCGGCATCATCACTGATATTGGCATAAAGGTGGTGAACGAGGTGTTCACTAATATTAAATACCTCCTCATCTACAACTGTCCCCACCTGCACAACCCTCACCACTGGATCACAGGTAAAACACACATCTGACTCACTCTCCACACTTAAGTCCCAGTACTTGCCTACCGTCACACATGGCTCGAATATTAATATCCATAAGTTTGTGGCGATCTCAGTTTCCCTATATAATAGAGAGGGTACTGGATGCCAGGTAGACGCTTCATTTTGCTGCCGTCTTTATCTCTCACTCTTTGAGTCTTGATGAAGTGATGTAGTGCGCTGTGTAGCTGTTATGTTCTGCCTGTTTCTGTCCTCAGATCAGTCCAGATGGAGCCGTCTTGTTGATCTCACTCTGGTTCGCTGTCATGCTATCAAACTGGAATCCTTCTCCCAGTTCATAGAGTTACTACCCAGTCTGGAGTTTATCTGTCTGGACCAGATGTTTAGAGAACCACCCAAGGTATACAGTATGTTCACAAACACACACACACTCACAGTCATATGCACCTTTCACATGCATTCATGCATACCTCACACATGCTTACAGCATTTTCTGGAATATATCTGTCTCAAGCATGCACGCAGAATCCCTGAACTATATATGAGAACTGTTTCACTGTAAAGCTTTCTGTAGCAGACCCTAGGTGTTTCTAATCTGCTTGATGAACAAATGTTATTTCTTTCATACTATTAAACATTAATTCATTACAAATGCTGTTTGAATTTATGTGTAAAATAATGCATTGTGCTCAGTGACCCTCCAGTGTATTTATAACTCAGGCATTCTTTATATTAACCATTGCACTTTTAAAATGCTCAGTGCGTCGCCATGATGTCTTGGCCCTGCCAGCTGCTGATTGTAGCTACATTTAGAATATGGGCGCTGCTGAGGGGACAATAAGTTGGTCCCAGGATGTACTGTGTCAAAGGTCAACCTTCCCTTAAGTACAGAGCATTAGAATATCATCTGGGGTGTCATCTACATGATTATATATAACTTTGCTTTGATTTGGTTTTGTGATTTGTGGGTTTTGAAGGGAGCCGTTTTGAAATCTTTATTTATTTTTTAATGTCACATTTTTTCAAGATTCCCTCCAGATACTCTGCTTTCGATCAAACATTTTCTGACATGGTTTTCCCCACAAACATTTTCAGTAAACTACTTACACATTCTTGCATAAAAAGTTGCATATTGAACCACGATTGGCATCCAAACTCCAAATGAAGTAACAGTAAGCAAAACTCATTTTGACTAAAGGAGGAAGTAAATTGTTAATCGAGATGTTAATACATCATTCCTTTTTAGGGTTGAGAAATTAAAAAAAAAATGATGTTGTTCTTGACAGTTTATGAGATTGCAACTTTAAAATGCACCACCCTCACTTAAATGTTTTCCATATGCTGACCTGAGTGCAGACATCAGCTGTAGGCGTACTGGTGGTGTGTACAGACGCTGCTGTGATCACAGCCGATGCTGCACTAACCACCTCTGTATTACATGCTTCAGCAGCTCTTGTCTGACCTCTTCACCTGCGTGTGGCTTTGCCTTTTGTCTTCTTCTTCGTCACTAACCTAAACCAACCTGCTAAACTCCATGCTCTGTAGAGTTTTTTTATTTTTAGTGTTAATAAGATGTTTGGTCAGTCCTCGCTTTCTGAGCCATTCTCCTTTTTCATTGAGGTCTGTTAAACGTGTTGTAAAAACTGCCCTTTTGCCCTTGCAATGTTTCAAAACAACCTTCTGACACACACGTATAATTCTAGCTTTAGAAAAACTACAAGTTAGCTAGCGGTGTCATTGTCAACACTTCCAGTTTCATAGTGCAGGCCTACCACTGCCTTTACATCAAAATGCATTTATTGTGAAGCACATGGAAGATGCTTGATGAGTTGTCATCAGCAGATGTAGTGGTGACTTAGTACTGATTCGCCAACTGATAGCAGAAACACTGAATTTTATAATGAACAACAGACGAGGAAATGTTTTGTAATGTGAATGGTTGATGTGTGGCTGCTACCTGATCTGCCTAATAAAGTTGGTGTATGTGCTGATGCATATTATGCATTGTGTGTGTGTGTCAGGGCTGTGCCAGGGTGGGCCTGAGTGCAGGAACTGGTATTGGCGTGTCCTCAGCACTGGTCAGCAACCAGAACTCCAACAATGACAATGACAACAACAACAACCACCACCACCACAATAATGAGGCCAACCTGCCTCCTGCTCCTCCACCTGTCGTCAACAACAACATCAACAACAACAACCAAAGGCAGCAGCAGCAGCAGCAGCACAACGGCAAGTCCCACCTACATTAGTCAGCGGAGCAGCAGCAGTCGTAGCACAGCAGCTCGTTACCATCATGGATTGTGGCTTCTGAAGTATTTAGATCCCTTCGCTTTTTCACGTTTTCATTTGTTATGGACTTAACTTTTATATCAGATTCAAATTATTGCCAGCAATCTTCAGAAAATATTCCATAGAAACATAGCAAGGCCAAACAGTATTGCAAATTGTGCAAAAGGACACCTATGTCCTGTCTGGGATTGTTAGTGCTCTGTACAAAGATAAAGTGAGTCAGATTCATGAACACTGAGTTATGGCAATTTAAATTTGACATGTTGCTGTTGTGCCACCTAAAAGCCAGATGCCATCACCAAAAGTGTGAAAGCAGTATGTTAAGTAGATTGCTTTCAAATTTGTTTGTTTTTGAGAGATCCTGTTAACAGACAAACACAACATTATCTACCCTAATCAGAAAGTTTTTCTGACTTCTGTTAGCAAATTGCGGTATTGTCTTTGTGTTGTTATATTTCTTTGTTGTTGTTCTTTGATGAGGGTCGCCCCTCTGATCTCTTGAGTATAAATATAGGTTGATGATGATGATAGCCTCCTTGGTGAAAGTAAGTAAAGAAGTTTTGTTTGTTTCCACAGCACCAGTGGAGGTAAATGGGATGGAGGATGAGGAAGAGGAGGAGGAGGAGTTGATGATGGAGGAGGAGAACATGGAGGCTGAGCCTCAGATAGAGCTGAAAGGAGCAGAAGAGGAGGTGAGAGTTGAAGAAGCTGACGTGTCTCCGGGGCCCAGTCGTCCAGCTGGAACACCACAGCCTCCTGATGAGGAGCAAGCAGGTTTGGAGCTGCTCTGGTTTTGATCATTAGCGGAGGTTAAGACCAGTTTCCCTGACAAGTTGTTGTTGTGCTCCTACACTCTTACTCCCCATTTTATAAATTGGAAAGCTTTTCTTATTAAGTTATGATGCCTACTGTTCTGATATATCCTTCCCACCTCCAGGTCCCAGTGGTTTAGTCCAGCAGTGCAGAGCAGCTGGCGCTGCTGTTCCCAAGCCCCCGCTGGTCATCTCGGACTCGGACAGTGAGGAAGAGGAAGGCCTTGTTTCAAGGCTAATGCCAGCTTCCTGTTTGCGGCAGCCAGCTTCCTGTGCAGAAGGTGTCAGCACAACACAGAACACACCCAGCAGTCACAGCAGTGTGTTTGATGAGCTTACCATTGCATTTACATTGGGTTGTGGATGTAGACTGGGGTCTGTCACACAACAGCTACAGTATGAGGGCATATGTGAGGGTAACAATTCTGGCCTTTCTTGTTCAATTTAAAAAATTGTAGAGTGTAAAATATTTTTTCCAGTATGTAGACACACACACACACACACACACACACACACACACACAGCTGAAAACAGAGAAAATATGGTCAAATACACACCTAAATTTAAAGACCTTGAAAAGCACAAGAGCTTGGTTTACCAGGGTTTTTTAAAACATCAAGTCAAAGTCAGTTTATTTTGTGAAGTTATTTCTGGAGTGAATGGAAGACAATAGTGCCCCCACCAGTGTAACATCCGTGTGTGTGTGTTTCCAGGTAAAGGAAAGACTCCTCTGCGGCGGAGCAGCAATGTGGCTGTGTCGGTGGCAGGCTCGGTAGATCAGACAAAGGCCCAGGTGTTAGAGAGCAGCTGTGAGAAGAGCTGTCAGGTGACCAGTGAACAGATCAAGGCAGACATGAAGGCTGCTGCCGAGAACAGCAGGAGGACTAGCAGCAAAGGAATTACTACTGAGGCTGGGGAGACCACCGCAAGGCCCGGGGCCGACAGTGAGACGGTACGGGGCTCTGGGAGTGCTGGGGCAGCAGCAAGGACCGGAGTTAGGCCAGTGACTGGATCTGTGGGCAGGGTTGGACCTGGGGCAGCCACATCCAGGCAGGTGGGTGGATGTGGGAAGGTGGTGGCAGGGACCTCCCACAGAGCAACCACAACCACTGACAGAGCTACAGGAACTGGCAGGACTAATGATGGCACACAGGGCCCATCTGGAGCACAGACTGGGGACAGTTTCACAAGAGAGGCTGGGGCGAGGCAGAGCTCTGGTCCTGCCAGTATGGACAATCTGGAGCCCAGAGATGCTGCTGTAAACCATGCTCCCAGGAGACCAGTACTGCTGGCTGGACAGGGAGAGAGACCACCTGCCTCTGCTGCTGGTTCAGGTTCACAGCAGGGTCAGGCCAGAGACAACTTTGTTCCTAGACGACCTTTGACCCGATCTTGCACCCGTATGTCCTCTGTGTCCCTGCTACCTGAGACAGGTAAGACTGAAGTTACAAACACAGAACACAGTTAATGTGTCCGCTAACATATTAACACTTGAGGAGTGCAACTAAAGCTGTGTTTTGTTTAGTTACAAATGCTTGGGCCTGTGGTTTCATGTTGGTGAGTTATTTTCATAATCAGTTAATATGTTGATTATATGTTATTTTATGCACTGTACTTTTATTGAAAGAGAGTTAAATGCATAAAGAGCAATTCCTCAAACAATCCCCTCTTTTTCATTTTCCCCCCTCTAAAGTAATCTCTTAACCACTTAGAACAGTTTGAGACAAAACATATAACTGACGCATATTTATATCTAACACACCCTTAAAAGATCCCCATCCTGATCTAAACATCAATGTCCCAAGTAGGAAAAACATGAAAAAGAAATTAAACCATAAGACCAAAAAAATAAATAAAACAAAGATGGGAGACGTCTCATATTCGCACTGTAGTATATCCAAGAAGTACTGCTGTGAGATAATCCACAGAAAGACAGCACACATCAAACTAAAAACTTCACAAGGGATTATAAGCAGAAGTGCTGATAATCACATAAGCAAGTTTTAATGGAAAAACGGGGGGTGGGGTGTTTACTGAAGAAGCTATAAGGACATTAGAATTATTTATGAATCATTATGGTTTGTTTGGGCTTTTTCATAAATGATAGCTAGATACAGTTATGAAAGCAAGGGGAAAAGAGTATATAAATCAAGGAATCAAACAGAACTAAAAATCAACACACAGACCAGGTTAGTCAACTGTCTGCCCTTCCCACCACAGTACAATACCAGTCATAATCATAAATCATGGGAGACGGGTCTGGAAATACACACAGATTGGTGTAAAGTGTGTCTTTGTTGGACAGTGCATATGCTGTAACTACATCGTTTTTGATCAGTCTTCTGTGTGTCACACAACATCAGTTGGTCATTTCAACAGGCAGCTGCTGTGATCAATTCCATAAATGAACAGAAACTGTGACGGTGGCAGGGCCAATGCTCTGTTATGCAACTAAGACAGTCATAAATGTGTACTGTTTATACTATAATAATAGCACAGGGTATATACCAGTACAGTTGCTGCGCCTAAATTATTTAAAATCATCTTATTTTATGGAATTTGTTTAGAATTGCTTTATCATTGAAAGCATATTTGCATGACAACTGCATCTACATGTACACAAATAGAAATGTGAGATTTGTTTTAAATGAATATTTTAGTGCTAATTTGAGGCAGTAGCTACTTAAAGGGGAGTTCTACTGCAGATGTTTTTAAAAGTAGTGTGACGCCTTCAGTGTCTCAGAGGGAGCTGTGTGCAGTCTGATCGATGTCCTCAAGTGATGTCACTTGAGTCAGCGTTGGTTGGGGCTGAAGACTACAGGTTTGAAGGTGAAACAAATAGGCTACCACTACTAGCATAGCACACCTGATTGTCCGACTGAACTGTTGGCAGTTGAGTTGCATTGTGGGTAATGTAGGCACCAGGTTTTGACAATGAAGAAGAATGTGTAGGATAAAAATGACATGATTTTGATCCTTTATTTATTTTTTTTCTCAAACTGTCCATCATGAGTCTGACAATTCTAAATCGATGGAGTACGCTTTTAACTTACAGCTTACAGCTGTTAAAATAGTTGACTTCTGTTTGGCCTGTTTAAACGTGAACACACTCTGAGTGTTGCTTACTTTTGTATTGTTTAAGGTGATATTTTTGCTGTTTATGTTGTGTAGATCTTTCAAGAGCCAGGCCTCGAGTAGCAGTGAGGAGGAAACGAATGGCTGACAAATCAACCAGCACCTCAGACCCGGTCACTGAGGACGACCACGTACAGGTACACACACACACACACACACACACACACAATGCAATTCACTGTGACATTACAGTCTTATAGTCACTGTTTATCAGTGTTAAAACAAGTGTAATGAATTCAGCGTCATTCAAAGTTCAAGGGGGATGTGAATACTTTTTATATGCACTGTACATAGTTTGTAACAAACTTCACATAAACTTGTTACAAAGTGATTTTCAAAGGTTTTCCTCCCCTGGGGGGAGCCAGAGTGTTGCAGGTGGGGCTCAGAGGGAAAATCTTGAGGTCAGAGGGGCCTTTTCCCGCATGTTTGTTGTCTTAATCAATGGGGACAAAACAACATTAGTAGATCTGTCTTTGGTTACTGTTGCTTGCCAGGATGCACATGTGAGGGGCAGTTAACATTGGCTTTAACAGTTACAGTATACTTTGTATGCTTTGTTAGTATTGTTGACATACTGAGATGCTTTTGCTCGTGCAGATTTTGTCTCTGAAGAGTAAGAACCTGGTGGGCATCACACTGACCAACTGTGGAATCACTGACCTGGTCCTCAAAGACTGCCCCAAGATGATGTTCATTCATGGTAACAGACAGACAAGGACACTGATATTTGACAACTCATATTGATGTTTTTGTTATTTTTCTTTTTGCTTTACTTTGACTAAATATGCACTAATACTCTTCAACTAAAAGCTCTTACTGGAGGAAATGGTGTGTTGGTACCATTTATGCTCTTATTATTATTATTATTATTATTATTATTATTATTATTATTATTAAGTGGTTTTGTGACCCAAACTGTCCAATGTACAAATGTGGAATTTGCAAGGTAGGTACTAGAGGAGAAAGGCTAACCATATAATAGTCATAAAAACAACCTGTAAACCAACACGTTTTGGTTCATATGTCACTGACTGTACATCGCGCATTCAGATGCTTCATATCCACGCGGCCCTTACATACAGCTGCATGTAACGGTATAGGCCGCGCTCTCTAATACCTGTACACATTTTTTACCATCATAAAGTATTGGAAAATCATTTTTGTGAACTATTGTGTGTTTATTGTTTTTTTTTTACTAAGACAGGCGAAAATGGTGTCAAAACATTCTTTGGAACCTTTATTGTCAAAAATCTGTTACAGATTTTCTGTTTGCTAGCTATGTAATCTTTGACTGTACAGTGTCATTTTTGGAAAAACACCCAATCTCACCATTACAATCTCCAGATATCACCAAATTTAGTATGCATATTCTAGTATTGAACGTTTGAATATTTAATGATAAGGATTGCGTCGGGTGCTTGGATCTTTAAACTTGCTTGTAATTCTAGTGATGATGTTGGTCTGATGAATCGTCAGGGGGTTACCAAAAACTTACAGAGGCCATGAATATGCACAACAATTTATTGTAGTCTTGTGAAGAGATCTTGGTCTGCACCAAAGTGTTGGATACACTGACTGATGACCGACTGACTGAGTGCCATTCTCATTCCAGCAAGAATATAACAACCTCTTTGTTAGAGAGTGTTATACAGTATAAGTTACTGAATTAACCTTTCATAAGGGGACCTAATGAAGTTACAAATATGACTAAATTACACAATAGAAATGACACCATGTCACCCACACTGTCTGCTATGTTGAATATCCAGTGTAAAGTTTGGAGCTGTCTGTTTTAATAAAGTCAGTATTGACAGATCATTTTAGCAGACATATTGATATTCAGGGCCAGTAACCTGTGATGTTATAAATGAGTCAAACATGGGGAGAACACGTGATCATTACCATGCTTCAATACAGGGTTTTGTATGAAAGCAGTATAGTCTTCTAAATAAATCCAGTTTAAAAAACGGTTCCCCTCTATTTGGATAGTCCGCCTACAGATAGTTTATAGAGCATTTGTAACATTTCAGCAGCTTATTAGTTGAGATTCAACAGTTCAGCTGTTTCACAAATAAAGGTTTGGTTAGGGCGTGTTCATGAACTGTCACATGTACTTTATTATCTGTTAAACATCTACAGACAAAGCGAAACAGTTGAAATGTTACAAATACTCTGGACACTCTCTGTAGGCGGGCTGTTCGAGTACAGTGTTACCTAAAAACCCTTACCCAACTTAATGTTGAGTTTTAAAAACATAGTTTCATGTAAAATCACTGGATCTTGGGTTTAGCACTCCACCGAGAATCCCATTGTTGAAGCGTAACCTCCTTTTCCAGTACAGTTTTAAAAACATAACTCCCAGCAGTTTACGTTCAGTCTTTATGCTGAGTCAGAAAACGCATTCAGTCCCAAACTGCACTGTCTCTTTGTGTCCTCCCTCTCTGTAGCCACCAGATGTCGGGTGTTGAAGCAGCTGCGAGTAGAAAGTGCCCCGATAGTGAACAGGTTTGATTACGCTCAGTGTAAGAAACTGGACATGGAACAGGTCCTGGATCAAATACTGAAAATGCCTCCTGAGAGGAACCGCATCATCTACATGCGCCCTATGCACCAGGTTGGTTTCCTTAGAAACTGAATCCTAACCATGGATGTATTAAGAGAGCTGGATACGGTGGCAGCGCTCAGTCTTGCTGCCAATTTGTCTCAGTGACCACTTCGGTATTGCAAAAGGAAACGGCTCAAAAACCACTTGTTACAATGATCGGGCATGTTAAGTTTACTTTCCAAACTATTGTCATTAAGAAAACGAGCATGTTTTTATGTGTGTAGTCAAGCTCAATACAAAAAACGTTCAGAACTTTTTTGTTATTTTGCTCGTCGAGATGGATAAGGTCTTAATGAAGCAATCAAAGTACAAGAATATAGATTGCCATTTGTACGGCACGTTAAAAATTTCTGCATGTGGCTCATAGCTAAAACGTCTTCCGGCGAATATCATTTATCAAGGCTTTCATTTTGAAGTCTCTGGAAGTCTTGAGTAACAGTCACCAGCAACCTAGCTGATTTTAGCTTTCAGCCAGTTGGACATTTTGAGCTGCTTTTAGTTGGTAAATCAGTTTTATGCAGCAAATATAGTGAAGCTTTCCATAATGTTGAAATTGTTCTCCCTGCACCTGCTTGTCTCTCTTCACCCCCTGTCTCTCGTCTCTTCCCTCGTTCTCTTTGCCCTCACTGGAACGCTCCATCTCTTTGCTTCTCTCTCCTTTCTTCAGATTGACTCAGTAGCATTGGAGCGTCAGCTCTTCCAGGGGCCCTATCCCTATCACATCGCTATAGTGCATGAGTTCAGCAACCCTCCAAACATACGCAACAAGGTTCGCATTCGCAGCTGGATGGACACCATAGCTAACATCAGCCAGTGAGTAGTATCTCTCAGAATAGTCCACCCTAGTGTCAGTGAATTGCAGATGTTGTCCAAACAGTGCTGGAATGATTATTTTTTGTTGCCTCTGCTTCCTCTGTCTCTTTGCCAAATTTAATACCAGACACTACAATGTGTGGGCTACTTTTCTAGGATATAGCTTTGAACAAAAATGTTGATTGGTAGTATGTTGTTACCATGGTGACAGCAGCTGTGGTCATGGTTAGACAATTGTTAATTGGGTCACTCACTCTTAACAGTGTGTTCACACATACTGAACAGATGCAAAGAGGCAGTCTCCCACGATCCTGAGTGTGTTTGTGTGGAGTTATCCTTAGACTGGCGCGTGACGTAGAAGGCAGCCTCCCGGACGTAGGTTGTTAATGCATCGTTCGTCTTGTTCAAGTCCCGGTATCTCGTACAGAACTGGGAAGCCGCTGACTGAGTGGATCATTTGGTTTAAAGTTCTTTTATGTAACTGCATGCAGTGTCCACTTTATTAGGTACGCCTTTACAGTCTAATGCAATCCAACACAACTGTTTTGCCTTTTACAATGCCTATAATGTTCAGTTTTTGTTGACACTGTCATAGAGGTGTTAATTCAATTCAATTTTATTTATATAGCGCCAATTCATAACAGAAGTAATCTCATTGCACTTTTCCTATAGAGCAGGTCTAGACCGAACTCTTTCTAATATTGAGGTCATAGTTAGTGATGGTGTTGTACTGGACTGCATTATACTGAGAGGTGTTTCTAATATTTTGCCCCGCTCATGTTTGTAGGGTAGGGGCAAAAACATAGAAGCACCTCAATACAATGCAGTCCAGTACAACAGCACCTTTAACTCCGACCTCAGTAATAAACATATGATCTACACATCTCATGTTCAGATGTACCTAAGTGTATGTGCTTGTTTAACACAAGGAATAAAATATGAACGGATTGGTTGTCATCATTATTATTGAAGGCACAATGGCCAGTTTTAATTTGCTAAGTAGCTATAAATAAATGTAAGAAGGTTAATCACTGTGTGCCTGTGAAAGAATACACATTCATCACACACACACACACACACACACACACACACACACACACACACACACACACACACACACACGTACGTGCTTGCTTGCCGCGCATAAACATTGGATGTAGCAAAACAGAAGGAAACCTCTAGAGAAAGACAAATGAAGCCTGTTTGATTAAACCGTGATCAGCAGATTATTAATGACCACTGTAATCTAATGAAATGCAAAGTTGAACATCACTGTGAACATGATCTATCGCTGGTGAGCCACAAACCGATCTCTGCATGTTTTTGTCTCTCTCTCAGAGAGTTAATCAAGTATGAGTTCTTCCCAGAGGCCACCAGGACAGAAGAGGATGTGAAGAAGTATCCCAAATACCCCTGGGGCCGGGACATCTATACACTGGAGGGTAATACAGTCACACCTGCATTAACCCTCACAGATTTCTAGTTCACCACTGAAGGTAGATACGTACATACACATCAACCAATCATTTTTCTTCTTTGTAGCCAGTAACACTTTTGAATCATGTATGGTGCAATTATTAAGGAGCAGGACAGTGTTGTTGGATTTATACCAAAACAGTTAGTCTTATATTAAAGTGCTGTCACTCAGATTTAATTTGAGGGTGTTTACGTCCAGATGAACAGCGTAGAAATCAGTGCCATTTTTATACATAATCCCTCCCACCTAAACGTATTGTGCATGTTAAAATGAGCTTGAAAGATGTCTTATTGAAGCCTCCAACTCACAGACATCATCACACTCTTGGTTGATACTCTGTACCCTGTAATGCAGCCAGCTTCACTTCCTGCTTGTTTGGATGGCTGCCATGTCTTTACGTTTAGGAGCTTTTTCCTGCTGCACTGCACTATAAAAAGGGCTACGAGGCCTACTGTGTTCACCCAAAATGAACACAATCAAACACCCCTTGAAGCTAAGAGTCAGCACTGTAACCTCACAGTCATTGTGTCATTTCAAAACCAATGTGCTGGAGCTCAGAGGCCGTACAAAACTGTGTCACTGTTCTATTTACAGAACATACAGCATACAGTGTCATGTTCGTTTCACATTGCTTTAAAATTGAGTAAAAGCGTAGCGTTTTCCAATGGAATCAGTTGCAGTCATGGTTTACTGATCAAAATGATTTATTTTTTAACAAGTAAATTAGTTATTTTGCCAAAATAGTTGTAAAAGAAATCAGACATTTCTCCATGCTACACCATAGCTTCAGTGATACCAAGCAGTACACCTTGTGGAAGATGTATTCCATTCTGAATGGCTGAAGGAGTCTACTGTGTGTTAATAAATGACATAGAGAAACAGTGTGTGAAGCTAAAAGTCTTCTGGATGCATCACATGGAAGAGAATTTATGGTTTTCATTCCAAACAAAACAAGTTGTTATGCTTCAAACCAACCAACCAGCTGGCAGACTGGAGACATATGAGATGTGAAGCTTCTTCTTTAAAGTTAACCGTCTTCTGTGATGTTATTGTTCAGGAGTGGTGGATGGTGCTCCCTACAGCATGATAACAGACTTCCCCTGGCTGAGGACTCTGAGAGCAGCTGATCCCAACAGCTACGCGCGCTATGACTTTGAAGACGATGAAAGCAGTGAGTGCAGTCAATACATCCATCTGTCCTATCAGCAGTCACTCCACTTGGTTGTTCCCTAAATGTACACAATTCTTAGTATTACCATTAGTAATAATACTTAGTACCATTACAGTTGTCTCTGTGACTGACAAAGACAGAACCTGATCATATAAGCACTTGAAATGTTGTCCTCTCTGTTGTGTCGCGTGTTAGCCACAATCTACGCCCCACGGCGTAAAGGCCAGCTGTCAGCTGACATCTGCATGGAGACCATCGGGGAGGAGATCTCAGAGCGCCGACAGAGCAAACGAGGAGTGTTTCAGAGAGTGGTGGTCCTCTTCCTCCATCACTGTGATACACCAGGAGAACCTGTGGATGATGACTACATCTAGACTCCACAAAACACCGCCCTGTCAGAGCTGTGTTCTTACACACTGATATGCACATGATAACTCAGAGACGTAACTAGCTTCATGGAGAAGGAATAACTACAGTTGAAGGGCACTGGGGGGGTGCTGCCAAAGATGAATGGAAGTGGCCAAAACTCAACATCTTCCAAAGATTGTACACTTTTGTGATTCCGTTCATTAGGACCAGATTGAAGGAGTAATCAGTTATCCCTTTTTAGTTCCATGAGGGAAAATACATTTTGGATTTTGGAAACATTTGGAGGAGGTTCATAACATACATGTGATGCTGATCTAATTATTTAAGCAAAATCTTAAGGCATGTATGAGCACCATAGCATACTGTGAAATTCTCAAATAAAAGCAGAGTAAAAGAAAAAAAAACGTCAAGTTGGAGAAGATTATAGCTCAAATGGTGAATTCAGCATAATGTACATTTTCATTTAGTGAATGAAAACTAAAGGCTTTCAACATGAGCTAGTTAGAAATAAAGGCCTGGGTCTAATATAGTCCTGTTCCAAATAAAGGCCTGGCTCTTTCTGCTGTTGAGGCCACTGTTGACAGCGTAACCCCAGTGTTTTCATCTGCTTTTCTTGTCTATCGTGCTAGCCCTGAACACATGCAGAGAAAGGACTATGCTGTGGTGTTGGTCTGATCTTTCATCTGTCCACTGCCACAGTCTGCCTACCTCTGTTCCATACATGTCCAATCACAGACAGAAATGGCAAAGAAAATATGCTTTTGGAGTAAATTTTATTTTCCTTCAACATGCAGAAGCGCTGGTGGATGGTATGTGTCATGGTTTAGCATTTTACCTCAGCAAGCACTAAATGGAAAGGAGACAAAGAGATGTTCAGTCCATATGAAGCAGAAGAAAATGGAACAGTTGTGGATTAACTTCCCTGCGGCTGATTTTATTAAAGTATCAGTCCTCCTTGCATGTCAGGCCTATTTGAATAAAGACTGCCAGGGAGCTAGACTTTATAAAGACTTTATGGACTTTATAACTAACTCATGTCCATCGAAACTGAAGGATCAGATGAACTACATTGTGCAGCTCAAATTTTCGCTCAAATTCTCACTCAACCAGCCTGAGCTGGACACAAATCACAACACTTCCATGCAAATATACCGTGTCCCACATGGCTTTGTCGTGTTGAGATGCTGTAGTTACCACTGACTAAGCAGTATAAAAGGAGCTAACAGAACAGCTTCAAAACTCACATACAACATCGGTCTTGTTGCCGTTGAGCAGTTCTGACCTTCCCAATGACCAAACAGAATGCTTTTGATTGGGTATTGCAGCCCTGGTCAGACATGTCCAAATATATAAGAATGAACACATCTGAAGCTTCTCTTTTCTCTCCATCATCACTGTCATAGTAATGTGTCATGTGGATAAACTGGGAGGTGTTAGAGAGAAATATACAACTGTGAGTTCATGTGCACAAGCAACATACATAAACAGGGTGACAACAGGAAATCACAGCAGTACAGTATATGTATGATGTTGCCACTGGACATCTTATCTTCCTGGTTGGCTGGTCATGCAGATAATGCAGCTTTATGTTTGTTTTTGATCCATGGCAAGTTTAAAAAAGGTGAGGGCCCAGGACCATGTGGAAAAAATAGATTTCACTTCTGAAATTCTCCAAACATTTTTCCATGTGGCTCTACTCTGACTTATTCCCACCTCAGCCAGTGTTGTCATACATGAGATCATACAGTGAATATCACTGGGATACAGCTGAGGATAATCTGATAGACACTTCTCAAAGTGGTGAAATTAGAACAATACAGCAAACAAAGACATACCAAACATACGCTCAACAGTCTATTCTGTAATGCACAAAGTTGGAAACTGACAAAACAAAACTGTTTAAATGTAGGTGGAGTCAGCTGACTGCTCAGCCCGTCTCCTGGTGCTTCACTGCTTCTCCAAGTCTGTGTGATGTCTGTCATGGATAGAAATCAGACTGCTAGATTGAAATTGTATATATTATGACAGATGGAGGATGCTCCTATCTCTAAAGTATTTTTGGGCCAGCCCTTAACCTGTCATCTATAAGGAGTTGTAACATGAACTGAACCACCAAACTGAGAAATGACTTATTTTCATTGCTAAGGATTACTAGCCCAAAATGTTCTGGATTACTTTTTGCTTTAGCATCTTGAAGGAATCAGAGAATTGGTTGACTTGTAAAGGACTTCATTGGTCATATATATGGACAGCTCTGCCCTGTAGGACTGCAGAGAATGGATAGAGCTGACTGTTCTAGGTTCAGGATGTGGGTTCTCCTCAAATATGGAAAAGGGGTTGCTTTGAGAAAGATGGAACAATGTCATTAAAAATGTTGAAAATTGAATTTGCAGGTTCTATGGACTGAATATGATGCAAGTCCAGCCTTGTTTGTGTATTGTGTACAGATGTCATGGATGACGATATGCTTCCATGGTGTTTATATGTTTATAAGGAAAGAACAAGACTATTTCACATATTAAAAAATAAAATAACGGGAAATAACTTCTGTTGTCTTTGTTGTTACATGTCCTCATTTCTGATTCTCTACCATTGAGGGTGGTATTTATTTTTAGATTCTAATATTGGAATGAAAATGGAGCCCTGTCAGTGATTTTTAAAGGAAAGTGGTCACAAGGCATCAAGATTTCTCCTCTAATGCCATTAAGCACAGCAAGCGTCAGTGCAATTTGCACATTATTTATTCACATCTGGTAAACAAAGTCAAGGGTGTGGAGCCACAAAAAGCAGTAATAGGCTATCTGATGATTCAAAAGTATAACTGATTACATAAGTCAATAAAAGTTATAGTTTTCCCTTAATTTTCAATAAGTTGATAAAAATTGAAAAGCTTTATAATACTGTCTTTACTTACTGTCAGTTGATAAAGCAAATATGAGCAGGTTTCAAATATTTCCACCCTAAATCGAGCTTTCAGCAATAGTTCAAGCAGAAAGATAATTATCATTCTAATTTCATCAGCTCTCACCAGCTCTGAGCTATTATCCAATCATTCCACTGAGATCTGTTTGTGGTTTTCTTGTCAATCACCGATCGATCATCTTAACTAAACTACGTTACCTTGTGTCTCTGCTGTCATTGTACCCAGTGGATTTCTGAGTGGCTGCTATTTATAGGGTTCTTTCTCTTTAAATCAATCTTATTGATGGGATCAATTCATTTGATACGAAGACTGAAGTCTTTGAGCCTACTGTTCATGACGAAGTTATAGAGCAGAACGGAGCTGACAGGAAGCACACACGGAGCAGATCTACCTGTACACACTGTTCTAATTCTGGCTTCACTAATCTCTGCTCTTCCTGCTTTGACAAGTTGGAGTACAGCAAGACGGAGTCACACTCTCAGTCTCTGTGTTGTGCACACACACACACACACCTCCTCGGCTGCCGTCAGTGAATGTAAACAGAGTGAAACTGCCCACAGCCTCTTGTCAGCCTGCACAGCCTCCTGCTGTTCCGCTGGACTTCCTGTGACACTAAACAGCTTCTGTTAGGTCACACTTCACACTGTTTCTACACAACACGGGCAAGCATCAATGATACAATGCATCATTCCTAGGATCATTTATTGAAGAGTCAATGCCATGGGTTGATTAATGTAAAGAAAGGGCACAGTTGGAGGTCAGAGGTCTCTGCAGGAGGAAAGTGTGGTCTAAATGAATGTGCAGTAATCACAGAACACCATACCTTAGCTTTGGATTGGTGCTCTTAGAGGTCAAGTCAATGTATACCACTACCCAAGGGAGCACACAGCTTTGTCCTTAATTATGCTCATCAGGTGCAAAGACTAATATTTCAGTGTGTCTCTTCAAAGACCTGATGTAGAGTCTTTGTATTGGGAGGCACCTTCTCAAAGCCCACCCCTCCATTTCTTCTCGTCTAATTCTTATTTTTGGCTGAACTGGTTCTTATGCACAGCTACATTATGTTCCAAAGTTACATTTTCTACAGGGAACATCAATGTGCTTGAATATGGCTCCTTTATGTGGATCACTTGGAGTTAAGACAAGTTTTCAAACTTATCAAATATCTATTTTCTGTCAATGTCATTGCTTGAAGGAGGTACAGTGGTGTGCAAAAGTGTTTGCCCCCTTCCTGATTTCTTATTTTTTTGCATGTTTGTCACACTTAAATGTTTCAGGTCAAACAAATTTAAATATTAGTTAAAGATAACACAAGTAAACACAAAATACAGTTTTTAAATGAAGGTTGTTATTATTAAGGGAAAACAAAATCCAAACCTACATGGCCCTGTGTGAAAAAGTGATTGCCTCCCAAACCTAATAACTGGTTGGGCCACCCTTAGCAGCAACAACTGCAATCAAGCGTTTGCGATAACTTGCAATGAGTCTTTTACAGCGCTGTGGAGGAATTTTGGCCCACTCATCTTGTGACAACAAATCTGCAGAATTGTTGTAATTTAGCCACATTGGAGGAACCAGAACCCAAGTTCGCTTCAGCTTGAGGTCACGAACAGATGGCCGGACATTCTCCTTCAGGAGTTTTTGGTAGACACCAGAATTCATGGTTCCATTTATCACAGCAAGTCTTCCAGGTCCTGAAGCAGCAAAACAGCCCCAGACCATCACACTACCACCACCATATTTTACTGTTGGTATGATGTTCTTTTTCTGAAATGCAGTGTTACTTTTACACCAGATGTAATGGGACACACACCTTCCAAAAAGTTCAACTTTTGTCTCATCAGTCCACAGAGTATTTTCCCAAAAGTCTTGGGGATCATCAAGATGTTTTCTGGCAAAAATGAGACGAGCCTTAATGTTCTTTTTGCTCAGCAGTGGTTTTCGCCTTGGAACTCTGCCATGCAGGCAGAGGCAGGCATACACTGACCTTAACTGAGGCAAGGGAGGCCTGCAGTTCTTTGGATGTTGTTGTAGGGTCTTTTGTGGCGCTCTTGGGGTAACGTTGGTCGGCCGGCCACTCCTGGGAAGGTTCACCACTGTTCCATGTTTTCGCCATTTGTGGATAATGGCTCTCACTGTGGTTCGCTGGAGTCCCAAAGCTTTAGAAATGGCTTTATAACCTTTTCCAGACTGACAGATCTCAATTACTTTCTTTCTCATTTGTTCCTGAATTTCTTTGGATCTCGGCATGATGTCCAGCTTTTGAAGATCTTTTGGTCTACTTCACTTTGTCAGGCAGGTCCTGTTTAAGTGATATCTTGATTAAGAACAGGTGTGGCAGTAATCAGGCCTGGGTGTGGCTAGAGAAATTGAAGGTGTGATAAACCACAGTTAAGTTATGTTTTAACATGTGGGGCAATCACTTTTTCACACAGGGCCACGTAGGTTTGGATTTTGTTTTCCCTTAATGATAACAACCTTCATTTAAAAACTGCATTTTGTGTTTACTTGTGTTATCTTTAACTAATATTTAAATTTGTTTGATCTGAAACAAACACTGCTTGCTGAAAAAAGTGTGACAAAAAAATAAGAAATCAGGAAGGGAGCAAACACTTTTTCACACCACTGTATATTGATGACATGTGGGCCGAGGATCCATAGAGGCCTTCTTTTTAAAAATATATTCATGTTCTGATCATCTTAAATGTGCAATAAATGATGACGTACACTCTACTGGTATTTACAGACTTTCATAAGAAACTTACAGACCAAGATAAAAGCTGACAGTCACCCTCCTCTTTTCCATATAGTCAGCTGCATAGACTCAGAGTTTGAGGGGAAAAACCCCCAGCTGACTTCAAGTATAACATCAAAGAGGTTTGAAGTACATTTGGGTGCCAGATACTAGTAAGGTTGAGACTTGACCTATTTGACAAAACTGCTGTACTGTGTAAATTTAAATGACAGTGTGCATGCAAAATGTAAAGTGTAGGTAGTGCTACAACAACATGATACATTTAAATGACTAACATAAATCTCTGTCACTATTTGGTTGTTCTATATTCTATTTGTTGTAGTTTACCTTATTCTGAATTATCTGACTTCTCAGAGTTTTTATCAAGTTTAGTCCTTAAAACAGATAAAGTAATTATTGTAGGTGATTTCAATATTCATGTGGACGTTGAAAATGATAGCCTTAGTACTGCGTTTATCTCATTATTAGATTCGATTGTCTTTTGTCAGAGTGTACATGAAGCCACTCACTGTTTTAACCACACCCTCGACCTTGTTCTGGTATATGGCATTGAAATTGAACATTTAATACTCTTTCCGCAGAATCCTTCTTTATCGGACCATTACTTAATAACTTTTGAGCTCCAACTACTGGACTACACGCCATTAGGCCAAAACTTCCACTCTAGATGTCTATCTGATAGTGCTGTAGCTAAATTTAAGGAACAGATTCCATCCGCATTTAATTCAATGCTGTGTCTCAATATAACCGACGACTCCTATGCTAATTTCAGCAACTAACTTCAACGCTTTCTTCATCTAAGGCATCAACCTGTCTCATTGACCCCATTCCAAGTAGGCTGCATAAAGAAGTTTTACCCTTAGTTAGCACTTCTTTACTGGATATGATCAATCTGTCTTTATTAACAGGCTATGTACTACAATCCTTTAAAGTAGCTGTAATTAAACCTCTTCTTAAAAAGCCCACTCTTGATCCAGGGGTTTTAGCCAAATACAGACCTATATTTAACCTTCCCTTTCTCTCTAAGATCCTTGAAAGCAGTCGCCAATCAGTTGTGTACGACTTTCTAAATAACAATAGTTTAGTTTATTAGAGATTTTCAGTTTGGATTTAGAGTGCATCATAGCACAGAGACAGCACTGGTGAAAATTACAAATGACCTTCGAATTGCATCAGACAATGGACTTGTCTCTGTACTTGACTTGTTAGATCTTAGTGCTGCATTCGACACCACTGAACATCACATCCTATTACAGAGACTGGAACATTCAACTGGCAACTGCACTAAGCTGGTCTGAATCCTATCTATCAGATTGATCTCAGTTTGTACATGTTAACGGTGAGTCATGGAGTTCCACAAGGTTCTGTGCTTGGACCGATTCTATTCACCTTAGATATGCTTCCTCTAAGCAATATTATTAGGAAACACTCTATAAACTTTCATTGTTATGCAGATGATACCCAATTATATCTATCGATCAAGCCAGATGAAACTAATCAGTTAACCAGACTTCAGGCATGCCTTAAGTACATAAAAACCTTGGATGACCTGCAATTTTCTGATGTTAAACTCTGAAGTTGAAGCTGAAGTTATTGTACTTGGCCCCAAACACCTCCGAGACACATTGTCTAAAGATATAGTTACTCTAGATGGCATTGCCCTGGCCTCCAGCACCACCGTAAGGAACCTCAGAGTTATCTTTGGATCAGGATTTATCCTTTAACTCCCACATGAAACAAACTTCAAGGACTGCCTTTTTTCACCTACGCAACATTGCAAAAACTAGGCACATTCTGTCTCAAAATGATGCCGAAAAACTAGTCCTAATTAGCTTCTCTGCACTGGCTCCCTATAAAAGAAGAATAGAATTTAAAATCCTTGTCCTCACCTACAAAGCTCTTAATGGTCAGGCACCATCATATCTTAAAGATCTCATAATACCATATTACCCGACTAGAACACTGCGCTCCCAGGATGCAGGGTTACTTGTGGTTCCTAGAGTCTCCAAAAGTAGACTGGGAGCCAGAGCCTTCAGTTATCAAGCTCCTCTCCTGTGAAATCAGGTCCTAGTTTGGGTTCGGGAGGCAGACACCATCTCCACATTTAAGGGTAGGCTTAAGACTTTCCTCTTTGATGAAGCTTATAGTTAGGGCTGGCTTGGGTGAGCCCTGAACCATCCCTTAGTTATGCTGCTATAGGCTATAGACTGCCGGGAGAATTCCCATGATGCACCTCTTTCCTCTCTCCTCCTCTCCATCTGTATGTATTTTTATCCCATTACTGCATGTTACTAACTCGACATCTTCTCTCTCCCGTAGTTCTGTGCTTTCTCGTTTCTCTCCTCTCTCCTTCTGTCGCTTTCAGCAGGTATTTCTGCCTCCAGAGCTGCGGGGTCTGGGTCTGTGGTTGTGGGCCACCTGCTGCCCCCGTGTTCCCGCTCGACAACTGCTACTACAATTGTTATTATTAGTCTTATTGCCATTATTATCATTATTATTATTTAATTATAAAATACAATACACCCCCCGAGTGTATCTTACCAAGTGTACTCGAGGAGCAATCAAACCAACTCCAGGGATGTTTTTGTCCAGTCCTCCCTCTCAGGCTGCATCCACATTCCACCATCTTTGCAAGGACTAGCAGATCTGAGGACCAATCATGGTCCCAAATTCTAAAATTCCCTATCTATAACTGAGTGCATTTCATTGCTAGAGGTTGTTCATTGAGGTTGAGGTTGTTTGTTCTCCTAAAAACAATACCTTGCTGTGTGCTTTCCCCATCCTTAATACATTTAAGAAATCCTTCAAAAATTGTAGTCTTTTACTTTGCATGTAGCAGATGAGTAGTTGACTTACTTTATACAGTTTGGTGGGTAGGACTCCTCTCCATATGAGGGAAAAGACTGCAAACACACACTCTGAGAGATTTATATAATATTTAGTCCTGATGTGGACTCATTGTAGATTTAGTAAAGGGTAATGTAAGTGAGTATGTGTGTGTGTCCATGCTTGGTTGCCATCACTAATAGCTCAGTCTTGTCAGGTGCTGTAAACAGTGAACCATCTCCAAACATTACCTTATTAAGACACAAGAGACAGAACAGACCGAGAGGAGAGTGTGAAGCTGGTTCGTACCTGCCCCCCTTCTCTCTCTCACATACACATCTACTTTAACATGAACTGTCTATAATAATAAATAATAAGATAAACATTCAGAAATGTTTGTCACCAGTGTTCTGTTTAACTGGTGAGTACTACTCTTACTTGTTGGTCTTTAATATTGCTGCAGATTTATGTCAGTGCCACATTTTAATCCCATGATATGACCCACCTATCAAGTTAATTTAACCAGAAGATGAAATATCTCTTTCAAAGGAGTGTTCGGGGCAAGACAGTAGACATAAGACATAAATTTTACAAAACATGTAGGACAGACTTACAATGAATTAGATCAAATATGAAGATGATCATTAAAGCTCACAAAATATATATGGGGCATAATGTAAAATAAATATACCTGATATGCAATAAATAGAAATCCTTCAAAAACAAATACATAAAATGAGATAGCACTGATAATATTTCAACCTAATAAAATAGTTATTAGGAACAGAGAGAAGATATAGGCTAATGGGGCTGAATGACAATTACATAGATGAAGAGGTGGAATGCCTGTTGTACAGGCTTCCTTGAGCAGAAGATCACTCGGTTTAGCTCAAAGAGTTCTTCATGCTTAGCCTAAGAATCTGCCAAATCAAACAGCTCTGACTGTAGGGCCAGCGGTAGTGTCTTTACCAACCAACATGAACCCTTTTTAATGATTTATTTCATTAATTACTGACTTTGCCTTAACACATATACAACAAAACTAGATTTCTGATTTGTTAGTAAGTAGTGAGAATGAGGGAGAGGAAGAGGAGGAAAAAACAGAGAGGCAGACGGTTTTCCTGTTGATAATATGCACTATTCAAGATGGCATGAGGTAGTAGTACAGTATCAAACACAGTCAAGTACAGCCACAAAGCATCTGTTACCACATCTAAATGAGCTGCAAACATGTTTTCAGTGTCTAAACAAGAACAACTTGGTACTTTATTTGATCTGCGGCTGCTAAGAACAGACACTCTGCTTCTGAACGGCTTCCGTGGACATTGGCAGTGAGATGGAGATGAGACGGAGCCATGGCCCTACCATCAACAACTAGAATTGAAGTCACCAAATCACCCCTCACCATGTAATAATATGCAACCTTTAAATATGCCTAGAATCAGTGGAGTCTGATGATTATTCCAGTTTTTGCGTGGTCTTTGATAGTCCTAGTCACAGAGCTACAGTAAAGATTATACTTTAGATGGAAGCTCAAGCTCCAGATTTATTTATCAGACAGCTCATATTTGGGCTTGAATGAAAGCCAAGAACACACCATTCAAAATGATCGCAAGCATATTACAATAACACAAGAAAAAAGTCCTCAAAGTGAGCTTGAATTGGGAAACCTCAAGTCCAATTTGCTGTAGGTCATGTGTGGCTGACCAGTCAGGAGAGCCAAAAAACAGAGCCACATCACATACACACTTGCAATGATAGCGCACTATTTTCATGAGAATTTCTAACTTTGCATTGAGCTACTTTCGACTCAGTGGGGCTCCCTGTGTTCCTGGCTGGCATTCTGTTGTGTCAGTGAGGACAGGTTGATCCTTGGATTTAATATGTTTCAGAGAAGAATAATGATCCACACATAATTGTCCCAGACTTTGACAGTAGTTTCAGTGCAGCCTGTTTGATATTGCCTCATTGGCACAGTTTTCCAGGAACATCAATAAAACAGTGTGCATTTATCTATAAATGAATGAGTGATTCCACATTATCTGTTGTCCACAGCTGCTTCATACTGTATGAAAAGCTTCTCCTTCAGATCATTAAATCCCTGCAGCCAGCTGAAGGCGAGAAAAAAGCACACTTTTAGTCTATCCTCTAGTGCTGTTGTGAGACTGGTCAGAGTGTGTCGGGGGGGGGGGCACACTGATCCAACTGTACAGCAAGTTCATCTATATACACATTAAATAAGTCGGGCTTAAGTTGCAGCCCTGACGAACACCTCTTCTCTGGGTGAAGAATTCTGTTTGTTTATCTCCAATTTTTACAGCACATCTATTTTCCAAATACATTGATTTAACCAGATCATACATTTTGCCCCCTTTACCACAATGTAGAAGTCTGTAATAAAGCCCTTTATGCCAAATAGATTAACATGATTGTTAATTAAAGATCTGTGGTGCAGTGTTTTGGGAGAAAGCCAATTAGATTTTTACTCGAGATGGTGTGCTCTTCAAGGAAATCTAGTATTCTTTTATTCAGAATACTACAGAATAGTTTACTGCTGCTGACACAGACGCCTCGGTAGTTACAGGCTCTGATTGGTCCCCCTCTGATGAACGGGGGAAACGAGCCCTTTGCACCAGATGTGGGGAAAACATCCTGACTGCAGTACGATGTTGAACAGCTTCAGCACGGCACCCTGTATCTCTGGGTGCTGCGTTTCAGCATTTCGTTTTTAATGCAGTCCGGACCGCAAGCTTTCCCTGGCCGGAGAGACTCTGTCTGTGTGGTCAGTTCTGTCCAAGTAATCGGGAAATCAGGGGGGTTTGGTTGTCTTTAATTGTTTCTTCTCATGTTTGGAGTTTTTCTTTTATAATACATTGATCTGAATTTATTAGATTTATTGGTATGTCTTTGTACAGATTTTCAAAAAGTGCTTCCCAGATGCCACCATGTTGGATGGGCAGAGCTTGTTGCTGCTTTGTGTTGAAGTTGTTCTACATATCTCAGAACTGATTTTGATTGATGGCATTTTCAATATCTCCAAGTTTGTTCCTTATTGTATGTTTATATTTGTTTTAAATGTCGTTGTCCCTGATGCGTAAGGCTGGGTTGTTTGGTTGTCTTTTCTGATGGTCCTGCATTCTTGATCAAATCATTTGTCGGCGTTTTGCTTTTTAACAGGCTTCTGTTTTTGTTTTATAAGGTCAGCTTTAACAGCTGCCTCATGAAATATCATATTGATATCATCAATGGCCTTTACAACATCTCTGGAAGGGACGAATTGATTTTGGTTATATACTGACATGTCAGTCATCAGATCAGGTGATGAATTTGTCTCCACTGTCTGGGGCCCATCTGTAAGTAGGGTTGGATTTATACAGCTTCCTGGGTTCCCGTTGTGTGTCACTCCCTTGAGCTGAGAGTTTAAAGAACACATTTATTTGGTTGTGGTCTGAAAGGGGGGGTTGCTGTCTGACAGTGAATGCACTGATAGTGGAGGGGTCCGTGTCCATAGTCTACTACCCTAGACCCAGGAGCTGAGGAGTATGTGAATCCCCTCTGAACCTACCGATAACTGTGTACAGGCCCGAGGCCGACAGAGATGCACTACCTGCCTGCCGCTTGTTGGTGGTTCCAAGGGGTGATAGTTGGTGTGGTAAACAGGTTAGACTCTCTGTCTGTCTCTCTGTCTGTCTCTGTCTGTCTCCCTCTCTCCCTCTCTCCCTCCCTCTCTCTTTTTCTCTGTCTGTCTGTCTGTCTGTCTGTCCCCCTCCCTCTCTCCCTGCCTCCCTCCCTCTCTCTCTCTCCCTCTGTCTGTCTGTCTCTCTCCCCCTCTGTCTGTCTCTGTCTGTCTGTCTCTCAGCAGTGTAATGGGTTCCACATGGTATTTCAGTTTGCTGTTCAGTCCAGTCAGCTGCCCGGTGCAGAAAAAGCCCAAATTTAGAAGAAATATGAAAATTGTCAAACATTTTTTTCATTCACTGAGGAAAATACCCCCCCTTCTCTGTTCACTCTTTCTTTCCTTCTTCTCTTTCTTCTCTTCTTCCCTTCCCTCTCTTTCTCTGCACCCTCCCCTTCTCTCTTCACATCCCCTTTTTTTCTCAGCTTCTGTCTCCTTTTACTTCTCCTCCACTCCTAACTCTCTTCCCTTCTTCACCTCTTTCTTTCCCACTCCTCATTCTTTCATTCCCTCCTCTTCTCTGTTTAGCCCTCTGTCTCTCGTGTCCCTCCATCGTTCCCAGACTCTACAGGTCACTAGTTGAGGCTTCTTGGTTCCTCTGACATCAGCCAATCAGTCATGTTTAGAGGGGGCATTCCCTGGTGTAAGGCCCGCCCCCCAGTGACCATACAAGGTAACAGTGGAATGCATGGCTTGGCAGTCCATCTGCTTCATAAGAGAGACAAACACAGAGAGCAGAGGGTGTCCCACACTGATGAGCAATCCTACTTTAGTCTGATTTGAACTTCAGCTGAAGCTTTGAAAGACTGGGTTAGAGAACTTTAGAAGGATGCCGACAGTCGCAGAGTAACCAGCCAGAGAGGACCTCATCAGTCCAGCTGCTGCAGCTGCCAGCGAGGACTCAGTAAGGTAAGAGCACAGAGATTACTTTTACCAGCGTTTTGCAATGTTTTAGTGCTTCTACTACATTACATCACTGGCAATCATTTTTCAAAGCATACCACATTTTTATTGTTTTTTTAAATCATACAGGCAGCAAGTTGAAACTTGCTGGAGTTAGGTTATCCATCACAATGAACATAATGTCATCATGCTTGGATGTTGTCAAAGTAAGGTTTTTGAACATTCATAAGAAAAGTCTGCACAGCATTACAACGCCACTGAAGGCTGCGCACACTGTGTGATTCTGGTCGGTCCTAGACTAAAGTTAACAACCCCGAGTGGAGCGGTGAAATCTTCTGGTGTTGCTTCAGAACAGGCACGTCCACTGCCGGCGCAGTCAGAGGTTTGAACAGACAAGCTCTCACAACGGGACCTCTGCATAAGACAGCTGACTGCTCACAGTTCAGGTTTTGTCACAGTGTGACATGCAGTGAACCTGGAAGATCGTTGTTGGCACACAGTGTGTAGGGGCCTTGAGATGGATGACCTAACTCAAGCAAGTTTTAAGAGCAAAAATCTGAACACTGTGGTATATTCTGATAAATGCTGAGTCGTCATGCAAAGTACATGTGACCTGGGTAAAGTCTGGTAAGTGTGGTTCTTAAACGGCTGCTGTGTTCCTCCTGCAGTGCTTACTGAGAACGGGACTGTAACTGTACAGCACTCTGGATCACTTCACTCCTGTTAGTTACATCAAAATGCCATTTTCATTTGTTCTTATTGAAGAAGCCTAGAATGCACTTAGGATTTCTTTTTGTCTCCATGGTAAAAACATAAATTCATTGTCTTCCCCCATCCATTTACAGGCCTACTGAGAGGGGTCCTGAGAAGATTAACAGGATGGGGAAGTAGAAAAAATCCTATTTCTGTTACAAAAAATGCGTTTATTTTTTTGGAATTTGCTCTAAGCTTAAATGAAGCGTAGATTGTACCCCTAAAAAACAGTTTGAGAAGGAACAATGACTCTCTGGCTGGACTGATCACAAACAGCAGACACATGCAGCCTGTGCCCAGGGGTCCCAGTAGACACTGCTTTGTTTTAAGGTGTCATAGGTCAAAGAGGTTGGCCACTGATTTACAGTTTCCAAATTCACCACTTAGAGGGAGGGGGATCATGTCAAAAAATCCAATCTTGCATCGTGGGGCAGGGTGGGGTGCCGTGCTGTCGGAGCAACAACCTGATGTGAAACCCTGGTGCAGTATGGCTGGCATTCATCTCACACAGCAGGCGGCAGCAGTGACTGGGACCAAATCTGCACGTGTACAGGGAGCAGTGGGTGTTAAAGCAAGAGGAGCATCAGAGCAGGTAGGAGGACCACACACACACACGTCTGTCTTTCTGTGCATGTGAGGACCCTAACCCTAGCCTCAACCATCACAGCTAAATGCCAAACTCCAAACCTTACCATGATGAATGGAGAGGCTTGGATCACGGCTTTATTTCTTCCACCACTAGGCCTAACCAGCAGATTGTGAATGTGTTTTATCATTCGAGGAGTGTTTGTACTCATTGTACTTGTGCCAGTGCACCGGGAGCTACAACTGCACGACTGTAGACCGCATTCTTTTAAACCTAACCTAATCATAATTCTAACCTGAAGCTTAAAGCCAAGTATTAACCTTCAAACTGTCCTTTGACGTAGTGAGGGCCAGCCACTCCCCACAATGCAGAAATGTCCTCACTGTGATGGTTTAAACCTGCAATTGGCCCTAACAAAGATAGCAATGCAAGCCCACACACACATGTTTATTTGAACCGGACTCGACAGCACGGTTAGAGCAACAATGCATTTTTGACTTCTAGTGGAAGTGATTGAGTGTTCTGTGACTCGAGGCTTTCACCAGCTGAGAGCCTTCCCACAGCAGTACTGATGGTGCACAGCCACTGCCACTCTTATGCTCCCCAAGCCTCAGTTCCTCTTAATTAGCACTAAAGTTCATTCTTGGCTGCTTATACTGACAGGCTGGCTGGTTGAGGAGGTTAATGGTAATGTAACATAGTGTCATACTGAGGTCCCTGTTCCCAAAGTCCAGCTAATCAAATATGCGTTATAGTCCCCCAGCAGCCAGGAGCCGCCGTCCTGCTGAGGACTGGGACGGACATGAGAAAGTGTGTGAGAGGAGGAAATGCTGTATTTATTTACTGAGCAGTCAAAAGTCTTAAGAGCACTGGGTTAGGAGGACTTTCACATAACCCCCTACACACACACATCCTCACGCCAGTCCCCCTCTGGGACCAAGAGACCATGATTCCCAGGGTCTATTTCACATGGGAGAAGGGGGGTAGAAGGAGGAGGAGAGGCATATGGAAGGTGAGAAAGTGGGAGGAAGAGATGGAGAGAGACGAACTCCTCTGAAGGCCAGTCCACACAGCTCGTCCCTCACCCGTCTCGCAGAGCGGATGCTCGTCCGTCTTCCCACACGCCGAGTGTGACGTGCGTTACCACTTCGGAAGCTTTCTCCATTCAAGTCCCACAAATCTCACGCTGTTTGTATGTCGAGAACTTATCAACAGTATCCGTAACGATTGTCGCTAGGCTTTCTGCTTTCCCCACGGAAGTGGCCAGCTCTCACGCTTCAGCTGGCAGTGAAACTGTCCAGAACGACAGCTCAGCTGCCCACACCACTTACTTACATTTTAAACGCTGTCAGCCATTAGCTCCTCTCACTGCACACGCTTCCTCTGACACCGTTTCGCCTTCAGCTGCGACCCCCATGCAATATTTCACATGCAACATTTTAAGACATTCAAACCCGTTCATATTGTTTACGGTGTTTGTTTCTCTTCACTGTGGTCTTTTGTAGTTATTTTAGTTTTAGTTAGTTCATTGAAAACACTGCTGTGTTTTGCTGCAGTCACTTTCTGTTGTCAGCCACGCAGGACCTGGCGCTGCGAGCAGCAGTCCTTCCCGATCCTGCTGACCTCCGGGCCTCCGACGCGGATGATGTCTTTGACTCCTCTGGACTGGATTTCTACAAAAGACAAAAGTGACTCGATGAGATCAGTAAGTAGCTGTGTGGGCATGTCCTCTGTCATTTTGGTTTAGATAACCAAAAGTGATTCTGCAGCGAATGTTTTAATAAATGTACACGTATTGTCTTGCACTTCAGCATATGTCGGAGGTTTTCTGTTGTCAACACCAGCCTTAGTGACACCCTGTAGGCCCCTTCCAGCACCCTTAGCCCCTCAGAAAAACCCCTCGGCCAGTGGGTCAACCTTTTTGGCTTGTGATCCCTTAAAATGAAGCAATGTCTACGTGTGAGCCTTCATTCCAGGTCATGGTCTCAGTGTAGACATGATTTGTGAGAAGTCACTGTAAAGCAGAGGCTGTTTATTTCCTTTTCCTCCGTAGATAACAGATTTATTATTATTTCTTTCTTATTCTCTTAATTGTCTTGTGACTCCTAAGATTTTTCTTAATGTAAGAGCCCTCTGGGGGCCCCAACCTCTAGGCTGGGAACCATTGCCCTAGGAAAATTACAACACTCTTTTTGCCTGTTTTTTCATCTCCTCAAGTTCCTTTCAGCACTAAATTCTTTTCAATACGCCCTCCAGCGCTCATAACAGCCCTTATGTTCTCCCCTGCACCACCACCAAGCTCCTGCTTTCGCTGCTCCGACCAGGCTCCAGGGTCTGGCTCGCTGCTCCGCTCAGCATTACCATTTTTGGTAATTGATTTTAAGACCCACTTTTACGGTTGTGCTTTGTCTGTTTCTGTTCAGATCATTTTCGCTACTCTGACACCGTGTTTAGTTCTTCAGTCACTGGAGGAGTAAATCTGACTGCTTATATTGTGAGGTTGTTCTCATTTTAAAAAATTTGATTTCACATTACTGTGTGTGTGTGTGTGTGTGTGAGAGACATTTAGTGTGACAGACAGACAGACGGAGAGAGGGCTTCCTGTGTGTGATTTACAGAGCCAAGGGGAAAGAGAAAGAAGACCATATTAGGCAATGTTTGGCTCAACAGGAGAGATGGCTCTGGCTGTTATCACAGTCTGTCCAAACACACACACACACACACTCATGCACGCTCACACAGACACGTTGCACTGTGACACATCCTCCCAGCACAGGGCGTTATTGGCATGACAGAAAATCCAAAGTGTTGAAACGTTTAGGTTTTTACTTTGAGTCCATCAGGCAGTGTGTATCCAGCGGCATTCTGAGGAAAACTGTTTAACACCCCCCCCCCCGGGTCTAGTTTTGATTGGTCTAGAATAATGTACAAATGGGATGGAGGGAATTTCATTTGTGGTACTCACTCACTCACACTCCACGCATCCAAAACTTTACGGAGCCACTGCCGGTTTTGTTGCACTGGATTGTGTTACTCTGTCTGTAATATTTGGTCCGGCCCAGATTATGGATTGTGAGGATCAAAATATCTGGAATACCTTTCGTTCCACAGCGCTACAGCTGCACACTGTTGTCTGCCCCAGTGTCTTTTTTGACACTACTACACACTAGGAGTTGCCACTGTCAGTAACACAGAGGCTTCAGGCTACATTTTGATATTTCGTTTTTAATGTCAAATGGAAAAAATAAACAACACTCACTGAAATCAGCTGATGGAAATGCTTTGAGACTTATCACTAGGACTACAACAGACAACGGAAAGCAACATCATGACAAAAATCCATGACATCATTCTTAGCTTGAAGGGGTTTGTGTGCGTGTGTGTGTGTGAGAAGTTTGCTGTGTCACTATGATGGGGTACCATGGCTGCAAAATGTGCCAGCCACTGGCCCAACCTTTGTGGCATGAACACACAGCCAGGCTGCTGCAGGGCCTGTGTGCACTGCACACACACACACTGCACACACACACGCTGCACACACGCTGCACACACACACGCTGCACACACGCTGCACACACACACGCTGCACACACGCTGCACACACACACGCTGCACACACGCTGCACATACACTGCACACACGCTGCACACACACACGCTGCAACACACACTGTGACACACACTGCACACACACTGCACACACACTGCAACACACACTGTCACTTTGGTAGATACACAGATCAGTTCGTAGATTTATTTTAGGATGGAACCTGAGAAATCCGTAAGCCTCTCAAAGGAGGGTCAGATGATTTCATATTAGAGGTAATGTATGTTTAAAATTCCTTAAATTCAAAAAGTTTCATATGTCATGTCATTATTCTGCAGATGTTGGTGATGACATTCAAATGACATGACATCATATGCCAGTGTTAGCTTTATCCAATGATTATATATTATTATTATATACATTAGTATCATTCCATCCTCTCCTTTCACCATGCTGCGACCACCTTGAGAGAAAACCCTAAAATGAGTCACATGTCGGTTTTAGCTGAGGTGGCTTTTCATTATCTCCACTGAAGAAAGGAAAGCTGCATTTTACCAGCAGCTGCTGGATATTTCGGGCCCCTTACAGCAGCTCACCAGCTGCTCTGACATGAGAAATCCCTGTTTGTTCCAGGGCCCCTCTCAGCTCTGGAGCCCCTGAATGAACCAGGCTTTTGTCTCCAGCAGAAAGGGATTCCATGTGAACGTTTCGCCCACTGAGAAATCTGGAAATCTGAACAGATGTACAAATGATAGAAACTAATTGTTCTATGGCAAAAGAATGAGAGCAAGCAGGTCTACTGCTACTTGTTTCCATTTTGAGTCTCACTACTTGTGAGACGCCGCATGTTTAAGTCCAGTAGACTGTCCCGAGTGAACAGGAACAGACAACAGAGCTTCTTCTTAAATAATGAGTTAAAGGAAAAGGCCCTCAGCTTCTTGCTTTCTCTCCCAGAGTGAGTTGAGGATCTGTCTGCGGGAACAGTTGTCCATCAGTGGTTTGAGCGCGTGACTCGCCGAGACACAAGGCGTTAATTAGTGAGCTCTCAGGTGTCGGTAGGTGTTCTTTTGAACCCCCCGGTCACATCTTCATCCTGCCTTGGCCTCAGCCCGCTTTTTGTTCAGTCTTGAGCGCGATGCTGCTGGATTCAAATACACAACAAAGTGTATTCGAATCAAAGGTGGTGATGGTGATGACTGAGAGAAAGAGAGAGCAACTCTTTCCCATCACGTGTGTGAGTCTGATGTTTCCTGTCTTTAGAGGACGCTCCCGTCTCTTGCATCACTCTGATGCGAGCTTGAGCTTTAACTGTGAGCTCACTTCAGCTAACGATGACTCAGCTGAGTTTCTGTTGTGTTGAACTGTATATTTTCAACAGAAATCTGTGCAGCCCGTGGAACGAACACGGTGTTGTTTGGTGCCGTGCTGCATCTCTGGTCAGTTGGTAGTCTGAGATGAATGTGGTGTGAAACTCAGGGAACAGGATGTCATGTACCACACACACACACACACACACAGTCAGGCTGGGAGAGGGCAGGTTTGTTTGTTGGTTTAGTTAGTGAGGGCCACACTTCCTGAGGACAGACCTCGAGACATGACCTACTGTGGGAGAGAGAGAGTCTTTCTTCTTAATATGGACTTGTTGAGCCCAGAGCAGAGGGAGATAAAGGCCTCCTCTCCCTCTGCTGCCTTTTAAGTGAGTCTCTCCCCACTGTGACTAGAAAAGGGAATGTATGTAGCCAGCTGGGTGGGTGGGTGGGGGGGGGGTGGGGGGGGGGTGGTGGGGGTGACAGACTATCAGCGGGAGCGATCGCAGACTGGAAGAGGGAATGTTTATCCAAAGCAGCAATCCCATTTTCCATGATCCCCAAAATAAAAGTCTGGCTCAAGCCTTATATGGGCAGACTGGGAGTTTCCAGCCAAGCAGAGTCAGGACATTCCTGGAAAACACCCGGCTCCTTCTCCCCCCGTCTTTATATGTCTCTCTCCGTGTCTCAGTGATAAAGAAGGTAACTGGTGCTCAGAGGACATTAAAAGCCCATGAGGACATTGTGATCATACAGTTTATTTAAAAATGTGTGTAAAATAGAAGTTCACTGTGTTCTTTTATCAGGTGGTGCTGTTGAGATAATGGAGATCAAAGATGGAGATCCGACAGTCTGCACTAGCGGTAAGATGAACGACTGCAAGACTCTAAAGCGTGTTATCTGTTTTGCACTTTAACAACAATATCTGTACATTCGATATGAATCCAGAAACGTTCCCATAGCAGCTTCTTATCTTCCAGAACAACATTTCATCTACTGAGATCACAGGCAGCTATTTCCACCAACCGCTGCCTGCGCTCACTCTCTCAAGTCCAGAGCTGTGGCTCTTTTCCACAGTCTTACAATAATTCTGGGCGATATAGTTACAGGTTGAACAATAAAAAAAAACAGGCGCTGCACATGACCCGACATACCGACATGCAATGTGTTAGTAAGGTGTTGCTCCACCACGAGCCTCCCGCACAGCTCCAGCGCTTCGAACGTATTATTTCCATACCCGGCAAAGCGTTCAGTGAGCCCTGGTGAAACTGAATGGAAGCACCTGGATTCTGATCTGCATCGCACAAAGCCACCTGTAGTTGAGACCTGAGTGTGCAGGGACACACTGGTTAAGTCAGATTGGACAGATTCATGAGTGCAGGCTCAACTCAGCGTCCTCTCACATTCTCACGCGTTCCAAATGTGACATAAAGCTCGTCCTGCCCTCCCAGCTCTGTCCCTGTGCATTCTCAGATCTGAATGTCTGGGTTTAGGGTAGGGAAAGCTTCGTGGTTAAAGGAAACCAACATTCACTGGTGGGACATCTTTACCCTTTGCCGCACTCCAACAACATCATGCTTCTTCTTGCTTTGGTCCTGAACATCACATGAACAAGCTGTGGGCCACTTCAACTGAAGGACCACAGTAGTCCTGTCACTCCTCTGGAGTTGGTGTTGAACATAAAGTGGGACTCTGATCAAAGGAAGCTGTCATAGTGGAGCAAGAGGAGTCGCTTCTGAAATATAGTGTGTGTGTGTGTGTGTGTGTGTGTGTGTGTGTGTGTGTACGTGCAGATGTCTGCTGCTGCAATGTCTCTTAACAAAGTATGTGTGTTGTGTTTCAGATGTCAGAGAGGAGCATGTAGTAGACAGGTGAGTATCACACACACACAATCATTGTAAAAGGCTGGTTTGTGAGTGTGTGCATGTGGAAAGTCAGCGAGCAGCAGCGGGGCAGGAAGTTGGCATTATGTAGGTCCACTGGGGTTTAAAGTCATTTCCTGTTTACCCCTCCCCAACAAGAATGTTTGTGTTGTGCTCTCCATCGCTCTCTCACACAACACGCACTCTTTTCCACGTCCTTTTTTGTGTCCCGCTGCTTTCACTGATATTTCTGATGCGTTAGTAGAAAGACTGCAGAAGCTGTTGCTGCAGAAATCATTCTTATGATGCTAAACTGTGTCTTAGGTGTAAATGAAGACACTGTCGCATCATGCCAGGTCTTTCCCCCTGGGGTCCCCCCCTAGTTTTGATTTCTCTAGAATGTGTCGGTAGGTGTTCTTTTGAACCCCCCGGTCACATCTTCATCCTGCCTTGGCCTCAGCCCGCTTTTTATTCAGTCTTGAGCGCGATGCTGCTGGATTCAAATACACAACAAAGTGTATTCGAATCAAAGGTGGTGATGGTGATGACTGAGAGAAAGAGAGAGCAACTCTTTCCCATCACATGTGTGAGTCTGATGTTTCCTGTCTTTAGAGGACGCTCCCGTCTCTTGCATCACTCTGATGCGAGCTTGAGCTTTAACTGTGAGCTCACTTCAGCTAACGATGACTCAGCTGAGTTTCTGTTGTGTTGAACTGTATATTTTCAACAGAAATCTGTGCAGCCCGTGGAAAGAACACGGCCCTGGTCCTTCCCTGCGGCCCATGGTGCAGTGCTGCATCTCTGGTCAGTTGGTAGTCTGAGATGAAGCACTGTAGCTCGGGACGGAGGACAGAAATTCCAGTCTGAGCATACCCAGAGCCAGGTAACCGCATCCAGCAGCAGCTCTGGTTTGCTTCAGACTGAATGATATGAAACAAAGGGTCATGGGACAGGAGACACCTTGTGGATCACAGTCCGTCAGGAACTACATTGGTCCATTCACAGGAAGGGTGTTCCTGTTAACTTTATTTTGTTCAGAGGACATGAAAATTGAAGTTGTAGAATTCATCACAAAATGAGGATTAGGGAAAAAATGGAAAAATTCACACTTTTGCTTAAAACTATTTAAAATATTTTGTTGTAATAATTTCAAAACAAACTTTGATTGACTTTTAAAGAATGCTTAATGTCTCATTAATTTCTATTAATAAATGACTATCAAATTCAACATTCAATTTCAGATAGAGGAAGTTACATGTAATCAATCCTATGACCGCCGTCTGCCACATTCCATGATTTAAGTGTTTAGGAGCTTGGAAACTGTCCCGTCTGTGTTGATGGTGCCATGTCTAATGTGCAATCTATAAATGGGAAGTATGCAAACCACAGCTGGAGGACTGGGATCCATTGGTGTTGATGTGATGATGGGTGATGATGATGGACGGATCACATCAGAAGAGGAAGAGCTGACTGACCTCTTGTTTTTCTTCTCCTCTCTCCTGGGGTCCAGTTTTCCCAGGAATCCCTTGACCTATCAGAAAGGGGGATTCCTGGAAATACTGTTCTTGGGGGTGGGGCTTATCAGCAATTCCATGTACAGTATTATGCCATATTTATGGATGTGTGTAATAATGTTCTAGAGAAGAGAAACACAAGTGTGACTTGTTACCCAGCGGTTTGAATCAGCCCCCCTTATTACTGATCATTGTTGAATAAACATTCAAAACAAAGAAATATTTGTATATAGCCTATTGTCATTTACTGCACATGAATACTGCAGTTTGGGATTCGATCCTTAAAATCCTACATAAGTACAAGGACAGAAGTATTGTCAGCTTCATGCAGTAAAATATCTCCTGTGACTGATATCTGATTTTATCTGATATTATTCAGATAGTTTTATTTATATAGCGCCAATTCATAACTGAAGTTTTCTCATTGCACTTTTTCTACAGAGCAGGTCTAGACCGAACTCTTTATAATATTATATTAGATTGTTAATACTGATGCATCAATGTTAGAGCAACATTTTACTGTTCTAGCTGCTTGAGGTGGCGCTAGTTTTAACTGCTTTATACACAGTTAGCTAGTTTTATACACAGCTTATTTTATACACAGTTAGCTAGTTTTATACACAGCTAGTTTTATACACAGCTTATTTTATACACAGTTAGCTAGTTTTAACTGCTTTATACACAGTTAGCTAGTTTTAACTGCTTTATACACAGTTAGCTTGTTTTATACACAGCTAGTTTTATACACAGCTTATTTTATACACAGTTAGCTAGTTTTAACTGCTTTATACACAGTTAGCTTGTTTTATACACAGCTAGTTTTATACACAGCTTATTTTATACACAGCTAGTTTTAACTGCTTTATACACAGTTAGCTAGTTTTATACACAGCTTATTTTATACACAGTTAGCTTATTTTATACACAGTTAGCTAGTTTTAACTGCTTTATACACAGTTAGCTAGTTTTATACACAGCTAGTTTTATACACAGCTTATTTTATACACAGTTAGCTTGTTTTATACACAGTTAGCTAGTTTTAACTGCTTTATACACAGTTAGCTTGTTTTATACACAGTTAGCTAGTTTTAACTACTTTATACACAGTTAGCTAGTTTTATACACAGCTAGTTTTATACACAGCTAGTTTTATACACAGCTTATTTTATACACAGTTAGCTTATTTTATACACAGTTAGCTAGTTTTAACTGCTTTATACACAGTTTGCTAGTTTTATACACAGCTAGTTTTATACACAGTTAGCTTGTTTTATACACAGTTAGCTAGTTTTAACTGCTTTATACACAGTTAGCTTGTTTTATACACAGTTAGCTAGTTTTAACTGCTTTATACACAGTTAGCTAGTTTAGTCCAGTGGTTCCCAACCTAGGGGTCGGCTCCCTCCAAAGGGTCACCAGATAAATCTGAGGGGTCGTGAGATGATTAGAAGGGTAGGAAAGGAAAAGGCATTTACATTTATTTCTCTAATCTTTGTTTTTTGTGTGAATTATTTTAATCACTGCTTTGGGCTTCATTTAAATGAAACCATGTGAGAAGTTCAGAGGGGAAATGTTTTTTTGTTGAAACAACTTAAAGACATCTGAAACATGACAGGAGACACAACTAGACACTGACTTTTTATAAGAGGTCACAAGTCAGAAAAGTTGGGAACCACTGTTTCAATTTTTAACAATGTGTTGTATTTTATAAGCTTATCATGTCTTTTTTAAATGTAAAATCTTAATCTGTAAATTAGCTAACTAGTAACCATAGCTTTCAGATAAATGTAATAGAGTAAAAAGTACAATATTTGCCCCCAAAATGTAATGAAGTTGAAATATAAAGCATCATCAAATGAAAATACTACAAGCACAAGTACAGGTACCTGAAGTACTGTACTTGAGTAAATGTACTTACTGTTTGTTTTTGGCCTCAGGTCAGGTGTAATAAACAACAACAATGCAACACAACTGAACACCGTCAGAATACAGTAACAGTACAGATCTTTATTAGACTGTACGGACTAAATATGCATCTAACTTCAAACTTTAGTTGTGAGTGCCGGAAACACTGTACACTAGAAATGGTGTGGAAAATAGAAATAAAAAGAATCATAAAGTATATGAGTAAGACACACACTTGGATAAAAAAAGTACTGCATTTATCATCAGAGCTTGGTCAGCTGTATTCCTGTAATGGTTTAAGAATCTCTTAGCCTACGTCATATTGTATAAGAGGAGTAAGAGAGTTGAGAAGAACTGTAAATAAACAAGAGCAAAGAAGGCTAGGAATGTAAAATACTGTATTATAGTAAATACATAACTGCATTTTCATTATCATAACTTGAAGGTGGTGAGCAACTTAAGAATAATCAAAGAGGCAAGAATTTAAGTCAGAAAAGTAATGACAATAAATGAATGAGTAAAAGCAACAGCATCCACATATCTACTGATGAGTTGGTTGGAAATATTGTATTTGTTGTAAGATTTTGAAATGAATTTCTTTGACACTACTTTAGAAAACAGCCAGCTTCTCCTCCAGCTGATGTCTTCCAGATATGATCAATAATCAAATCCGCACAAAGGGGCCTTCAGCTTCTACTTTGAGGAATTTGATGAATATGCTTGTATACCATAAACCATGTATGTCAGCTCCACCAAAACATACGTGACTTTATAAGGTGGATTCATGCTTTAATCAAAGACCTGTATTCTTTACAAGGAACAAGAAAGTCACGTCTATCCATAAAAGCACTCACAGCAGGGACAGCCCTCACATCCGGGCTGGGGTTACCATCTCCCCACACACAGCCTGTACAGTGTTGGCATCTTTCTGGAGCAGTGTTAAATAGGGCGGTGTAGTCCCTCATTCGTCCAGGAGTGTTCCATCGTAGAAAAGGTTTCAGTCGTAGTCATCTGGACGCTGTTTTCAGAATCAAGATGTTTCGGCTCCCATCCGGAAGTCATTCTCAATTGTGAAAAAATGGGACGGGAACTGGAAATGTAAGCTACTCTGTGTTACATAAGCCCCGCCCTCAGGAAGGAGTCTACTTGAGTATCTGCTGTTTACCTGCCTAGTTTCATCTGAAACTGTCCTAATGGTTTCCAAGACGGCCCAGTAATCAGTAATCAGGCCTATTGTAACAACAGGCCTGAAAACAGTGTCCAGATGACTACGACTGAAACCTTTTCTACGATAGTGTTAAATAGTGTTAATAAGTGTAAAACACTGATGTTGTATGTCCCGTTAAAATACAAGCAATCAGGCACCGTAAAACTATAACAGTTTTAAGTGTTGGGGCTCCTCCTGCCGACATAAAATCACAGAATTATGATGTGTGACCACAAGGTGGCGCAGTTGTAGCATGTAGTTGCACATGGAAACACAGGAACACACAGGCCTTCCTCCTCCTCAAGGAAGTCAACTTCCCATATTCAGACATAAGAATGTGTGCTTATAGGATGTTCTCAGTCATCAGCCTGCTGATAGTGTCCCATGTTTTCTCACAGCAGGGAACAGACACAGAACTCCTCCCATGCTGCTTAGCAGATCACCGAGTCCTACAGAAACACTCCGGTCCTTCCTGTTCTGTCTATATAACAGCAGGTGTGGCTGTCACACACACACACACACACACACACACACACACACACACACACACACACACACATATACACACAACATATTGATGTTGAAGGCCTTTCTTGGTTATGAATGACCTCTCTATGGACACAAGTATGTTCAGGGTGATTGGATTTAAAACACATGTCCTATACACTAATATGTCACTCTGCTAAAATGTTAATCTTCAGAACTTAAAGGTGCTATTGATAATACTGATAACATCCAGCCACTAGGTGGCGCACTCCCCCCCTCCAGTACATTCCAGTGGGTGCCAGTTCGTTGCACAACCTGCATATTTCATTGTCGAGTGGAGTGAGACTCAGTCATGTCAAGTGATGAATTTTTCGGGATAGACTACTTAATTCATTTAGCAACATGTAAGTATACATCAGGTATATATTTAGGTTACTTTGTGCAGTGGTGTTTCATGAAACGTTATCTATGGTAATGTTAGGATATGGCTAGCTAGCTTTAGGTAACCCTTTCCCCCCCATCATTTAATACTTATAGGGGCCCTATGTTGCAACACTTACCGTAAAATGACATTTCAATCATCTTACACTATAAGACATTAGGTAAATATTAACATTTTAATCCAATCAAAGAGCACAGTACAGTACATTGTAGGGATGCCATTAAAACCCACAGCGCTCAGCATTAGACAGACAGCTACAGTAAAAGTTGAAAAGTGTTTTCTAGCTGAAAACAAATCTCGTAAAAAACAGCTGAGTGCCACACAGCAACAATGGCTACAGGGAGAAAGGACGACTACACGATCATGTCAGTATTTTCAGATTTTTATATTAACATGAGTACCGTAGCTGTTGAGCTCAACGCAGCTGGCTACATGGCTAGCTAGCCACAAGTACCTCAGCAAAGTGTCTCATAATAGGGCTAACGTTAGACTGCTATATGAGATGAAACCCTCAACAACAGTCACGTTTTGGGTCTAAACAGTATTAATGAGCAGGTTTACAGTAGTTCGGAACTTTAATTTACCTTCAACATGACACATTGGTAATATAGTGGGATCCCACGTCCACTCCGTTCTTAAAGAAGAGTGACTGTCTTTTCATAAGTGGACCAGTCCGCCACTGGCCCGGACGGACCAGTGACTGGTCAGTCAACTTGCCCTGCATAAACTTGTACTGGCCCCGGGCCATCGGTTATGTCGGACCCTGACCCACTTCTAAATCCCCTCTGATACGCATCTTCGCTATATTGTTAATTGTTTGAGGGAACTATAACGTTAGCTAACTGTCAGTAATACTAAAGTAGCTCCTCGGGGACTGAAGCTGTTATTTTTCTGATTTTGACAATCTAACCGGTGACAACACTTTAGTTAAGGTCGTAAGGACCTTACCGACGGCTGTCGGCAGTTGTTGTTTATTTTGTTTAAATATGAAGAACTGTAATTTTATGGGTTATTGTTGTTCGGACGATTAAGCTAAGATCGCTAATATGTGCTAATGTCAGTGTCTGTTTTTTCCACACTAACTGGCAGCTATACCATGTGATACCAACGTCGTTATACTATTGGCTCACAAGCCTTGTTAGAAGCAGGAACCAACATCAGACGTCTCACACAGACGTAAACAAAACATTCATTTTGGACCCGTCAACAATTTTAAACATATTAATTCACAATCATAATTTTTATTTTTTTTCCTTTCTAAAAGCTCTGTGCATGTATTCTTTTTTTTTAAATATTCGTCTACATAAAATTTTTATCAATATAACCTTTAAAGTAGTTATGAGTGTGTTGCTTTCTCCTCACTTAAAAATATATAAAATATATAAAAATATATAATAATATAATATTCTGTCTGTAATATATCTGTGATAATGCCACCCTCACAATCAGTGCGAAGAAAAGGGAAAGAAAACATGATCAGGTGAAACACACAAAAGATCTGAATCCCAGTCAGAGTGCTGAGGCAGTTAAGGAGAAATGCACAAACATAATGAGAGAGCTCATTACAACACGAGGGAGAGAAACGAGATGAGGCAGGCTGATGGGAGTTTGGCAGCAGGGCTCCACCCACACACAGGTAGAATCTGTCCTGTCACGCAGAGCAGCACACCGTGAATAAAAGCCCCGGCCTCTGAGCAGCAGCAGGCATAGCGGTTGAACTACTCTGGAACAGTACAGGATGTACAGTACTCAAAGTCATAGGTACCACCAGCTTTCTGTAAAATATGCAAGAGCTGCTGTGTCTCAAAAAGCATCCTCTAATCTGAATCCTCCAGCAATGGCTGAGAGAAAATGATTTACTGAGGTAAACGTGACCAAACCACCGTGGAAAATACCCCATCTTGTAGCCAGATAAAAACTTAGTTTAGTTTCACTGTTGGATGGTGATGAGGCAGGGGCCATTTTCCCCACCCAAATTTATCCTGCTGGGATCAGACTGGTGACTTTCCAGTCACAGTCTAATCACCACTGTCCCACCACCACATATAGGGATTTTCAGTCTTTCAAGAAATAAGGAGGACAGAAGGAAGAAGGAAGGAAGGGGAAAAAGAAGGAAAGAAGAGTGATGTTAGTAATATTTTGTGAGCTTTTCTCCTGTTTAATAAGCAACCTAACACAACCATCAGATCCATGTGATGCAGTGAATGAAATGTAGTGGAGATAAAGGAGCAAGTCTCCAAAATGGAAACACTCATGCAAAGCAGGAGAGCACCACAGCTGTAGTTTAGTGCGTTATTTGAGTAAATATTACTCCCGTGGTTGTGACACTGTATTTGAGGTCATGCTTTTCAGTCACTATATATCATTATCATATCCAAATGATTGGCAGATATTTCCGTAACACAAGGCTTTTTGTCAGCATTAAGCATATGGCCTGCCATCTACAGTGTCATTTTCTGTACTTACAGTGTACCAGTACAGTACATGTACACGTAGGTACAAGGAAACAAGATGTGAAGTTCAGGAATACGGGGAACTGTATCTTAAACTGTAGGTGTTTTTAACAGGTACCTTTTCCAATATTGCATATGACCATTACTGAGCACCAAGCTGGATGTTTGGGGGTTTCAAAATGACCGGATACTACTTACCTACACTGGAGGAGTTTTTTAGGTTTGGGGTACCGACTAAATTACCACAGGATACGTTTGTGTTTTTTTCTTCGTCCGGGTGAAGGAGTGTTGTGAGGAACAGACTGTAGGCCTAAAGGTCACTGTGTATGTTGTAAAGTGGGTCTACTTATGGACCTACAACATTGTACTGACAGGGGACATCAGACGCCTGAGGTGGCCCCCTGTTGTTACACAGCATGCTGCTCATTGTTGTTATGGCGAACAGGAGGTAGATGATGAGGTTTCTGCAGTAAATACAGCTGAAGTGAAAACCAGGAGTGTTCATCTCACAAGACGATCGATTTTATGTCGTGTCACAGTTACCTGTCATGAACAGTAAAGGATATGAACACTACAGTCACTGAAAAACTTTATTGAGAGTCATTGCACAATATCAAATTAAAATATGACATGGTGAGCGATGGGTCATTTCCTAGCTTTCAAACTCAGCACGTCTTCTAACGGTAAACTAACTTTACACAATGCAAAGTTCCAAAACTGAACAGACCTGATGCCAAAACCACAGGCAAACTCCGTCTATACAAAACATGTCTTTAGTGTCCCTCAACACAGAAGACAGTCGGCTCACTTCACCAGCAAATGCCGATGGCGGACGCTCGTTCATGACCTGCGCGGCTCTCAAGGATGGCCACTCCCCCTCGTGTACCCCGTAGTATTAGAATACTAACTTCACATCTTGTGTCCTTTACCTACACGTATGTGTCAGGACGGACTGTGCTGGTACACCGTTAAATGATACTGTAAATTGGGCAGAAGTACGCTGTACGTTGTGGGCTGAATGCCTGGAAAAAGCCAAGAACAGTGGATGGACAGTGAGGGAAATATCAGCGATGTTAAACTGATGTTCTTGTGCTTTACTTGAATACTTCTACTCCACTTCTTCTGAAAACCTATATTGAGCACATTCTTATACTGTAAGTTACATTACCCAACAGTATATAAAATACTATTTATTTACTTTGCTTGAATTAATTAGCGCCTTGACCAGCTACAACACTGAAACTTTATCTCAGCATCTGGTCAAATGCTCAACAGGGCATCTGGATTTTCAGCACAACACTGGGTCACAAAAACCCCTGAGCCTTCTGCTGCCTTACGTCATCAATCCGTCTTTTCAACAAAGCCTCCAAGTAAATGGACTGGACTGCTTCACCAGCTGGTTGAGTTTCACACCGGTCACGGGTCCCTGGTTGGTTTGCTTTCCGTACCGCTCTTGTTAATACTGATGCACACGTAAATACTGTATGTAAATATAAGAAAAGCTCAAAGAAAACAGAGCACATAGAGAGGGGAGAACTAATTCTATTTCTAAACCAACTAACACAGATGTGAAAGGATTTGTCTGATGCAGCTCTGCAGGTAACAATGACTGACTGGTCACATTGTCCAGACTATTCATGTTTCCATGACACCTCCTCTTTAACGGCAATTGATTGAATTTATTAATTTCATTCAAAAGATTGGCACATGGCACGGAAAGTGAATCTTTACATCATTTCAGGCTCACAGGAGAGACACTACTACAAGAGTGTAGAATATAAAAACAGATGAAGCAGATATAAAACGTGAACAATAAAATGAAATGATGTTTTTAGCTATGACTAACACATGGGGAGAATCCATCTTCAAGCTACCTACTGATCTACTGAGCACAGACTCATGGGATGCATTTCAAAATAAATCTGGGTACTTGAATCACACCAATTATAATAATAGCAAATGCACATTTTGATATATTTGGTAATTAAGATATGTCCTCTAATGAACATAAATCAGGAGTCCACGGGATTATTGAACCAGGACCTCCAAACATTCAGAAAAGTTCCAACTTCCAGCACAAATGATCCTTCATCACTTTATTCTGTGGAGTCTTGATAATATCTGTGTAATATGATATTCTGTCTGAAAACTTCCCCTTTGCTTTATTTACATATATTCTGCTAGTTTATGTGTTTTTGAACACAGAAATGATGACCTGTATTTATGAATTCTGAGTTACTCATGAAGTCAGTCATGTAGTCTTTCAGACCAGATACAGTCTCACCTTTACTCCAGTAGTTACTATGATGGCTAATTCTCCATAAGGGATGTAGAATTATGTGTACTAGTCAAAGGAAGTCGAGGAGTGACGTACTCTGTTCGTGCTGACTAACGCTAAGTAAACACTGAGTGTTCTCCTTGATCTCACCTCATGTACAGGTCACTTTGGACAAAAGCTACTGGCAAATGAACAAATGGATAAATGTACATGTACATGTAGTGTACATGTGCTGCAGTTTGTAGCATCCAACAGAAACTGAGCATTAGATATTTTACTGATGTAACTACATAAAGCTGGTTAGACAACTTTACACGTGGAACTGTGTCAAAGTGTGTGTGTGTCATTGGAGGAGGTGTCTACAGGTAAAAGCGTGTCCCACAGCACACACACATCACACACACCTGAGGCCAATAGTCTGTTGAAACCCAGTGTGAAGATTTGTCAGAAAGGAGCGGCCAAGCAGCACACACACACACACACACACACACACACACACACACACACACACACACACTAATATATCCTTCCCCATATGTGCGTATTTAAACCAGCAGAAATACACCTTGCTGGGTGTGGCTCTCCTGAACTTTCACTGACTCACACTGACTCACTGACTCACTGACTCACTAATCAGAGATCAATTATGTCTCTCAATTAAGGCGCCTCTATACAGCAAGTCAGTAAAGGCTTAACTTCTTGGGGTCACACGTGATGAGCAACTATCCTGGGGAGGTCACATTAACAACATAGCTGCAAACATGGGATGAGGGGTATCTGCTATAAGAAGGTGCTTCCCATGTCCCCATGTGCAGGTAACATGAGCTGTAATATTGTCTGATTGTGATTACAGCTCAGTAATCTGAAAAAAGGTGCTGGAAGAGCTTCAGTTAGTGCTGAATAGAGCAGAACGATTAGTTAGTAGTAGTTCGTACTGTCCTCTGTTTTATTTGAGTGTGAAATGTATGCTCTATAGCCCCCTCAAAAACTTTAACAATGGACACTTTGTGACACTTTTTTTCTTTGGCTTAATTACAGACATCATGGCAGAGAGAGTCTTCAGCCTCACCAGCAGACAGACAACATGTAATATATAAACTAACCAATAAACAACACAAATAAATAACAGAAACACACGGAGAAACAAAGTCAAACTAGAACTAAACTAGAGCTTAAAGTCCTTCATAATGTGTAATTACAGAAAGTCATTTCTGGGTTCTTTTCCTCAGGGGCCTGATGGCAAAAGCTCTGTCCCCCTTAGTTTCCATCCTGGACTCAGGAACAGACAGGAGACCCCTGCCCGCAGATCTCAAACTACGTGAGGGTTCATAAGGGATTACAAGGTCTAAAATATAATCTGGAGCCAGGCCATGAAGAGCCTTAAAAGTAATCAACAAGATCTTAAAATAAAACAAACAGGGAGCCAATGTAAAGAGACTAAAACAGGTGTGATGTACTTCTTGGTCCTGGTTTACAGCCGAGCAACTGAGTTCTGTACAGTCTGCAGTCGTTTCAGAGTTTTTAGATTAAGACAAGTGAACAGGCTGTTACAGTAATCAAGGTGTGAGGAGATAAAAGCATGTGCAACAGTTTCTGCATCATTAAGATTTAAAATAGATCAGATTTTTGCAATGTTTCTGAGGTGATAAAAACATGATTGGACAAACTTAGTGATATGTTGCTCAAAACATAAAGTGCTATAGAGCCAGCTGTTTCTAAGCAGCAGTGAAGGAGTGCAGCTGGTTTCAGACACAGCAGTCTCTCACAGTGTTACAGCTGGTTAATGACAGCTGAACAGTTTGATGTAAATATGCTGCCAGTTATTTACTCCAAAGTCTGGATAGCTTGGCCTCTGCTGCTTCAATTTAAAATGTAAACTCTTGTGAGTCCCCCAACATAACGGAAGAGCAATTCTCCTTCAGCAACATGAACTCTTTGAGGTTTCACTTGTATATTTCATTGAGTCTCTGCTAGTCTCACTTGTACGTACAGTAAAGACAAATGTATTAACATGGTTGGGTGTCCATGGCCTGACTTGCTCCAATAATAAAGCAGTGAAAATTAAATATGAACATGGCTGCCCATATTGAAATGAGGCACTGATGCCTTTACATAGAAAAAGATTTATTTTGCACATGTTTTGAAGCAGGTTTCATTTTGACAACAGTAACAGTAATTTGTAATATTGCTCCAAATCTTCTTCTGGTTGTAGTTTTTTGAGCTCATTTGAAGAGATCGGTGGTTTCTTTACTCTTAAGCTGGGCAGAACCTGCATTTTTATTAATGTTGTGCATCGTGTCACACTACAGATTTTTAATCATAAAAACATACCACTACTATGTTCACACTGTAAGAAGACTGAGTCTCCAAAAATATTGCCAAAGACAAAGGCAATTAATGGAAAGCAACGAAAAAAAGAAAAATATGGAGCTGCAAATGTCTGGAAGATACAGACTATGTGGTCCGTCTGTTCTGCATCAAGGTTCAGTTTTATTTCAGTCACAGCAGCAGTAGCCACATCATGTACAATACTAGTTTATAATGGATCTTTTGACCGCAGCCGTGTGGGACGTCAGAAATCCATCTGATGATCCAACAGCCAGATCATTGATTTTTCATGTAATTAATCAGGTATCGTGACCCCCCCCCCTCAAAATGAACGTCACACGACAGCTGACCTGGCAACCTGGCAGAGATTTGGCCCCATTCAGTGTCTACAGTGGCTCCATGTAGAACCGAAGAACACTTGGAGGATGGTCCTATTAATGCTTGCTTTATTTATATAGCGCCAATTCATAACTGAAGTTATCTCATTGCACTTTTCTCTTTATAATATTATTTACAGAGACCCAACAAATCCCACCCTGAGCAAGCACTTGGCGACAGTGGCAAGGAAAAACTTCCTTTAAGAGGCAGAAACCTTGGACAGAACCAGACTCAATGGTGGGCGGTCATCCAGAGAGAGAGAGAGAGAGAGAGAGAGAAAGATGGAGAGAGAGATAGAGAGAGAGACAGCAAACATCTGACACGTTGCTGAAGGAAAATAAGCGACAGCGAAGGAGGAGGTAAAGACATGAGGGGACAGGAGGCCAGACACACACACGCACGCACTTTGTACTTCTATACTTGTGAGGACCCTCATTCACATAATGCATTGCCCAGCCCCTTACCCTAACATTAATCATCACTGAAAGTGAGGACTGGCCAAAATGTCCTCACTTCTAAGGTCTAAAACTCGAATTGGTTCTCACAAAGATAGATGTACAAATACACATGCACGCACGCACGCACCTCTGTCCAAAAGGAAGGCTGTGTGGAGGATAGGGCAGAGTGATGATCAGGAGAAACCTTGTCATTATAAGCCAAGCAGACAAAATATTTAGACTGGAGCACTTCAAACAGGGCTCCAAGTGGAATCAATTCAACAAAACGTTCTGTTCGAGTCAGAACATTTCATTAAATGAGCACATTTTCTTAAACGCACACAAAGTGAGAACACTCCTGTTCTTCCCCAGCTAAGGATTACAGAGGAGACAAAAAGCTGCCTGTCCTCCCAAGAAAAATTACAGCAAATCCACAAAAATAATATGTTTGCATTCAAGTGACAGCTCCCTCTTACAGCCATAGGAATTATGACTGTTGTCCGTCGGGGCAAAAGGAGGAAGTAGTGTGATGTTATTATAGAGCCACTTAGTCCGCAGGGGGAAGAGGTCAAGATGGATGGTCAACAAAACATCAGACTTTAACACAGTGGACACTCAACAGTCAACACTGGCTTCTTTTAACCATGACCGTGGTCAGGAAGCGCAGCTCAGTCTTGTCAAGGTTGAGATTCAGGTGGTGTGCAGACATCCACTGAAAGATGTCAGCCAGACATGCAGACATTCGTGCTGCCATCCTGTACGTGCAGTCCTTTACACTGCAATACAGTATGCAGATATATAAGCGGTGAGCTTTAACCCATTTAGGTGGCCAACATTGTGCCCAATGTAAACAGAAGCCTATTTTTGTACATCAATATTTCACTTTTGATCTGCTTATTATCTATGCCCCATCAGTTATCTAAAAGGTAAACAGCCTAATTTTTACAACCCAAACATTTGTTTATTAGTTTGTATCAGTGCTCAAGGGGCGTAGTTAAGGACAATGTTTCATTATGCTTACTCCTTGAACCTACCGGATCAACTCATGAAATTATATAAATATAGCATGGTCATGGTTAATCCTGTATAAATATACAATTGTAAAGAAAGAAAAAGAAAATTTTGCTGTTTTAGATGTTGGGTCTTTCTGTAGTTCTGCCCATCATTCCTACTAGTTGTGATCACATTTAAATAACCAACATCATTGCTGGGAACAGTCACTACTGAAAACAGCACTAATATTGAGATAGAAAGATTTTCAACAAATGCATTGGTCAGTCATATTATCTAAGCCTAATTGTTTGGAAGTGAAAATAAAAAGTGAACACACCCAAATCTGCAGTCTGGACCATTAGGTATGCATGTTTACAATTATCAGATGGGGTAATTAAAAAACTATCTACCTTTGTTTTCATTTCCAAGGTGAAAGAAGAGTTTTACATGAATATAGTTCTACTGTGGACCTGTCTGATGACTCTTTGACCTTAGCCAAGTTAAGAATTCAAACTAAATCTTCTGCCAGCCAGTTTACACCTTGTCCATTTTATTATAAAATAAATAAATAACAGCTATGCCTGCAACAGCAACTATTTCCACTCTTTCGTTGGATGTGAACAGGTTACTAAGAATGGTCTGACGGTACGCTCACACTGACTCTCCATGCAACAAAACTGTCACTCAGCCCCAAAACAGGATGTGATGTCACAGTTCCAACGTGGCTAATACAATGTACGAGAATGACGCAGCAGAGTACGAGAGTTATTCAGCAGAGTACGAGAGTGACGCAACGGAGTACGAGAGTGACCAGCAGGGTACGAGAGTGATGCAGCAGAGTACGAGAGTTATTCAGCAGAGTACAAGAGTGACGCAACGGAGTACGAGGGTGACACAACGGAGTACGAGAGTGATGCAACGGAGTACGAGGGTGACACAACGGAGTACGAGAGTGACACAACGGAGTACGAGAGTGATGCAACGGAGTACGAGAGTGATGCAACGGAGTACGAGAGTGATCAGCAGGTTATGAGAGTGATGCAGCAGAGTACGAGAGTGACGCAACAGAGTATGAGAGTGACCAGCAGGGCACGAGAGTGACGCAACGGAGTACGAGGGTGACACAACGGAGTACGAGAGTGACCAGCAGGGTATGAGAGTGACGCAGCAGAGTACAAGAGTGACCAGCAGGGTACAAGAGTGATGCAGCAGAGTACGAGAGTTATTCAGCAGAGTACAAGAGTGACGCAATGGAGTACGAGAGTGACCAGCAGGGTACGAGAGTGATGCAGCAGAGTACGAGAGTTATTCAGCAGAGTACAAGAGTGACGCAACGGAGTACGAGGGTGACACAACGGAGTACGAGAGTGACCAGCAGGGTATGAGAGTGACGCAGCAGAGTACAAGAGTGACCAGCAGGGTACAAGAGTGATGCAGCAGAGTACGAGAGTTATTCAGCAGAGTACAAGAGTGACGCAACGGAGTACGAGAGTGATCAGCAGGTTATGAGAGTGACGCAGCATAGTACGAGGGTGACACAACGGAGTACGAGAGTGACCAGCAGAGTACGAGGGTGACACAACGGAGTACGAGAGTGACCAGCAGGGTATGAGAGTGTACGAGGGAGAGTACGAGGGTGACGCAACGGAGTACGAGGGTGACGCAACGGAGTACGAGAGTGACCAGCAGAGTACAGGGTGACAGGGAGTGATGAGAGTGGGTGACGCGGAGCAGAGTGACCAGCAGGGTAAGAGGGCGCAGCAGAGTAAGAGGGTGACACAACGGAGTACGAGAGTGACGCAACGGAGTACGAGAGTGATCAGCAGGTTATGAGAGTGATGCAGCAGAGTATGAGAGTGACGCAACAGAGTATGAGAGTGACCAGCAGGGCACGAGAGTGACGCAACGGAGTACGAGGGTGACACAACGGAGTACGAGAGTGACCAGCAGGGTATGAGAGTGACGCAGCAGAGTACAAGAGTGACCAGCAGGGTACAAGAGTGATGCAGCAGAGTACGAGAGTTATTCAGCAGAGTACAAGAGTGACGCAACGGAGTACGAGAGTGATCAGCAGGTTATGAGAGTGACGCAGCAGAGTACGAGGGTGACACAACGGAGTACGAGAGTGACGCAGCAGAGTACGAGGGTGACACAACGGAGTACGAGAGTGACCAGCAGGGTATGAGAGTGACGCAGCAGAGTACGAGGGTGACGCAACGGAGTACGAGGGTGACGCAACGGAGTACGAGAGTGACCAGCAGAGTACGAGGGTGACACAACGGAGTACGAGAGTGACGCAGCGGAGTACGAGGGTGACACAACGGAGTACGAGAGTGACCAGCAGGGTATGAGAGTGACGCAGCAGAGTACAAGAGTGACCAGCAGGGTACAAGAGTGATGCAGCAGAGTACGAGAGTTATTCAGCAGAGTACAAGAGTGACGCAAGGTGAGAGTGATCAGCAGGTTATGAGAGTGATGCAGCAGAGTGAGAGTGACGCAGCAGAGTATGAGAGTGACCAGCAGGGCACGAGAGTGACACAACGGAGTGAGAGGGTGACACAACGGAGTACGAGAGTGACCAGCAGGGTATGAGAGTGACGCAGCAGAGTACAAGAGTGACCAGCAGGGTACAAGAGTGATGCAGCAGAGTACGAGAGTTATTCAGCAGAGTACAAGAGTGACGCAACGGAGTACGAGAGTGATCAGCAGGTTATGAGAGTGACGCAGCAGAGTACGAGGGTGACACAACGGAGTACGAGAGTGACCAGCAGAGTACGAGGGTGACACAACGGAGTACGAGAGTGACCAGCAGGGTATGAGAGTGACGCAGCAGAGTACGAGGGTGACGCAACGGAGTACGAGGGTGACGCAACGGAGTACGAGAGTGACCAGCAGAGTACGAGGGTGACACAACGGAGTACGAGAGTGACGCAGCGGAGTACGAGGGTGACACAACGGAGTACGAGAGTGACCAGCAGTGTATGAGAGTGACGCAGCAGAGTACAAGAGTGACCAGCAGGGTACAAGAGTGATGCAGCAGGGTACAAGAGTGATGCAGCACAGTACGAGAGTTATTCAGCAGAGTACAAGAGTGGCGCAACGGAGTACGAGAGCAGGTTATGAGAGTGACGCAGCAGAGTATGAGGGTGACACAACGGTGCGAGTGACGCAGCGGAGTACGAGGGTGATGCAACGGAGTACGAGGGTGACCAGCAGGGTATGAGAGTGACGCAACGTGGTATATGAGTGACCAGCAGGGTATGAGAGTGATGCAGCGGAGTACGAGAGTGACGCAGCGGGGTACGACAGTGACAAGCAGGGCAGGAGAGTGACACAGCTGGGTAGAGGAGTGACGCAGCGGGGTACAAGATTGACACAATGGAGTACGAAAGTGACCAGCAGGGCAGCTGTCATTCCTATTATTACTAATTTATTAATATTAACACTACAATTACTATTCTACTATTTAAAAAAAATAAATAAAAAATTCGAGGTGGTATTTGCATTGTGCCCCCCCCCCCCTCAAAACCTAACACGGCAGCGGCGGATGGCCGCCCACCATTGAGTCTGGTTCTGCTCGAGGTTTCTGCCTCTTAAAGGAAGTTTTTCCTTGCCACTGTCGCCAAGTGCTTGCTCATGGTGGGATTTGTTGGGTCTCTGTAAATAATATAAAGAGTTCGGTCTAGACCTGCTCTGTAGGAAAAGTGCAATGAGATAACTTCTGTTATGAATTGGCGCTTTATAAATAACATTGAATTGAATTAATCCACGTGGTGGCCTAGCGAGTATTTGGGGCAGCAGGACGTTGTGTGTGTTCATGGTAATGAAGGAACATGTCACCCAGTGCAACAGTGTGGCTCACTGATGGGTTTTTAAGTTTTTGGAATAAGATCGATCAGGCTTTGATACACAATACTTGTTAGTCTGCATATGGGATTAGTTGAGAACAAGAAAAAAAATCTATATCAATTTATCCTTTAATGACCTGGACACTGGAATGACCTGATATCAGAACCAATACTTTCGCATTTAACTAAAAATGTATATTTGTTTTGCTGTCACATGCAGACAAGTTACAGCAGTATTTTCAGCATCTGGACTTCTCACCATGTAACTGCAGTGTGTGCAGAGCCTCTCATGCAGCACTGCAGAGTGTTTTTCCTAAAACAGGAACAGCAACATCTCTGGGAGGCATTTCTTACCTTGATGACACATTTCAGTTCACCCAAACTCACCTCTTCATCTAACCACCTCACTGTGGCTGCTGCCACTTCTAGTATGCCTCCCAAAACTCACCCCCAAATTTCTACAACTCAGCTCTGACCACATGGAAATGCGTGTATTCTTAAATAGACTTGTAAATTGGGATTCAAATGTGGGTGCCCTTCATGTTTAGTCTCATCTATCTACTGTATGTCCACCAAAAAAAGGCTCAAAGCTGCACAGATCTATAATCAATATTTTGAATTTTGTTTGGCCATTTGTTGGGATAACGACAGGCAGCAAGAACAGAAGCAGCAATGTGAAGTGACCGCATTTGTTTTATGATTCAAATGAAGTTTCTTGACTTAATACTGATCACCCATTTCAATTGTTTAAACAGACTTCCGAAGAAAAAGAGGCATTTTATATCACAATTTTGTTAATAAATCAATATTGATCACTGACACCTCTGATGATCAACTAAGTTAACTGCTTTAAAGTCGCAATCCCTATACTCTCACATTGTTTGCCCAACACGGCCTTTAGTAGCTTGTGATCATTTCATTAAATGTTGAGACAGTGCCTTAAGAAGTTTTTTTATTAAATGTTTTACCTTTAAGAGGTTTAGTCTCATGATCCAGCACACTTTGACTCTTCAAAACAACACAGCATAAACACAGGAGAAAGAGCAGAGGGCGGTATGAATTCATTCTGTGTACTGTGCAGCAGCAATATAGTTTCCACTGTTTGGATGTTTATCCTTCAGGCAGAATAACAACACATTTAACATGAAATGTTTAAGATATTCTTAAAATAAAATTAAGAAAACTAATTTGTGGGTTGTTTTATGTACTCTGACTGTACAATGTTCAGTACTGCATGTGCAGTTTGCACTGTGCAATGGCGGCAGATTAACAGGGACAAAAAACAGCAGTGGGAGAAAAGAAGATCACTGTAAAACTCAAAAGTACTTTTAAGTTTAAACGGCGTACGCGTATCAAAAATGCTCATGGTGTGGAGATGGAGAACCTGTAACAATGCCATTTGTATAACCTGAAAAGATCAATCAGCAGGGCATGTTCAGACAGAAATCATACACACGACTGGTGCTTCACATTTTCTTCTGAGACAGTTTTCATTGTGCAGGTGGTTGATAATGACTTGTGCTTGGAGGTCAGAGTTATGTCATGTTTTTATTGGTATTTTTGGAGAAGACCATAGGTTTTACAACAGATTTAATAATAATTCAGAGCTCTAAAGAGAGGGAGAGAGCCAGAGTATCATTCTACCATTGACTGTTGCCATCAGCTGCTTATATTGTCAGGCAAACTCCTAATCACCATAGGAAAACAAAAAAGAAAACAAGAAAAAAATCCAACATTTTTGATTTTTTAGTAAATAACATCCAGGGTTGCATCATTCAATTATTTCAGAAACAAAAAGGGAGAACAGTTTTCAGGTTTACATGTTTTAACATTTGCTTGGTAAAAGGAGGGAGTGAAATAATGAAGGAGTGAAAAGGGGAAGAGATGCTTTGAGATGTTTCCACTGGGAGAGAAGAACAGAGGGTCAGATGACTATCTTCTTAACTTCAGTTTCCAAAGAAACCTTACAAAAAGTCAACAGTGAAAGGAGGACAGAGACAGGGGTGGATGGGGGAAGGGTGTGTGTGTGTGTGTGTGTGTGTGTGTGTGTGTGTCTGGGGTGGGGGCAGGGGGCTACAGCCTCCACATCCAAAAAAACCTGCTTTTTCATTCTTCTTTTCTTTCGGAGTGCAGAGTTTTATTATATATACATATGAATATATAGATAACACAGCTGACAAAGGCGTGTGTAAATCCATACATTTCCATTACATAGATAGTTATTATGGAAGGAGAGACACAGACTTTCTGTTTGTCGCTTGTCCAGGAAGAGAGACTTGTTGGTCCTGGTCACCAACGCTTCTGCAGCTCTGCTCTGGGCAGAGACCACTCAGAAACCTACAGACACAGACAGAAACACAGGCAGCATCATTAGCACAGTGTTCGGAAGCCCACAGACGGTGGTGTCAGAGACACAGGCTCAACAGCCACCAGCAGGTTAGTGTCTGAAAGCAGGACAGCAGTGAAGAACAGGACACTGGAAGGAACAAATGGTACATTAAATAGGAATAGTGTCCTTAAAGGTGGGGTATACGATTCTGGAATAGTCCAATACCATGACAAATACCATGATTCAGAGCGAACAGCGACACAGCAAGTAATGTAACTAACGTTAGCTAGGTTGTGGGTTAGCAAACTGCCAGAGAGGTCGAGACGCTTTCCCAGAGCCAGCACAGCAGCTCCAGACAGCGACGCTCACAACTCTCCTGCTGCTACAGCTAACATCACAACAGCAGCACAGCTTGGCAAACTAGAAAGTTAGCTGAATGTCCGTGGGCAAGTCCTTTAACGTCACCTGACACACACATCATGGCTGGAACAGTGTTTGTTTGTTTCCCATTCACAGAGCCAGGGCTGAGTACAAACACCGGAGGGTTTTTCAGCGCACACACTGAGCGGACAGCTAGCAGATATTCACTGAATTTGCCAAAAAGACGTGTACTGGATTAGAATCTCTGACCCACCTTTAAGAGAGGTGCAGGAGAAAATCATGATACAGGACATACCAAAGTACAGTTCTTTAACTTTGTTCAATATCCCAGTTTGAAATACTCACTCTCCATAGTTGTCTCAGGTAATTTGAACACACTTTCAGGAAGTTATATTCCATTGTCCAGTTGCATTAAGCATCTTCAAATATTTTCTTGAGTTCACTTATTTTATTTTTCAAGACATCAAGTTGCAAAACTCAAATTCTGTGCTTAAACACAGAAAGAACAAAAGGTCCCTGGAAATGCACCAAAGGATAAAGCCAGATATGTGAAAGAACGTTTCCTGTTTTTCCACAGCACAATGTTGTTGGCAGAGGCAATAAGGAAGAACACTCGGAGGTCTTTATACTTTTGGAGAGAGGGAAACCCTGCACACTACTTTGTCTGGTCAGGTTATGTCTTCTGTCATATCGCAATACTTTTCCTCGTTTGTGCTTATTCATTAATCACAGTAGTTCTTAAACTGAGAGACTCACTTGCTATGATACATGGGAGCTACCTGAACATGGACTTAAATAGGAGAACTGTGTGAGCATTTGCACAAATTGTGCATGACATGAAGGCAGATAACCCGTGAACATCACAAGGTTTGGACGCATGTTACTACAGCAGTGTTCTCTGCACTGGGAGCTGATTAATCAGCTTTCAGCTCTAATTTTTTGGACGTTGCCAGCAAGTTTAGTGGTTAGCAATATCTAACGAAACTGGTCCATCTCAGTGGTTTGTAATCAAACAAAGAAAAATCCTCACTGAGATAGGCAGCACAGGCATTATGGATGCGACTGTCAGGCTTTTAGAGCTGATAGGCTAGAGTTCATGACAATCAAAAGACACGATATTTTCCTTTTTTACATTTTTTAAACGATTTAAATTGAGAGGACTAATGCCACTCATTAGGGTTGGGCTGACAGCCATCGACCACTGAAACCTCTACCATCGTTAACATTGTGATTTTGAAAATGCAATAAAAGCTTTGTGAGGTAACTTAAGCATAGTGTTAACTGTTCCTGCTGCAGCTTTCAGACCGTGGTCAGGAAGCACAGGGAAGACTGTTTTCCTCCAGGGCTGAAGTTGATGCTAACCACCTTCACTTTTACCCAGCAGCTGGGAGGCAAGACACGGGAACGTCTTGGGTACTGAGGAGCTGCAGCGTTTATTCATGGGCAAACTGTAACCTACGCTGTACATTTACTGCCACTCCACTGCTAACCTTTCCCTCTGCTCTGATCGCCAACACCTGTCTGCTCTGAGTGCAGTCACCATCACTCTCTCGCTCGCCCGCCCACACACTCACTGAGGATGGGCTTTCTGGACCACTGTCATATTTCCCTTTAAAGCGAGCATTCTGTGGAGGCTAACTCATTACTTTCTGTAAGTGCAACAAAGTAAAATTTCACCAAAGAAGTTATTGTGGCTGTAACTGTGACAAAAGATGCAGGAAGTATGCAGTTAGTCATTAAGGGGGGGGTTCAGAGTATTTTATAGGTTAGAGATGGGTCTCATTTTAACATCTGTTTTTAACATCTGTTTAAGATCTGTTTTATAAGTTGAACTATGTAAGTGACGAGTTGCAGTGCTTACTGTAGTTTAGATTTAAAAATCAGAAAGTTATTCGGTGCCACTGCCTGCTCAACTGGAAATGTATGTAAGAGAAAATTAACAAGAATATTAAGAAAAAATTAAAATGACTGATTGTATAATTTTTTTTTTTAAATTAAAGTGAAAGCTATTAAAAGACAATATGACTCAGCATTAAATCAGGTTTTAAACTGTACAACAGATTGACTAATAAGCCAGTTTTCCAATAAAGTTATGTACAAAGTGCCGTTGATAGCTCATGTCTGAACCAGGAAAACAGCAGCTTGTCCTGGCTGTGTGACTGTCCACACTGGACCTGTTGAAGCCTAAACTGACAGCAAAACTACTTCTACTTCGCAACTCTATAACGACAAAGGCATAAACGATTGGCCCAGTAGCATCCTACGATACATCCATGGCCAGCCAGTGCATCTGTGGAAGTTCACTTCTGATTAGTATCGCTGACCAATCTTGATTTAACTCTGAACTGACTTAGGTGAACGAGAATTGGTGTCCCTACTAGGATTGAGCGAGTACTCGGCTGAAGGGAGTATCCGGTACAAATAATTACCACTTTTTATGAGTACGAGTATCATCAGAGTAAAATGTGTTAATATCTGTAAATGTATCTCGTAAATATAGCTTATAGCTATAGCTAACTTAAAAAAAACAAACAAAAAAAACCCTTACTCTGAAGCTCAATTCTGAGGCTGTTCTGTAAATAGTTTTCTAATAAAGATAGCAACTTCTGATCAATCCATATCAATTAACTTCCGGTCTGTTTAGCACATTTCCGGTTTAAGCACCACCCACATCCGGTTTAAGCCCCGCCCGTTCCAAGTACAGGTACGAATACATATAATTTTGTTGGCTGAACAGATACAGATAATGATGTACTCGCTCATGCCTAGTCCCTACCTTTTCCGTTTCATGAAATGTCGCATTTTCAGAAAGCGTGTTCAGTGTTTACAGATGACACTAAAAAGTGCTGAACACGGCTTTGACATGCTTGTCAAATTTGTTGTCATGGTTTGTGACTCATGAAGTTATTGAAGTCGGAGTATCATTCGTTCATGTTTATGTTGTGGGTTTCTGACTTCTGCTACTGCTCTACTCTGCGCTAAAAGTGACCGCTGCATGCAGCTACTGTAGAAACATGGCAGTTCAACATGGCGGCCTTTGTGGAAGGGGACCCGCTCCCTCTGTCGATATAAACGGCTCACTAAGGTAACGAAAACACAACGACTCTTATTTTCAGGTGATTATACACTAATGAAAACATACTTACAAATATTATATTCCATTTCTGCCAATAGCTCCTCCTAAATGGAGGAGCTGGACCTTTAAATCACAAATAAAGCTACTTCGACGACCCTGGTCACAAGATGCCGCTGTACGACCTGAGCATGTCAAAATCAAGGAGCTTTATTGTCTCCTCATAGTACATCACAGAATAACTGTCTAAACCTAAATGTGGGGACAAAAACCAAGTCACTGGTGGGTTTAATGCAAGAAACCTTACAGACTGTAGGAAATGCTATTTATGTGCACTTGGCCACTCCAACGTTGATAGCAGGCTACAGTCACTGATTAACCTGGTTATTATTTCTGATTAACAGTTGTGCCAACATTTTTTTTTTTTTAATTCCTTCAAATTTACCTTCATTTTTAGTTTCAAAAATGCTTTACAAACATTTTCTTTGAATCTGCATGCGCCCGCGAGGTAAGTGCTGACTGCGCAAACTGGAGAAACAATACAAAACAAAATGCTTGTGTTTTGTCTATTTGCATGTGTTTTCTTAAGTTGCAGTGAGTTTTCCCTTGTCCACCACCGTGGCTCTACTCTGTTAGTGTTTGGTCTAATGTTGGAGGTGTTTTGCACCTCTGAGCCACTGTACAAAATAGTCAAGGCAAAGCAAACAAGTACCCCATATCTAATATTAAAACATGTCCTGAGGAAATTTTTAATACACTGCGTTTCTGAGGCTGTTCCAAGAGAAAGATCTAAGATTGTTGTCAGTTGATTGTCAGTTTGTTGCTTTTTGCAGATCTGTAATGCTCCAAGTAAGGCATATTAGTTGAAATTATATCTCTTGTTCACAAATGGCCCTTTCAAACAGACAGAATGACCTGACTGTACAGTGTCTGCAATCGAATGGGACAGTGTTATCTGACTTATGGCCCTCCTCATCACCAGGACTGGACCACCAGCTTTCATGAACTCTACTAGAGAAGATTATGCCAGGCAATGTTATTAATGTTTTAAGAAATTTATGTAATTAATAACCAAAGTGGTTTTTAACAAGAAAAATCAACAGAAAGTCAAAATGTGACAGTAAGTGTATGAGAAATTAAACTGAAACCATAGTATTTCATGTAATGTTATTTTGTGTAAATCTATGTAAATCTGTGGTTTCGCAGCAATGTGTATGGAACTAGCTGCCACATACTGACAATTTGACTTGATGACATATGCAGTAAAAATGACTTCTTCTGCATATAATAAAATGAAAGCTACGAAAAAGCTAAATGAACAAAAGGTAGTTGTCAACAATTCCATACTTGCTTAACAGTGTGTGTGTCTTATGAGCAGAATCAAAATGCAATATATCATGTTACCGCTTTACACATTTCTGTCTCAACTAAGCTAGCAGCAACTACAAAACTACAAAAAATTATTATATGATAGTGATTGCCTATCTTCAGTAGTGGAGAACAGCTTCTCTGCTGCAACATTAGTACCGGGGAAAGCCATTGTCATCCAAAACGACGCACAGGCGTAAGTCTTTTGAAATAAAAGTGACAATGGATCGAGTTATTTTCTTCACCTGCCCAGAGTTGGTCAGCTGGTCTTATTTGTTAGTGTTGGAGTTCAATGCTTGTGGGCCACCTGCTGCCCCAGTGTTCCTGCTCAACAACTGCTACTACAATTATTATTAGTCGTATTATTCCTACCATTATTATTACTACTATTATTAATTTATTAATATTACGACCACCATACATTTTTTATTATTAAAAAAATATGTAAAAATGTATAATAACCTCTCTCTCATGGCCGCCCACCATTGAGTCTGGTTCTGCTCAAGGTTTCTGCCTCTTAAAGGAAGTTTTTCCTTGCCACTGTTGCCAAGTGCTTGCTCATGGTGGGATTTGTTGGATCTCTAAATATTATAAAGAGTACAGTCTAGACCTGCTCTGCAATAAGATAACTTCTGTTATAAATTGGCAATAAATTGGCAACTGAATTGGTACAAAGTATCAACAAAGTACTTCACTTTCGTCATGCAAAGCTAACTATTAAGCTATTAAATTCAAAATGTGCCCAAATGCTTGATGGATTACAAAATAACTTGTGCATGCTGTACATCGCCAGCGTGTTGCACTGTGCTCTTGTGATTGGGCTCTGCTTTTTTGTTCCATCAACATAACTTTATTAAAAACGTACAAAAAAATTGAGTGAATTGATTCAGATTCATTGAGGGTAAGAATTGCAATTCTTATGTGAAATCGATTGCGAAGTCAATTATACAATAGTGCTTTACCATTTTAGCAGCATTTCCATTTTTTTGTTTCCCATGTGAACCCACTGTGGCAGAACTGACTTGTTTGCCACTCAGGAGAGTGGCTGTGGCAATGTCTGCATACAGTGACATAACGGGTATAACCTTTATTCCAGTCCTGAGGGACCAATATTCCTCAGGTTGTTGTTCCGAATGAGCCACACCTAGTCTCCATCTGCCTGACACCAAGTGTGGATCATTAATGTCACAGTGAAATAGCAAGGGAAAACAAGTGTTTAGTAAGGGGGGAAAAACAATGAAGATATTTTCAACATTATCCAGTTTGGAGAGGGAATGTTAATAAAGACAGACTGCAGAAGAGTCATAGGTGTGTGATCAGAGTGAGTTGGTCAGCATTAAAGCAGTGTCACAACGGAGAGAGCCCGTTGTCCAGCCCCAACAAAGGAACAGAATAGCATGGCAGCAAAGTTAGTAGTCAAATTCCCCAAGGACGTCTTTGCTTCTGCAAGACAGACCAATTGTGTCAAATTCTTTTATTTTGGATTTTCTGTTCTTTTAGGGTGCCTCCTCAAACTTATAATGCTGTTTTGCTCCATCATTCCATCAGGAATAATAAGCTTTATTTGCTTTTGATGTCCAATTTGGTGTTTTTACTCTTTTTAAAAAGGGGGCACTGGGGTGTGGGTTAGGGAATAAAACAATATTTAATAGTCCTAAATACAATACTGAATGAATATATGAGCAATTGGTGTCTGTAAAAAACGTCGCTTGGCTGTTTGCTACTAACCTTTCATGTTAGGCTTGGGTTTGTCAGTTTGCTTGCCTGTGGGGGTTTGTGCCTGCTGGCCCTGGCCCCCAGAGGAGGCCCCCTGCTGGGCAGCTTTCTGTTTCAGCATGGTCCAGTCAAATGTGTAGTCATACTGGTGGTTCAGAGTTCTAAAAAAACACACAGAAACACATTATCAACACAATATTCCAAACAATCAGCTGTTTGAAACAAGTTATAGAATGACAGCGGGACAAGGACTGCAGGACAACAACAGCAGCGTGAAAGTAGCAAGAGATGGAGGGCAAAGTCAGACAGGAGAGAAGAGGAGGGTAGGGAGGAAGGAAGGTAGAAAGGAAGAATAGTAGGAAGAAAAAATTTATTCCTACATGTGATGACATACAAATCACAAGAAAAACCAACAGTGGAGTACAAAAAAGAGAAAGTGGAGCATTCAGAAGCAGTTTTACTTAACTCTACTGCTGAGATAAAGATGTTACCAAAAGTGATGAAATAAGCAACAACGTCAGAACCTATAAGAATATATGTTGCTGATGTGGATAACGGCTGATAAGCAGTATAAACTCAATGACCAAAAATTGTAACTCCTCTACAATAGTTAGTCAAACTTGTGGATTTAACATTTATTGTATTGCTGTTGACTGCGACAGTTGTCATTTTAACCAGCACAAGTGATGGACTGGAGTAACCCATAATGACTGTCCTACTTTGCAAACTAACACTTCTGTCATAAGTAGTACAGACCTGTACTACCTACAGTAGACAGACGTGAATCAGTGCTGGTATAAAAACTGGCCACTGCAAAAATCGCCTTTTTCCTTAAGGATGTGTTTGCGTGTTTACCTGAAGAGGATGCGGAACAGTTGGCGCAGGTACATGTAGTCTGGAGCCTCCTCAAAGCGCAAGCCACGGCAGTAATTCAGATACATGGCAAACTCTGCTGGGAAACCCTGGGAACATGCATTCATAAAATTGAGTTGTGTGGATGTGAAGTAAGATAACTTTCACCACTGTCTCTGTTTAACATGGACTTACCTTACAGAGGACCTCAACAGGGGTGGACATTTTCTTCTCCGAGATCTTCTCATACTTCTGCTTCTTTGTGGCAGCCTGACAAACACGTGGAAACATTAATGCTACTAGCAACATAATATCACTGAAATGTCTGACACGGACAACATTAGCTTTTGCAACATGAATGCAGTATCTGCGTTACTATTTCTGCACCATAACCATGTTGGCACCACAGCTCACCGGCTGCTGTTGTAGTAGCTGGTCAACACTAGTGCTCGGTGGCATCAAACTGCATTTTCATGTGCATTCCGTGTCAATGCAAATGACACATTTTCAGTATTCACACATTGTGGCTCATCAACCCCCTAGTACAACTGCCCTCCGTGCTTCTGACCTGGACATGTCAAGTGGACCACTGACCATAGTTAAGTTACCAAGGCTTTAAAAACTTTATGCTCACCTTAACGCAAAAAAGCACCATTAGCAGTATAGACCATATACTGGAAAACACAATGTTTTTATAATGTGTATTTAAGTGTCGAATAAAATGAAAAACAAAACACACACACAAAAAAGGACAAAAAACAGCTTGAGAATAGAGGTCAGTCACATCCACAGTTATATTTTCATACCTTTAATCCCTGCCACGGCAGACTGGTTCTGTTGAAGTACATCAGCACATAGCCTAGTGACTCCATGTCATCACGGCGACTGCAGACAGCAATAATGTTAGTTGTTGAGTACACAAGCAGGGCATTACTGCTCTAAAAAAATTGTGTGTAGTAGATCTAATTTATTACAGTCATGGAAATTCAAACATTTAGTGAAAGGCTGGTTCCAGTGACCAGGATAAACTGCAACTTCAACAGATTCCTCTGAAAGCCAACTCAAGTCTTGCTTGGGTTGCTCTGCTCATCTGAGAAACAAGTTCCCATGTTTTCAAATGCCAAGTCCAAACACATTTTAATTATTGGCTTGATTTCTCTCTCAAAAGAAATTTAAAGTTATCAAGAAATCAAATATTAAATGTGCACAGACCTCTGTTCAATGCCCAGGTGTGCATTGATGGAGGCATAGCGTGCTGTGCCAGTCAGGTTCTTGTCTTCTCTGTAGGGGATGTGCTGTCGTGTTCGGTTGTCTCGGTACTTCTTCGCCAAACCAAAGTCAATAAGGAACAACTGATAGAGAGGGAGAGAACACATGGTGGTTATCTGTCAGTGACACCCCACAGAACCGTGATAATAATCCAAAAGTTAAATCAGAAATGATGATGCACAAAATTACTTCAACATATTTTCTTCTTTTTAGACACGGAAAATGAGTCCTGCTGTAAAACACGAATGTCAAAAACATTATTGCAGTGACTGATGAGATCCTTGTGACGACATTAATATGTACAGGGGGGAAAGTGCCATATCGACTACATCCCTAAAAAATGAAGTCACTTCTCATAGCTTCAGTGTAGCAACAGTACTCTTACACCATAGTAAAACTAGCCAACTTCCAGATGTGTTCTGTGAAAGCTGCAGACGACAAGTTTCACCTTCACTTTATTATTGTACAATATGAGAGTGCATTTTTTTCTTTTAATCAGCAAGAACCTTTTAAGATGTTGTAAAAAACAAAAGGAATACAAATTGAAGTTATTACCATTATTCCACTACAACACCTTGTTGTCATTAGGCTGAGAGACCACACTCAGCTTTTTCACCCATTTAAAAAAAAGGGCATTTGACTGTTTAGTGCAGAGGCTATGAAAAGTGGTTATTAACACATGACTTCTACATATAAGAGATTCAGCAATGGAATACAGTTAGCACTGTGCGATCCATTGAATAATCAACTGAGGTTGCTTAGTTTCACACTTGACTCAAGATCAAGCTGCCTTGTTTCAATTTCCTACCATGTATTGGGTGGCTTACTTATCCAGTTAAGCAGCTACTTTCCTAAAGCTTTGCTGTTCAGTCTGCTCTTTTGTTGGACTCTCTGACAATTATGCCACTTAGTTATACCCACATTTTGAGAGGTTGCGTTATATGGGTTACTGTGCTGCAGAGTCAGATTTTTTTCCATAAAAGTGACAGATGCCATCTGTACTTTTTAATGGCTTAATGACAGTAAACATCCAAGGTATGCTGAGGGATCAAGCACAAGTCGAACACTTCCTGAACAAGCAGACCAAAACCCACATTAAACCCACCACAAACTCTCCATGCCTTTGTGCTAACTGCTAATCTAAACAACAGCCAGATAAGCAGGCTATACGTTGGCTTTCCAGGCCAAAAAAAGCAATCGTGTGGATTCCGGGGCCAGTAGCAAGAGCTTCTGTTTCACCATAACAGGAGTTCAGCAGGGCACAAAATGACAGGCTGAGGGCGCTGCCTTCATGTTGTCCTGTGTCAGCTTATCCACCTGCATACTTCCTCAATAGTCAAGACAAGCCCTGTTGGCCCATTACCCATTGCTTTTCACAGTGACTGCTTTGGCAAATATTGACTAGCTGTGTGTTACTGGTGTAAATAAAGTCCAGAGAACACACCTCTGCAGTTTCAGTTCAGACTGCTGCTATTTGAAAAAAACAAAACAAAACAGCAGTTCTTAGTATTTACAGTTAGTGATTGTTTTCACCATCTTAAACCTGAATTCAACCCATATTAAAAAGGTAAGTAATAGTATGTGCCATGTTGTTTGTGAATGTAAATGATGAACATCTACAAAATATGTTCTACATTAAGGTCTTTTCATACAGACCTTGACACCAGGGCTTATATTGCCATTACATTAAAGAACCGAATAAATATTGATGTGGCATCTTAAACTAAAGCAGGGAACTGTAAAGCCCAACAAAAACTGATTTACAACCCTAACAGGTCTGTCAAAGGGAACACAACCAGAAGTGAGCTGTAAAGTCAACGCATTATTATAGAGAAACACTATTGAAAAAGTGTTTCACACACTGAAGATACCACAACATTATACTGCCACTTTGCACAATATATGGAAATTCCTTGTCCATACACACTATGACATGCTAGACCAAACGTGACCATACCAGACTATCTGGGATAGCCGCTTACACATATTGTGTCTTGAAATTTTGGTAAATTCAGACAAACTACAGGTGTGATTTAGGTGCACTTGCTCCCCAGTACACCTGAAATACATCCCCATACTGGCCATTATTGTCAAACAACTGTCCAATTACTCAGTGCATAATAAGCAAGCTGCTTCTGGGAAATGTCTACTTATCTGCATTTTAAATGTACACTTGCAATTCGTTTTAAGCCCTGGATGGAGTTAAGCTTTCTAGTTTGTGTAATTTAGATGTATTTACAATGCTGCCAATGGGTACTTCCATTGCCACAATTTCAATAACTCATGCACCACACCAATAAAATTTAAATAAAAACAAAAACTAATTTAAAAACAGAAAATCCAGTTAATACTTTACAGAGTGAAACAAATACAAATCAATCAAAAAAGGACCTAATCAATCCCAAGTTTGGACAGCACAAGCAGCAACAGCCAATATGAGAGGCCAATTCCTGGTAAACCTTGTGATATTTACATTGGCCTGAGAATAGCCTTCAGGAAGAAAATATTGTGTTTAGGTTTGTCGGACAACTATCACCAAAATTTCAAAAGACACATGGCGTGGATGTTGTGGTGCTTACTGCTAACCCAACTGCCTGATGAAAGCCCTGTGGGGCTAATGCTAAATGAATGTGAGTCACATGCCCTTATGACACCCATGGAAAATTAGACCGTACTTGTAGTTAAGCTGAGCTGGACAAAGACATTCAAATTTTTGAAAAAGAACAAGGTCCTTAAAAATTCTGGTAGTAATCAGTAATCACATGAAGCAGATGAGCGGTTAAAATGGTGCCTTAGTTTAGGTGGGCTGGCAGTGGATTATATGAAATAGGCAAGCTGTTTTTTAACAAGGGAAAGTGACTGCTTACTCAGACTTTGATGAAGCAGCTTCATCTTCTCTTTGTATCTTGGTGAGTAACTTGACATTTTAATCTAAGTGGTAGCTTGGCTGTGATTCATCTACTTACAAATCATTTCACAAATTGGACACACATTTTACATAAAAGGACTGGGTTTAAGTTAGTCTGAATATTATGATTGACCTGATTCCTTTTACTTGCTTGTATAACTTTAAATGACCGAGCACTTTCTTAAAATCTAAGATTGTGTTTCATTTTATGTTCCAGCCAAAACACTGTCTTCCATTGCCTCTTTTTTAGATGTCCCCAATGTTTCCCACAAGGATACAGGTGACGTTGCTTTCTGATTTATACCTCTAAACTATGAAATACCTGCAGGCTCGCTTGGCATTTTAAAATGAATTTGTTTGAGTTTGTTTTGTACTATTACCAAACATTTTATTAAGTCCTGATTTTTTTCTGATCTAATCTCATGAAAGGAGTCATGCAAGTAGATATAAAATATATTTTATATACAATATAAAATGATTATGTTATACTGTCTATGTGGTAGTATTATATTATTAGTTGTCTATACATTGTCTAATAACATTCTCCTAGTCAGCTAGCCTGCTATTTAATGATATATGATCAGGTCAAGTTCAATACTGCCTTAGCTCTGAGCTCAGGTTTGATTTTAGTTTAATATGAATTATTATAGAAAGAATCATTGGATTTCACTTGGATAAATGCTTTCACTACTCTCAGGCCAAACATCACATTAAAGAGAGACAGGACCTGGCTTTTAATGCTAAGAATCCATTTGAGCCACAATTAGAGGGAATGGTACCCCTTGTTACAACAAATAGGAACAATAGCTAATCCCTAGGCAACGCTGATGGAAAGTTTGCTTTTCTCTCCCACTGTTAATGAAGTGCACACTGGGTGGAGGAGTACATAACATTGGGCATTATGAGTGCAAGATGGGTGCTGGTGGTCTGATTCACTTTAAACCAGTGTAGTTAGGTAGTGATTGCAAAGCGACAACTGCTGTTGTGAGGCAGCTGGTGTTGTGGTAAAGGTCACACCTGGTTTAATCCTGAGAAAGATGGGTCCTGAGAAGAGCTAACAGCCAAGCTTCTTTTCCTCTTCCCCACTGACGAGTCTAAACACTAGGGCAGACAGTAGAGGGGCAGGGGTCAAAATCACACAGCCTCTATCCACCTTCAGTCACAGTTAGCATGAGTACAACAGGCACTTCTGGTTGCACCCACATGGTTTGCTCCCTTTGATACAACTAACTGTGTCCTGTACAGCTAGGATAGACACCACCTTCTGTACATCGAAGGCTGGACCTACACAGGCAAAGAAATCCACTTTAAATCTTTGTGGTACAGATATGATCATTCTGGCCATCAGTCTAGAAGAAACCACATGACTGTGATTTTCTTCTGTCAGGACAACCATGGAAAGATCAACCCTGTACAACAAGAAGCCAAAGGGGTCTCTGGAGACGTGGAGATGTTGAAACTTCAATATCATGTCTGACAGTGACAATAAAGGCCAGTGCAGACAGGCAACATCATGGCTCAGAAAAGACCTGGGGGAGAGGGGGATTTGGGCAGCAGATAAAAGGTCAAGAGCCCATGGTTGTTCATCCTCCAAAAACAAAGAATGCATATAAATATCTCCTAACCAAGAAAGCTTTAACAGGCCACTGAAGAGTGATTTCCTTAAATTGATATTATTTTAACCAGGTTGTTCATAGGCCAGCACTGACATAGGGAGAGTTCCTGTCTCTTACTTGTATGAAAAACTAAACAGACAGATAATAGGTTAAATCTGTACCAGAGTTGGGTTAGTACTGGAGAAAAGCGGGTAATAAGCCAGCTGTAAATTGCGTAATTGACTATCTTACACTAGCAACCATCTGTATCACATTAAGATGTCCTCTGACGTACTGTAGCCTTACCTTAGAACTCAAACTGTTCTCTTATCTGTCACTATGATGGACAAATGCTCCACACAAACGGTTAGCTGTGAAATAATGTGCTGGTTTATTGCAGAGCTCATTTGTAGGGACGGGAACTGATAAGATTTTACCGACACCATTCTGATTATCGGTCCTATTATCCTTTATCGATTCCCTTGTTGATTCCTGATCAATTTTCTATGTGGAAAAAAAGTAGGCCTACACAGGTTTTCAGCGTCAACGCAACAGTTTTATTATATCTGAGTGTGAACACAGTAGAAAAAAGGCATGCATGTGACTCAAGTGTGCAAAAGTTGCACGTTTAATAGGCAAGAAATCGCACACAGTCTATGTCTGCCTTAAGCTGTACATCAATTTACACAACTAACCTCTAGGAAAGCAGGTAACCTACCAAAATTCTGGTTCTTCTACTGTTGAGAAAGGGTGCAAAACGTTCACTACAAATTTTGTGACTGCACGGTGACACTCGTTCACCCTTTCTTCGCACCAAGTGTGAAAGGGTTTTGCTGGCTGGGAGCTGATTGGTGAGTTGAGCTGGCTGTAGCGTGAGAGCTAGCTGTAGCAACAGTCTGTCATCTAAAATGGATGAAATGAGAGAATATTTGTACAGCAGTCGTTTTCATTTAGTTTTCGTAGTGAAAGAAAAAAAATATGCTAAGCCTGGCCTGCGTAGTGCCAATGTTATTATAACATAGGATATTTACCCTCGGTAATGAATGTGCTGCTTGGTTGGGAAGCAGAGTGTCAAATACATGGCATTCCTGGAATGTAAGCCCATGCTGCGTGGAAAGATGTTTCAGCATACTGCTCGTGTTTCCACCCTTCCTTCCAAAATGATCATTTTACAGACATTACAACTAGCACTGTTATCTTTCTTTGTGAAATGAAGCCACGCTTTGGACCTTTTCTTCCTCTCCGCCATGACTCCTTGAAAGTTTACAGCAACACAGACGCATGAGTTTGACGTCATGGTTTTGCAATGCGCAATTGTCCGGAAAAAAATGCCAGCATCGATAAAAGGAATTGATAAGCTTTGAGTCATACAATTTCGATGGATCGGACATTTGGAACCGGTTCTCGATTCCCATCCCTACTCAGTGTTTTAGAAACCAACAAATTAAAAACTTACCCAAATACTCATGTACTTGAGCACAAATGACTACTGCAAGTACTTTTGTAGTTACACAGGCTACATCATAGGCTATGAAGAAAGGTAGCCAAACAACGGCAGCCCCAGCTTCAGGACGAAGTATCTCTACAAAGACAAGCGTGTGGTCTGCATTTGTCTTTTTCTGGCCAAACCAAAAAATGCTGGTCCTAGCACTGCTCTGGGGTCTGATCCCAGAACAATGTTTACTAAATTATATTGTTAACTTTGCTAAGTAAAGTAAGTAAGCCCCCTCAAATATAATGTAGACCCATTTTATAAAGCCGACACGTGAGACCAGCTGAGCCCCAAGTCGTACTCAGCCCTAGCCTAACCTGAGCCTGTATGTAGGGGTACGTGATACAATCAAAGCATGTGTTGACATTACGGTAAAAATCAGGAGCAGAGAGAGTACGTGGTAGCAGTGGGCTGCCGAACAATCTATTTTTTAAAGCAAGAATGTACAAAAAAAATCTTGTTTGCCGTTTGTCTGTCATGCTAACATTTGAAGGTAAACGCAGCAGTGTGCTCAGTATAAAACAAGGGCTTCAACTGTAACATGATCAAGTGCCTGCTGAATATAAAATACTTAACCATCATATAGTTGAGAGTCAACACTAGTCAATAAGATACTGAAAAGCATAATTTTGCCCAAAGCACATCAATATTAACACTAGTACACATCAGGTGCTGGTGCTAGTTAGGGTTGTAAAAATATATTGCTGCACAATTTTTCACAATACAAAAAGCACTGACGCACATATTGGTGCTTAAAAATGAGTTGAAAACAAATCTGGGGTTTATGACCAACTAAGTAAAGTGAGATGGAGAATGTTAGTCCAACAATGCAGGGCTCAACAATAAGGATTGACTGGTGCAAGTAAAATGCCACATTGGGCAAGTAAATCTAGCAAAAAAGAATGAAACATTACAAACAAACATATTTTTCGGGAGTTGATGATGGAGTAACGCATATCGATCGGGCACTCGCGAGTATTGATGGGTACTGAAACCCTGTCTTAAACAGCCCCCAGGGCTAAATCATTAAAGACTGTAGTATTCAGAGCCGCTGCAGCCTCCTGCTGTCTGTGTCGGGCTGAGCTCGTCCACACACAGAGCGCAGTCAGCGGTCAGCAGATCAGACAGGCAGCGGTGGAGATTACTTGAGTTCACAACAACTACGCTCGTTACTGTAAGTAAGTGCAATAAAACCTCCGTGAGTAAAAAGCCAATTCTGTATCAATACACCTGTTTAACAAGCACAACGTCTGAACATGTAGAAAGCGATATTTTAATCTGCTCTGTCTGCAGTCTCATGTTTTACACAAGCACAGCAAGCTAGCTCAGCTAATTGTGAATTGTTACAAACAAGCTAAAACGAAGCTGTCTGTATGGAGTCTGACTGTTTAGCTTAGTGTGCCACAGATCTTAAAATTTGGCTAATTCTGCACTGGCTGAGACAAAGCAGCCCTCCCCCCTCTACCAGGTAACTTACCTGCAGTGAATCACAGCAGCAGCAGAGGGAGGAGGACAGAGGACAGGAGGAAGGACTGATACTGACTGATGTTCAGAAAGAATGAAGAACACCGACATCACTCAGTATTTTGATATCACAAATCTGATTTATTTTACTGACATTTTAGATTTGTTTCCAGTGAGATTACTGCCATTGTAAACTTTACTGTTGCTGCTCTACAAACATTTAGTTATATAAAATATTCAGTTCCAATCCTGTTCTGAATGTATTCTTTTTTTTTTTAAAGGGAATATACTTTTAAAAAGCAATTATTTAGTAAAGAAAAAGAACCGAACTGATAAGAGCATCGATAAGAATAGCAGTATCAATAAAATTCTTACGATAGCCATCCCTACTCCAGAGAAAATGGCTGCGAGTTTATGATAATTTATCACTCACTCACAGTTAAGGAGTCCATCTCTTGGGGGGGGGATGTTTGTTGCTTTGCATTTATGACACACTGTCTTTGTTCATTTGCTTTCTGACCCACTTGCCCAGCTGGGCAAAAAAAATAAAAATAAAAGACCTTAATATTGAACCCAGCAATGTTCTTTATCTTCATGAGGACATTCGAAGAATTGTTTTATTCCAGTTTACAATATGCATAGACAGAACTAATGCCACCCAACACACCAGCTGCTCAAAACTGTCGTGGTTGTGGGACACATTCTCTGTTTCTGCAGTTACACTGGTTTCACTATAACTAGGTTTATTCCTTGTTTCAAGCAATTGCAATTCAAGTCTAATACTTGCCTGGGTCCAGACTCCACCGAGTGGACTGAGTGACACGAAACAGCGGTTTCTCAATTGAAAAAGCGATTATCCAATGGGCGCCGCAGGGGGACAACTACCAATTAGCCAATCAGCGCCAAGGGCGGGACTAACAGTTGTCAAGCTGTGCACCAGAACCAAGGAGTAATAACAATGGCGACCGCAATAGACAAGACAGATGCTGCTATCGAGGCTGTTCTAAAATCGATAGCAGCCCGACATCTAAGCTTGTTTTTTCTACATTCCAAGGCAAAACCAGTAGGTTGGCACATCTAACTATCAGTGTCGACTTAAAATGATGTTAGATCAGGCGGATACGTTGGTCTCAAATGATTGGCTAGGGAAAATTGAATTCCCCTCCCCCACGGAAATCGGTTAGAGTGGAGGCAATGTCAGACTGAAGATGACATGGTGGAGTGTTGAGAGAGCTGACAATTCTGTCTGATATCAGGCAAGTCTAATACTACAGTGATACACAAATTCTGTCATCTGGCATGGACATTAATATGGCAGAAAATGGCTTTTCTGAGTATGCTTTTATGATACTCAAGCCATAACAGTTCCTCCTTCAATGATCTTACCTTGTTGAGAGATTAAATATTGAGATTAAATACAACCTAACATTATGGTATGTCAGATATCTGTGGCATAGGATGCCTGAGCATCATATGTTGCCGGTTCTATGGTACACAGTGAATATACTGACTATCCTCAAAAAAACAACCAAAAAAACAAAAAAAAAAAAAAAAAAAAAAAACAAAACAAAACAAAAAAAAAAAACTACTGCCAACAATAGCTGGCCGTTCAAATGCTTTGCGTTGCCTCAGGTCTTCTTTTAACAGTTTCACTTTAACACAGTGCAAAGACCCCAGCCAGCAGCCAATTGATGGCCAACATACTTGTACATTCTGCATCTGAATGTGAGACGATAGCTGCTCAGTATTCTAAGACCAAGCATTCTGTTTAAACTTCGAGTGGCATACAGTAAGCTCTGATTTGCTTTAAGCTGGACTAATACTTCGATGTCATAGTATACAGACTAACAAAAAATTATAATGAAACATTCAAAAGAAGTGATTTAATATATTCTTCTATACAGCTGACCCATCTGTCAAATTCATAATTTTTCCAAGATGCTTCCCATTGTTTTTGGAATGGAATAATCCACAAAAGAATTCAGTTAAAACCATTCCATTATATTTGAAATATTCCATATTAGCCTGTACCCTTCCTGTCAATAAATGAACATTTGTCTGCAACAAACAAACTGAGCTAGACTGCAGTGTCAGGGATGGAAGGCTGGCTGCAGCAAGGCCGTCACATCCCACATCAATAAGCAAGAAAACATCAATGGAGGTTGGGCTGTGGTTGCACACCTGTTGTGCAGCAGAGCGCACATTCCTTTGGAAGTTGGCAAAATATACATCCCAAACTTTAACTTAACCAAACGTTGCCTGTCTGCAAGGGCTCAACATAATGGGCACAGAATATTCCATTTTAATTTCAGGCAACTTGATTATAGACCTCTGACCAGATGCAAACAAATGACATCACAAAGAGACAAAATTGGTTGAATATTTTTGTGGTGTGGGTAGCTAGAAAACCAGCATCATTGTCCAGCATGCAAAATGAGTTCTTCAGCAAGTATCCAGTACACAGATACTGGGCTACACCACCCTGCAACCTTTAAGTTACATCAACAATGATCTTTATAATGAAGGGTCGGTTCTATAACTTCAGGAAAATTTGTTTACATAACTAGAGTCTTAATTTGATCACTTGATCGGCTTAAGTGTGGACAGGCTTAAAGGGTCCATTCACTCAAAACTACACAAAATATTGTCTCAGTTGACTGCAGTATCACTCAAATACTAGTTTAAATGACCTTTTCAAAGCTACCCCCCCCCAAAAAAAAACACGAAGAGGTGCAAAATGAACAATAATTGACGCTAGGGAACTGCTGTCTAGCTTCTAAATTCTAAGTCTGAGCCGGCTTTGGATTTCAAAAAAGACCATTTGTGTCTGTGCCATGAAAATCAGGAGTATGGGTAACACTCAACATGTATTTCTATCTCGTTTCATCATTATCCTTAACTTGTGGGGGAAAAACAGCTAATACCACGAAAGCTGTATGTTAGCCTATACTAGATATGATGTATAAAGGGAAGCTGTCGTTGGGTCTCAAAAGGGGCTTCAAGTGTAACATATATAAAGTCATAGCATTTGAACAGAGTTCATATTTTTGAGATGCTACGAGACAACAGGGGCCACCTTCCTTCACTACAAACATCTTAACACTTTGACAGCTGCATGTTAAAATAGACTAAGAGGACACTTTATTTACATTGATTCTCCTCAGTCTACCAATATTCTGTGAAAACATGCAATGTGTGAAATTTGACGTTTTGAAACCTCGCAACTCATGATTTTATTAAAAACGCCGTTACAGATACCAACTAAGTGGAGAGTCATCTTTTATCTTGTTTAAACTCAGTGAAAAGCTGATTTTTAACATTAGCTATCGTTCAAGGAAGACAGCTTGTTAATGTTAATTACACAGCTCGTGTTCATGTTTGTGAGCAGGAATTATTGCTATTATTAGTAACTTAAAGTTACTGTCAACACTTAGAGATCACAGCAATCATGGCCGGAGGTTTAATATGTTGAACTGTCTGTTTTTTGCTGCTAGTTGCTCAACATTTTACTAAGTTTATGCTCCTAACTGGGTTTGTGTAGGTTTAGCCACTAACTTGTGTATTTCCGCAGACATTAACTGATGACAGAGATTACATTCAAAGCTCAGGCTCTGACAGTCATAACACTAGCTTGTGCACACTAAAAAGTGAAGGCAAATTTGGGAGCAGAAAGAGACCAGAAGTTCACTGGAAAAAAGGACAGCAGACAGACGGACAGCAGCAAACAAAAAAGAATGTAGCCTAAAATAATGAGAAAGCATCACAGACATTGACAGCGAAACCTAATTTATTGCATTATTGTGAATTCCATTGTTAGTGAAACTTTATGAATTGTGTTGTCAGTTTAACTTACAGTGGAAATCTCTGATTTGACTAAATGTTTTAGTTTCTAAAATAAAGCATGTTACTGAATTGTTGCCTGTTAAAAAATCTTATATCATAACTCCATTCAGTAATTAATACATTAATTTTGTGTATTAAAACAAAAGTAAGAGTAAACTGTCTTTATTCAAGAAAATCCTTAATTTTTTCCTGCCTAAGTAGATAGAACCTTGTAATTCCAAGCAAAAACTGGGCCATCAGTATTAGAAAGTTCAATCTGCAAAACACCTGTTCTAAAAACCCCATTTAAAAATGTGATAGGATTTTGATATTGTATATTCAGAGTGCCTTTGGGGTATCAGAGACTTAATAGAATAGACAAGTAAAGAAGTAGATCAGTTAATTAATGAACTGACAATGAAACATAAGTGTGATGAAATATATTAATACTGGTGTATTTATTTCAGGTCCCACGGAAAGCCAAAGTCAGCCAGGCGCATAAGCCAAGGTTTTAAAGTTGTACTGTTTAAAATGATTTCTAACAAAGTTAGTTATTTTTGTTTTATTTATGTCATGTAAATGCTGTATGGCATACTGGCATTGTGAGCAATAACATTGTTAGGAATCATTTTAACAATATACATTTAAAAGCTTGGCTTAACGTTATACGCCTAGCTTATCTTGGCACGGAGTCCTCAGCCTGGAGTTATCCCTGGTGCAGGTGCCACTTTAAATTTTTCAGAACTCCTCCACTAACTGTACTAGTTATGTCCTCTCTCCTTTTTAGATTATTTTTCATATAGGGTAATAACCATTATTGGTTGTTGCTGTGTCGAGACTAAGCAATGTGCTGTCAGTCAAAGTGATAAAAGTACGACATTTGATAGTGTTTGCAGGCTTACAAAAACATGCCATGGACCAAGTGCCAATTACAAGGTTTTTCTGAAACGGCAGTGATGGTGGGTCAAGTCATAGCCATGAAAATGTTCTTCTAAAATGGGATCTTTTCTGTCCTCGGCTGATGCAGAGATCCTAACTGACGCCTTTGTTTCATCCAGACTTGATTACTGTAACGTTTGTTGTCAGGCCTGCCGTGTGCTAGTACTAAAAAGGCTTCAAATGGTTCAGAATGCCGCAGCTAGAATCTTAACTAAAACTAGAAAATTTGATCATCTCACACCAATCTTAGCTTCCCGTCATTGGCTCCCTATCCATGTCAGATCAGACTTTAAGGTGCTTCTGATGGCTTATTAAACTGTAAAAGGGCTCTCAGAATACAGGACTCCTGTCTGTCCCCAGAGTTAAACGTCAAACGACAAAAGTCAGATGGCTGCAGGGCCTTTTCCTATCGTGCCCCCTTCCTCTGGAATAACCTCCCTGCTGACATTAGACAGTCCGACTCTGTTGAGACCTTTAAATCTAGGCTGAAATCTCCTCTTTTTGCTTCAACTTTCAATTAGTAACTATTCTTCCATACTTCAGGCCTTGTACCTGATTTTGATATCGACTGCATTTCTCCAACCCTCTGCTGGTTATGTTTCTGTGTCCTAAAAGCTGCCAAGCTGTGTATGCCCCCCCTTCCATTGTGAATCTATTCTGTACACATGACATCTATTTCCTGTCTGCCCGTGCTGGGAGACTGATCCCTCCTCTGTTGCTCTTCCTGAGCTTTCGAACATTTTTCCCCTTAAAAGGGGTTTTTGGGGAGTTTATCCTTATCCGAATTGAGGGTCTAAGGACAGAGGGTGTCGGATCCTGTACAGATTGTAAAACTCCCTGAGGCAAATTGTGATTTGTGATATTGGGCTATATAAATAAAATTGACTTTTAGAAGTATTAAGTATAGATATGACATCACCATGGAGAGATCACCATTTCTAAAGCTAAATTTGTAGCTCAGCTAGGGATCAGAACTGTCGAGTTAACATGGCTACCATGACATACAGCTGTCTACCAACAGCTCTATATAGACCTTCAATAATCCATACTGTCAGTATCAGGTCTTACCTTGTTACAGTGACGGCCGATGCCCATAAGAAAGTTGTCTGGTTTGATATCTCTGTGGATGAAGTTCTTTGTGTGTACATATTCAATTCTGCTGATCATCTGAAGATGAAAAAAAGGTCATGGTTAAATATTTCACCAAGTTATTTACCATCCTCCCAATTCTCTGCATGACGTAGTAAATGTGTTTACATTTTAATGAAAGTGATTCCATCAATTCAAGTTGCAAACGGCTTATCCTGTCCTGGGATGAGAGTCACCAACGGACCTTTTTCCACAGAGGACACTTTGATGTGTTATAACAGGGAAAACACAGGTTTAATTAATTAATAGAAATATCCCAGTAAACCAAGACAACGAAGCAGCATGCACAACATCACGGTCAACACAGCCCTTATTAATGTTATTAGTTACACCTGTGCTTTCCTGCTATGACAAGTCAAAATGTCTGCTGAAAAAAGCCTATTCAGCAGACCTGCATGTCTTCGGACTGTGGGAGGGAACTGGAGTGTCCACTGGAAACCCAACCAGAGATCACGCATACGCCACACAGATAGACAAAAGCTAGCAGCTTGGAACCAGGACCTTCCTGCTGAGAGGCGGCAAGGCCCCACTACTTGCATTTAACTATGTTCCTCAGGCACCTTCACTGCTTCAGAAGATTGCATAGGAGGTGGGTGTGTAAGTGTACGCTACCTGGTCTGCCAGCATAAGGACCGTCTTCATGGTGAAACGGCGAGAGCAGAAGTTGAACAGGTCCTCCAGACTGGGTCCAAGCAGGTCCATGACTAGGACATTGTAGTCCTTCTCTTGGCCATACCACCTGGTGACACAATAGTGATATAATGAGGGTGGGTCCGTGGCTGATCTGAATCAATCATAGTATATTGTCTGATCCGACTCATTGGGTTGAACACAGATCCGATACTGGTCGGCTTTCTTATGAAAGGGTTAACACGCATTTATAAAAAGGGATCTGTGTTGTCAAAAGGTATTGTTTTATCGATAGATAGAAAACTATTAATCCACAGAGGGGAGCCTAGTTTGGTCGCCCATGCACAATGACAAAAAGGTACATGAGTCAGACAGCTCATAGCAGACAACATATGAAAGACATAATGTCACAGTAATACTAACACCAACACCCAGACTAACGTATTCCAAGAGGACATTAGTGGAGCTCAGGAGTCTGCCTAGCCACCGAAAAAAAAAAAGGGGGGGGAAAAACCAAGATGTTTTAATTGATTGTATTAACAAACATCAAATACATAAAAAGCTGACCGTAAGTGATGCACCTTAAAACAGGACCAATAATACAGGCAATAAATGTGATGTGGTCACTCAACATACTTTTTAAGACTACTAAAAAACAACAAACAGGGGATGACCTTCAAACTAAAGTCTGGTCTGAACTCTCCTTCTGGTTCTTTCCTCCAAAACCGTCTCCAATGAATCAGGACTCAACCCAATTATAGAACTAGCCTTTTCAATAAACTTCTTTATCCTGTTCCTATCATTGGCAGTAATGCTATTACCACAACATACAACAGCATAAAACAAGTCACTCGCCATAAAACTCATAAGCTTTTAAAGGTTTTCTATCAAAGGACTTTATTGAATTCCATATCAATATGATATATTTGCATGATGAAACAATTTTGACCTGCCGATTATTGATGAGAATTGCTGACGGCCCCTCTTTTCTTTTTCGCAACTTTGTAACTAGCTTCAACATTTCAACATCTGTTAACATTTTTTGACATGATGCCTGGCTATGCCTACAATCAGCTGTGGAAAGGGTGAATAAAAAAAGGTGGCAAAACTGTTCTCCGAGCAGCTTGTGTTTTAATAAAAATGACACCAGAGACTTTGTTGTTCACTCTAAAGTCCAAGCTATTGTGGAGCTATGGAGTTTAAAATTCAGAAGTTTAAAAAAAAAAAAAAAAAAAAAGTCAGGAATTGGGCTTGTACTGTATTAATTGCACTTGAACAGAACTACCAGCTACTTTTGAATGACTTTAATAGTATGTAACAAGTAAAGCAGTGCATCATCAATGCCAAATCTTTCTATAATCAAACTGCATGGGATCTTGGAATGGGTGGACTTGGTTGGGCATATTAAGCGGTTCTAATATAACCTTCTCCAAACATTTCATAACATGTTAAGTCAGGGCGATCGGTCTTATGTCCTGAAAGACGACAAACCTGGTCAACAGTGATCGTAATGGGGGAATGTGTTGTTGGGGTTCCTCTGTGGTATGGCAAATAACGTTACATCCAAATTGTGATGGCTAGTGTTCACTAAATCTAAACAACTCAACCATATCAGGCTAATTAACGGTCTCAAGCTTGTCATATATCAGCATATAACAAGGCTGCAGGCCCCGATGGTGTTTGCCCTGGGGTTCTAAAAGCCTGTGCCCCCCAGCTATGTGGATGTCCTTCAGCATGTCTTCAACCTGAGCCTGAGTCTTCAGAGGGTCCCTGTTCTGTGGAAGACATCTTGCCTCGTTCCTGTGCCAGAGACGCCGCGTCCCAGTGGCTCCAAGGACTACAGACCGGTGGCACTGACTTCCCACATAATGAAGACCCTGGAGAGACTAGTGCTGGAACAGCTGCGGCCCATGGTCAGACCCCTTCTGGACCCCCTTCAGTTCGCCTACCAGCCCCGGCTGGGAGTTGAGGACGCCATTATCTTCCTGCTTAACCGCATCCACACCCACCTGGACAAGCCGGCAAGCACGGTGAGGATCATGTTTTTTGACTTCTCCAGTGCTTTCAACACCATCCGTTCAGCCCTGCCGGGTGAGAAGCTGGCAGCGATGCAGGTGGATGCCCCCCTCGTGTCCTGGATTGTGGACTACCTGACTGGCAGACCACAGCACGTGCGCCTGCAGCACTGTGTGTCGGACAGCGTGGTCAGCAACACTGGGGCCCCTCAGGGGACTGTCCTCTCTCCCTTCCTCTTCACCATCTACACCACAGACTTCAGCCACCACACAGAGTCCTGCCACCTTCAGAAGCTTTCTGAGGACTCTGCTGTGGTGGGATATATCAGCGGTGGTGATGAGACCGAGTACAGGGCTGTGGTGGGGAGCTTTGTCTCATGGTGTGAGCAGAACCATCTGCAGCTCAATGCGACAAAGTCTAAGGAGCTGGTTGTGGATCTACGAAGGGCCAAGGCACCAGCGACCCCGGTTTCCATCCAGGGGGTCAGTGTGGACATTGTGGAGGACTGCAAGTACCTGGGAGTACACATGGACAATAAACTGGACTGGGCTATCATTCCTGCCTGTGGCCATCAAAGTCTTTAACTCCTTAGACACTCCTCTTTAAGTGTCAGTCTATATAACCCTAAGTCATTAAACTGGACATTGGATCATTAACATCACTGCAATACTTAAAATTTTGTGCAATATTCTCTGTTTAATACTGCTGTGCAATATACTCTGTTTTCAGTTTAATTTATTGATATTTATTAATACTTATTACTGCTGTGCAATATCCACCGTCTAATCTGGTTAATCTGCACTTAACTTGAAAGTACTCATTATTGCACTATTACTTCTTACTTATATTATTACATTGCATTATTATACCGTACTATACTTAACCTGTTAATCCACTTTTGTACTTAATTTATCTTAGCTGTATTATAGTGTATTAAATTTTGATTTGCACATCTCTTATTTCTTACTAGAAATAATTATTAATATTTCTATTTTATTAGTACTTTTATTCCTGTGTGGATTGATGTGACAGGTTGCAGCTGTAACCAAAGTTTCCCCTCGGGGGTTCAATAAAGTATTTCTGATTCAGATATAAGACAATTAAGGTTATCGTAACGCTGCTGTAAGAGATTCTTACGGCATGCGAGCAGTCAGAAACTGATCTCCCAGAGATGGCCCTCTTCAGTCTTCACTCTTCTCAGGTACGTTGCACATACCAAGCACAGAAGACAGGAGCTTTTTTTTGGACCACTCAGAAGGCATGGTTCTCATTTAACTCCCTGTGACTCTGTCCTTGCAGATATTTTGGATTTAAAATGCCGATTTTCAAAGAAAGGTGACAAGTTTGCATCCCTGTCATTGTATCTGGCGAAAAACAAGTTAGCCTCATCAGGAGCAATAGTGCCCTCAAAAGCACATGTTGTGATCAGACTGCCCCAGAAGGTGGTAGTGCATGGGAGACATAGCTGATCTTAATGTCAAAACAAGTCAATTGTCTCTGGTGGGACAGGTAACAAATTGTTAAAAAGAGTGGGATGGCTGAGAGTGTGCAGTGATTAAATTCTGTTAATAAAAGATGTTAGCTATATTAATGCTCATTTCTATTGATTCTATTCATAAATCACATATGCTGCCATACTTCCTTTATCTTTTGACAATGAGCTATGTACACACACACACACACACCCCACTCCATCAGTGGAGCTGTGGCCCCACCTCCACACATTCACTATGCTTCTTTGCAGACTGTAAGCTAGCTTGCTGGTAGCTGCTGCAGAGCCTTGGCTCTGTGTGGAAATACTTCAGCTGAGAGGCTGGCAAACTAAAAGGATATCAGCTAGCCTCAAAGCAAAACATAGTACAGAGCAGTACCAACTTATGTTGCAAACAAGAAATTTAGCAAATTTCAACATTTCAAAAATCACTACATTAAACAAGATGACAAATTAAACCATGCACTGTGTTGTGCAGCCCCAATGGTTTGGTATTTCAATAGCAACATATGTGTGTTTATTTAACAGATAATTACAATCTTCTGCTGACTCAGATTGCTGTGCTGCTTCATAGATGTAAGTCAAATGGAAATAAAAACCAGTAACTTTCCTTTTAAAACCTTTTTGCTTGCATGTGTGCCATTGTTGGCCATTACAGTCACTGCTGACGTGTCCAGGGCACGCACCCTATTTTTCCGCTGATAATGCTACATTGTGAACAACAAATCTGTGTTGAAATTGTAGAAATAAACAAAGAAACCTCACTGAGAAAGAAAACTTACTGTCTGAACATGTACTGTATGTCTCCAGCACCAAATGGAAAGCAGCAAACCGGGTAGTTACTTTGGTAATGGCTGAAAAAAACTCCTCAAATACCGTTTCACCAGTCACACACGATAGATGGTGAAATAACAGTGTTATGAGCCGTGTTTAATTCAGCGTGTATCTGATCCACCAACCAGCATGTATTTTAGTGAGCAATCATACATTTTTGAAACGTTTGCCTCTCATTTCCGCGGTCTCACGTCTCCCACTAAAATAGCGCAGTTAAACAACGGAGGCTGGTAGCAAGTTGAGGTGACAAAATCTGAAATGTGAAGTTTGTATGGAAATACAGTTTCTTTATTGATGCCAAATTGACAAGAGGACTGTCGACATATGACGCCTTTTATCTTGTGTTTTAGCGGACACGTAAGGAATTGTTAGTGCGTCATTTCTTAAAGGGAGTCTGGTGTAATACTTTCCCCGTAACGTGCAGGGAGCTTCTGTTAAACTTTAAAAAATATACATACGGTATGTATATTTTTATACATACAATAAATAAATGATTGCCCTTTGTATGCGTGTTTTTAAACTACTTTCCTAATTTAACATGATGTGCTTGATGGTGTTTGACTCCTGATGAAACTTGAAAGCTCAGAATTCCCGGTGCCCTTTAGCTTCCCTTTTCAGCATTTGTTCACCCAGAAAAAGCTAATATTTCTCTGTATAATATAACTTGCTCTTTGTCAGCTGCTGTGCGTCTGCAGTGTATTTATAGACATGTTTCATTTTCAGATACATTTTCAACATACATGAATAGCCATAAATTATAACCACGAGTTTAACACTACAATTTGTCAAAAAAACAAAAACAAAACTCAAATGACCACCTGTGGGTCGCGGGGACTCACTAAATTGAAAACCTATCGACATCACTGTCAGTGCGAGACTAGCTATTACCAGTGATTTGGCCATAATTTTTCCCCCCCCGTTTAACTGTAATCCCTAAAATCTATCAAGCCTGAGAAATGTCACAAGCTATTCAGGAAGACACTGACACAGGTCAAACCCATGTTGGTAGTCTATCTCAATGGGTCAACGTACCTTATATTGTAGTTTTCACATTAGCTAAACATTTATTAAGAGAATTGAGACTCTGTGACAGGGCAGATGTGGCTTGGTGGTAGAGCGGGTTGTCAACCAATCGGAAGGTCGGCGGTTTGATCCTGGCTTCCCCCGGCCCACATGTCAAGGTGTCCTTGGGCAAGACATTGAACCCCAAATTGCTCCCGAGGGCTGTGCTTTTGGTGTGTGTGACGGATTAGTTTATTTGTACTGATGAGCAGTTGGCACCTGCCATCAGTGCATGAATGGGGTGAATGTGATATGTAGTGTTAAGCGCTTTGAGTAGTCGGAAAGTCTCGAAAGGCGCTATACAAGTACAGTTCCTTTAACATCAAAGACAGTCCAATTTCCCAGATTAGAAAAAGTTTTATTAGCTGGCAAATTGCACAATACTAATCAACATGTGCTCCAATTCAATTACTTGTACATAACCCATCATTATGCAATTACCAAACAGAGACAAAAGCTGAAACGCAAAGCTTTTCCTTTCTCAAACATGGTAAATATCTTAAATCTAAAATACTGGTGATGTGTGGGGAATGGGAAGCTCAGTCATACTTGCACACTTCGCTAACACTGTTTTAAAAAGGTGCATTACACCATGAAAAAGGACCAGAGTTCTTTCAACTTCATAAAATTCTAATTCACCATTAAGCCTGCTTTCTTCAACTGCACCAAAAGGCTTGAGTCAGTGTGAAACAACAGAGCAAGAATGGGGAAAAGACAGAAACTATGATAGGTGGTGACTGTATAAAAAGGTAAGCCAGGTTATAGTACAAGTGGAGGAGGGGCAGCAGGACCAGCAGGTTGGACAGGCTCTAACAAGACTTTGCGGCAACATGAAGCCAGTATTACCAGAACAAATATTCAATGAACAGTCCCTGCTTGCATTACAGTAAAGGTGGAAAACCTTTGCTTCAAAACCTGCAGGAAAAGTGGACCAAAACAACCACCAACATTGGCTGGTTTTCTCAGCCTCAGCTGATATTCACTGTCCTATGAAGGGATATTTGGTTAAAAGGTCAGGAATAAAAAGGTCCCCATTTTCTATCCAGCATAATAAAAACAACAGTAGTACATATGGCAGTGTTTAAACACAGGTCAGATCAGGTCAAAATGTGTTGTGTAGGCCAATGTGCTCACCAAATTTCAAGCAGAAGCTTCAAACGAGTTATTGTAATTAACACTGCCTCCCATTAGTCATACTGATGCTAGTTTGACAACCCATTATTACAACTCACTTCCTGGAGCCTACAAAAATTATTTTAAGTTGCCAGTTCTAGGACTCCACAGTGGGAGTGGCATCCAACCCACGTGTGATTATATCCATGACAGGGGTTACCTTACGCAGCTGGTGTAATTTGTAAAGATGTGTGTGTTCAGAGTTCAGGTTTCAACCAAGTCATCATGCCTTAGTGGCTCCACAGTCATTGTGTCCATTCATTCATGTGCCAGCTGTACTGTATAGTGAATATGGCCGCACATGTTAGCCAGATATAGAACAGGGAAAGAAAATCTACACCATGCAAATGATGGTATGTTCTGCCTCTTTCTCTGGCAGCCCTTTTAACATGTACAAGTATATTGGAAGAATATGCATGGTGTGCTTAGTAAATTCTTAATAATCTGCTATTGATCATTAACATGGCTGACATTTCATCTCAAAACATTAAAATGTGCACCCTTAATTTGCACTCTTTTTTTCCCTGTTAATGTCAAAAAAAATTCTAATCCTCTGATTCAATGCTGTTAACATTAACAGCTGACTAGTAGAATATAGACAATTCACACTGTCGCTCAGAGTGACTGAGGGGACAAGAATTTCTAGTAAATCAGGCCATGATGCACAGCACTACTTTAACCATGTGCCATCATGACCAACGTTTACGTTCCAACCCTACAGCAGTCAATTAGACAGTTCCTCTTCTCTGCTGTTGCAGAAGTTACTCAGAGTTGTACTATTTCAGGGGACTGTAGACAAACAGTAATTGTAAGAAGCTGTTGAGAATGCCTCTACACTTGCTAAACAGGCTGAGATCAAGTTTTAATTGGGGGTATGCAGTAAGTACACAGGTAGAGTTTCCATCTTTCAGACAAATTATGAACAAGATAGCAGACAGATAAGGGTTGTATGTCTTTTAGAAAGTAACACAAAGTCAATGGGCAATAGGATTGGGCCGATGAACGATGCCATCGTCCATCGCCAATGACTGACAGCCACTGAGCCCTCTACCATCATGATTTATCCATCAACAACACTACTAAATACCCATATACATTGGTTTTCAGCTGAAAAAAAGTGTTTGGGGTTTAGCTACTCTTTAAGCATAGTGTTCCTGCTGCAGCTTTCAGACCGTGGTCGGGAAGCACAGGGAAGACTGTTTTCCTCCAGGGCTGAAGTTGATGCTAACCACCTTCACTTTTACCCAGCAGCTGGGAGGCAAGACACGGGAACGTCTTGGGTACTGAGGAGCTGCAGCGTTTATTCATGGGCAAACTGTAACCTACGCTGTACATTTACTGCCACTCCACTGCTAACCTTTCCCTCTGCTCCGATCGCCAACACCTGTCTGCTCTGAGTGCAGTCACCATCACTCTCTCGCTCGCCCGCCCACACACACACTCACTACGCACTGCTCCTCAAAGAAGCCACGCTGCTCTTATAACATAGGGAGGAAAAGTAAAGAAAGACCAGGTGAGGATGGGATGTGAATGGGCTCAAATGACCCCCCCCAAACACACACACAACCATGTCATTGTCCATCCCGATGTTTCTCTGTGGACATCGTCATGTGCCAATTTGGTAGACATCGCCCAACCCTAATGGGTAACATGATATTTTCCACGAGAAGTGCAACAGAGGCCAAAATGACCCTTTTTACTTAAAAAAAAAAAAAATAAATAAAAAAAAGTATGCACCGCTGTTAATGATGACCCATACATCATGCCAGTCCTTGACCTTCCCTAAAATGGTATTAACGATAAGGTACAAGTAGATTTATTCTACAGAATATGTTAAATAAATCTGTGAGCTAATTAATCCGATACAAGTTGAACCATGATAATACTGACTGATGCTGAGTAAAATCTGCACAACTGTTGGAATTATAACATGCATTCTATTTCACCTTAACAAAATATTCAACACTAATGAATTTCACATATAATTTTATGTGGCAGACAAGAGAATGAAACAAACACATTAAAAAGAGAATAATAAAGAAATGATAAGCTGCGTTTCCCCAGGGACTAGGAACCTTTGGAGGAACTCAGTGTGTTTTCACCGCAGTGCCCAGGGTCTAAATTAAGGGACATTTTTTGTAGACCAGTGTGTTTACTCCTGCGACCACCGGTAGCCCTCGTCCCATGCCTCCTGCTGAAGCGCACAAACGCTGTATTTCGCACATTTATATTTCTGCAGATTAATAAATAGTTGTGGAAGTAAATGTGTGTAAAGTGGCTGTTCTTGTATCTGAAAACAAGTATATACTACTGTATATGTAAAAAGAAACGTAATGCTTATGCTTGTGCTATCATATTCTAATATTACAACACTCTGAGAAAGTAGTGGCTCTCAATTTCACCAATATACACTGGTAAGCTCAGTATTTAAAACAGGTGAGAGTGCACAGGTTAAAATAAGCAAAAGGTCTTTATGCTGAATTGCACGCGATGTGTTTAAGTTAAAACAATAGAGTTATGCAGCTGTGTGATGGGTGTAATTTGCCTTATCCTGGTTCCTGGTACTTTTGGTGGAACAGCAGCTTATAGTGATTTTTCAGTGGGACTGGTGGACCAAATAAACAGTGAAAAATACAGGAAAGGAAATCTATAATATTTCTCCACCGCTTTTGTCTGTAACTGTCAAAATTATTAAGAGGTAAGCACACACAGTGGCTTAAGCTTTTGTTGTATCTCACTCACAAAAAACCTTGGGTGTACCAAACAATCCTGCTACCATGATCAAACAATAAATATTAACATTCAATTTGTTTTTTGCTAAATTAACTTGCATTGACCGCAAATGACTTCTCATCACTTATGACTGTATTTCCACTTTGGTACATCTAGTGCCCAGTAGTACTGTCTTCCTCAATGGCTGCACGCACACAACCGTCTCATTTTATCCAATAAATAAACAAATAAATAACTGCCACAGGCACATGTGTCAGCTACTGTTTTCCAGTGACTGATCAATTTTACATGCCAATTCATAATATAAACATAAAGGTAAAACAGCACACCATAAATACTAGTACATAGTGTATGTTCTATAGCTGTAGTACACATAGTGGAAGTGGGGCACAGCTTGTGTCTCTCCAACGGTACCATTTGCTCCTTTGGGCTACACCCCACTCTTAACAGTTACTTGAATACAACAAAACATATTGTGTGACCCGTTACAGGGTAAGGCAGGGGCTGAAATCTCGCGCTGAAAACACGCTTCTACCGTGGGGCTCTGATTGTTGTTTTCGCTTCTGTGCTCCGCCGCCATTTTCTAACAGGGTAGAGGAGGACATGTTGGGAGCTAACAACAAAAGAGGAGCGGCCATTTCCAACCACATAGCTGCTTTTCCTCAGACCTAACAGCTGTTTTTCACGATAAAAGTGCACATCTGGGGTCTAAACAGGACTGACACAAAACAACGTAAGATGTTTAGTGAAAACGCGCCGGGGTTTTTAAGCGTTCGCGGAAAATATATCGTTACTAGAATAGACTAAGTAACGTTAGGCAGATTAGCAGGCCTAATACCAACAAGGTTGCTGCCACTTTAACATTAGGTGTCTTTTCCCCGAAAGCAAGCTTTACCACACCAATATAGACAATGAAACGTAACAAAAGTGTGTCACTTTATTGTCGGTAACGACAGCACGATGTAAAAACCAATTCCCCTTACCTGATGTGTGGAATCCCGACACCACCTTGTAGGATTTTGTACAGCTTGCTTTCGTATAACAACTGTGGATGTCTGGCTTTCTGTGATTCCAATTTTACAGCTACCTCCTGAAAATGTCACACACAAAAGATAACATTCATATTAACAGCTCTGTTGTCACTGCGCCAGTTACAGTTACGACAAACATCTTGGCACACGCTGTAAACTGAATAATGCCAATTAATGCGCTGTGTAGCCGCTGTAGCCGCATCAATGTTACAGCTTGATGGCGACAAGTTAGACTTGCTAACTTACAAAGCTATGTTGCAATCTGCCTCAAATACTTTTGGCTCAGCCACCGTTGTGTTCGCTACCAACTTTCCTACAAGAACAGACAAATGTAACGTCAGACGTTGATGCAGTAAATTACCTCTCCATTTGTGATGTTGATGGCCAGATATATGTCACCGAAAGATCCCGATCCAATTTTTCTGACAAGCTTGTATTTTCCACCGACTATAAATTCGGCTTTGGAGCCACTGCTGCTCGCCATAATATCCACCAAATGACAATCTCCGCCCGATTCAATTGTGTGTGGCAGTCTAGCCCGGTTGTCAGCAGAACACACAGAGTCCTGTATATCCACTTGGTGTTGATGAGGGTAATTATGGGCTAGCTGTTACTCCAAACAATATTATCGACAACTAACGTAACAAGCAAGTTGGAAAATAGATTTCTCCTGGCGTTATTCGCTTTATTCATATGCTACCGGCTACAATGGATCTGTGTTAAAATGAAATCTCCTCACGGGATACCGTGTCAGTATATACATCCAAAACTAAATCCGAAAAAGCTTACGGCCTTCAACAACCACCCAGCTACCTCGAAGTAGCAGCTAAGTTAGTGATATCTAACGTTAGCTAACGTTAGCATCAAGCTAAAGCTGTCTCAAGGACCGCCGCGGAAAAAGATGTCCGGACCTCCTCCGTGCTGAGGGGCAGAAACTGCCTTTTTAATTACACGTCCGATAGTATTGTTGCTTTTTCAATCTTTTCAGTCCTTTAAGAGCGTTTTCGGCAAACTTCAAGGGTCGCAACCGTCTGTACAAAGCGCAACCCACTCACTCCGCCATCTTGTCTTCTCTACCCTTTCTCTCAGCTGGTTTCCGTTGGAGGCGATTAGCTAAGGTTAGATATCTCATGACCACTTCAGGTACTATCGGAAAAAGTAGAATCTAGACTCATGACATATATGAACGCCGCAACAAGGTGATAAGAAATGGTGACGGGATAAGAAGGGGTTTCTCTGTGATGCCCGCAATGTACCCAGTCAACAACTGCAAAGTTAAAAAGTGATTTATTATGCAACCAGTGTTTGTTAATAGGATGCTAATTTATGCTAAAACACGAGTGTATTTTGTATTGCACTTTTGTGCACCTGTGCATCTTTTCGCGTCAGAATTTTAATGTCAAATATAAACGAAGCAACCACCAAAGCTTCTGGAGACCCTGTGATTATTTGTACATGGTCCGTGTTTTTGTCGTGTTCGACCCCAGAGCCCTTGAATGCACCCACAGGTGGTATTTACTACTGACGTTTGAATAGGCTGCGTCATGTTTCAGAAGCTGCCCATTTTCGACATTTTTCAGCAGCCAGATGTTGTGCTGTTTAGTTCATTTTTCTTTATCTTTTATTGGGTTTTTGCTCTCTCAATTCAATGGAGCTTTATTGACATGGAAAAACAGACGTTAACATTGCCAAAGCATTTGTGAAATAAAAACATAAACATAAAGAGAAGAAATGTGCCATTAAAATATATACAGATAAGTAAGATAAGATAATAATAATACAAATCTCTCTCTCTCTCAAACTTTATGATACGTTTCTCTTAAAGGAGACCCCCCCCAAAAAAAAAAAAAAATCATCCACTGGTGGTTTGTTTTATTAACATAATAACAACATAATGATGTAAAGGCCCATTTATACTCATAGGCCTAGGCCTGCACTGTTTTGTATCTGGTTTCACTTGTTAACGAACCACTATAAATATGTAGCACAACAAAAGCTAGTTTAGGCTGATTTAAATAATCTGACTAAGGCTGGCAGTGGGGGTAACAGTCTGTTCTTCCTATTCTGCCAATGTTGCCTGAATGCAGCATGAGGGTGGGGACTACATTGGTGTGGGCACGTTGCTTCAGGTACAGGTGAGAAAATCATAGCACAATCCAGATAGTCCAGTTTGAGCAATAAATCCACAAGTTTGAAGGTTTATCAGACAGCAGAACACAGAAACAACCGTCTGTTGGGGCAATACAAAATCATTAATTTCCTTATTTGCCTAAAAGTAGTAGATTTTATACAGAGAATAAAAAATACTGTAATCGGCCAATAAAATATTCACCAAGTATTAGATTTCCATTGTAGAATGTAACTTCCTCCCAGTTTCCTAAACAGGAAACATACAGAGGAGGTCAAGTGTCGTGCTTGGGTGATTGAATGTTGATCTTAGAGGTGCATTTATTTATAATTGCTGATTAGTTTGAGGACATATATCAGCCATATGCTGTTCAATGTCCACCCGCTTTTCCAGATGGACTTTAGAGTCCGTAAGTGCACTACAGTTGCACATAGACTACACTGCACAGTTTTTTTTTCACCTGCTGCCTCCTGCAGGTGTTTAACAGGAAGGTATTAGCCAGTCCGTGGGCACCACCTACTGCTGATCCACCTTTCACAACACATACTAAATGTACTGTGAAGGAAAAACAGCCAAACTACAGTGATTCAGTAATTGTATAGTATAGTACATTTAATTCAATTCAATACAACTTTGTTTAAAACTGCAAGGGCAATTGTAAGCAGCAGCTTGCCACCCAGGTCAACAAATACACACACAATAAGAGAAGAAAAAACACTGTCAATCACAAAGCTAAAAACAGTGAAAAGCTATAAAACTTTATGAGGAATTGGTAATTGGTAACAATAAATTGATATAGATATCTCAAAATATCTAAAGAAAATACAAACTAATGAAAAAAATAGTATAGTATTGTACAGCATGTTACAGTGTATAGTATAATAAAGTATAATAATACAGTGGTAGTATTGTACAATACTACAGTATAGTCAGGGATAGAAAGAGTACTAGACTATTTTATTAAAGTAAAAGAAGGTATATCCATCAGTGAGTTTGTCTTTGTACTCACCTGTCTGAAAATCATTCTGTGAGCCACGAAGTCCTCCACAATTCAATTCAATTCAATTCAGTTTTATTTATATACAACCAATTCATAACAGAAGTTATCTCATTGCACTTTTCCTATAGAGCAGGTCTAGACCGGACTCTTTATAATATTAATTACAGAGACCCAACAAATCCCACCATGAGCAAACATTTGGCCACAGTGGCAAGGAAAAACTTCCTTTAAGAGGCAGAAACCTTGGACAGAACCAGACTCAATGGTGGGCGGCCATCCGCTGCTACCATGTTAGGTTTTGAGGGGGGGGGCGCACAATGCAAATACCACGTAGAATTATTATTTATTTTTTAAATAGTAGAATAGTAATTGTAGTGTTAATATTAATTAATTAGTAATAATAGGAATGACAGCTACCTGGGGCACAATCTGCCCCAGGTTCAGTTTCTCTGCCTCTTTATTTTTATAGTCCACTCAACCTCTCCGTCAGCTGCGCTCCACAAACAGCCTCCAAACATTCTGAGCTGAGTGAGCGCTTTGTAGTCACACTGTGACAGACATTAACAGTCAAAAACAGCAGAAAGGTTGTGCACACAGTGATGTGTAGTAACAAGTGCTTAACCTGCTTTACCTGTTACAGAGTAAAAGAAGGATTCAGTAAACAGTGCTTGCTCTTCACCTAACTCTGTTGGGCAGTGAGGGAATGGAGGAGAGAGGAGACGAAGCTTCATTTATATGACGTAAAACTGCCTGGCAAACTAGCAGGGCTCATGCAGCATTCATGACAACTCGGAACTCAAACACTTCCAACCTCCTACTAGAAAATGTCCAGTGGAACGCCACTCACAGTTAGAGTTCCTACTTGTGAATTCAGGCAAATCCATCCACCCCGACTACAAGAAACAGCAGTCTGATGTCACAACAATGGCAGTACCATGGAAGCACACATTAGGCTACATTTCACTCAATAGAGGGGTGTAGGATGTATTTGTATACTACAGTATTGTGTTAGGCTAGCGAATGGAATATTAAGATACGTTTCGAGTATAAAAGTGCCGTAAAAAATATGCATAATGGCGTCTGTTCACACAATGTTTTTTCCTCCTTTGTTTCGTTTATATATATGACGAGGCTGCTCTCAGATCACTGCTGAGAGATCAGTTGTGTGTACAATCAAACAGTTTGTCACGGTCAGCCATGTTTTTTGTTTACGTTTGATGTCGTGCACCTGGAACTCTTGGAGGTTGGAAGTCGGAAATTTCAACTGGGAAATTCCGACCTCCGACACTGTCTGGAACGCAGCATTACAGTTCTGACCTACAGTCTATGGTGCTGACAAGCTCTTAGAAGTGATGGGAATTTTGGCTCTTTGAAGGGAGCCGGATCTTATGGCTCCGTTCCTTTCCGAGAGCCGGCTCTTTCGGCACCCAAACGGCTCTTCATTTCGTATCACTTCTGCTTCTGCTGGTCACTGCCTAAGTTAATTTCTTATTTGTTGCAAGAAATAAATATGCAAGATTCTTCTTCTGCAATACACTGAAATATTCTGTCATATTGATGGTTAAAAAGTTAAAGATATATCATAAATAAGTATCAACTAACAAAAATAACTCCCTACTAATGAAATAGTATAGTTAATAAATAATTACAAAAATCTATTCTGGGGGGTGGCTCTCAGACTGGAGCAGGCCGGCACATCACTTGCTAGGCCCGGCCCAGGTGCAACCAGCAGTGAACGTTTACATTTAGAACATGTATCTTTTCCAGAATGTCAGCTACGTGTTGAGTGACACATCTCTGGACGTGGAGCTCTGCCCTCCTGTGGTGGCAGACTAGTGCTGGGAGGTTCAGTGTTATGTTAGGCTTGTTTGAGATGAACTGCGCCTTGCCTGGAAAGTGGACGAGATCAGGCAGCAGGGGGCGGTGACAGAAAGCTGCCGTCAAGATGGACAGTTTCAAGCAGCCTTCAAAGAATATACAGGAAGTCACAGAAATATTTACATCCTGTTAGATCCATCTGGAGGCCGCCAGTAGTTTGCAGACCACGTTTGGGTAACTATGGCTGAAGAAATCTATGTGTTCTTGGTCGCTGGTGAAGTTGAAGCAGAAGAGATCCCCCTACTTTATACATGAAGACGGACAATAAACAATAACAATAAATCTACTTTTCACAGTGGTCTAAGTTTTTCTCATAACTTTTTATTTGTTTTCGATGCCACTGTTATAACTGAGGAAAGAATCAGAGAAAGACTGGGCAGATTTTAGCCCTTGGAAGTCACATATTGAATAATTATAGCCTACACAGAAAATTTAAGTAAAGGTGCTGTCATTTAAAAATCAGAATTGAACTCCTGAAACAGTCCAAACATTCTCACAGCTACATACAAGCTGCAGACAGGGAGGAGAAGCAACAATTATGATCACAAGTTTCCTTCAGAGACATAATTAGACTCAGTTCCAAACAGTTGTGTTATTCTTTTAATAGGTTTTTTGTCGCTTCACAATAGTTATAACCTATGGAATTCTTGGACTAAACATATTCCACTTCTCTGTCTGACAAAAGTCATCAAGTTGTAATTAGGCTTTCTAGTAATCTTTATGTATTGATATTTGTTTGTAATTATATATATGTGGAAATTTGTGTATTCTATCCTTTGTTCTTTTTATGTCTGCCTTGTAAAGCACTTTGTAATTGTTAATTTTTCTATTAACCTTTATTATTATTATTATCAACCACATAACTTGTTTGTTAACATATTAAACCGTCATTGAACAACATGAGACTATTATCCTACAATCTAGCGTTAAATTTTACAATTACACAGAAAATAAGGATCTTTGATCAGGTGACAGCCAGGCATTTCCCATCCTGGCCTAGGCGGTGTCTGGGGGTGTGGGCATGTTTATTTGTGCTTTGGAACGTAACTGCTGTGAAACAATCAGAAAATAACATTTTATTTCTCTGATTCACCGGCTTTCCTGCTAACAAGGCTCCCTCTCCTCCCCTCCTTGAACCGCCACCTTAACGTGGTGGAGGGGTTTGAGTACCCGAATGACCCTGGGAGCTATGTTGCCTGGGGCTGTATGCCCCTGGTAGGGTCACCCATGGCAAACAGGTCCAGGGTGACGGGTCAGACCAAGAGCGGTTCAGAAGACCCTTATGGATTATTTAAAATCAAGGCCAGTTACGTCGCCCGGATTGGCGCTACGGGGCCCCATCCTGGAGCCAGGCCTGGGGTGGGTGCCCGACGGCGAAGCGCCTGGTGGCCGGGCCTTTCCCCACGGGGCCCGGCCGGGCACAGCCCGGAAGGAGCGACGTGGGGCCGTCCTCCCGTGGACCCACCACCCGCAGGAGGATCCGTGAGGGGCCGGTGCAGAGAGATCTGGGCGGCAGTCGAAGGCAGGGGCTTCGCGACCAGATCTCCGGACACAGAAACTGGCTCTAGGGACATGGAATGTCACTTCGCTGGGGAAGGAGCCTGAGCTTGTGCGGGAGGTTGAGCGTTACCGGCTAGATATAGTTGGCCTCGCCTCCACGCACAGCCTGGGCTCTGGAACCCGTCTCCTCGAGAGGGGCTGGACGCTCCATTTCTCTGGCGTTGCCGGGCGGGGAGAGGCGGCGGGCTGGTGTGGGCCTGCTCATAGCCCCACAGCTCAGCCGTCACGTGTTGGAGTTTACCCCAGTGAGCGAGAGGGTCGCGTCCCTCCGCCTCCGGGTGGGGACAGGTCTCTCACTGTTGTGGCGGCCTACGGACCGAACAGCAGTGCAGAGTACCAGGCCTTCTTGGAGTCCCTGGGAGGGTACTAGACAGTGCACCACCTGGGGACTCCGTTGTTCTACTGGGGGACTTCAACGCCCATGTGGGCAACGACAGTGACACCTGGAGAGGGGTAATCGGAAGGAACGGCCCCCCTGATCTGAACCCGAGCGGTGTTCAGTTGTTGGACTTCTGTGCTAGTTACAGTTTGTCCATAACTAACACCATGTTCAAGCACAAGGGTGTCCATCAGTGCACGTGGCACCAGGACACCCTAGGCGGGAGGTCGATGATCGACTTTGTTGTCGTATCATCTGACCTCCGCCGCGTGTCTTGGACACTCGGGTGAAGAGAGGGCGGAGCTGTCAACCGATCACCACCTGGTGGTGAGTTGGATCCGCTGGCGGGGAGGAAGCCGGACAGACTTGGCAGGCCCAAGCGTATCGTGAGGGTCTGCTGGGAACGTCTGGCGGAGCCCTCTGTCAGCAGGGTCTACAACTCACACCTCCGGGAGAGCTTCTCCCAGATCCCGGGGGAGGTTGGGGACATTGAGTCCGAGTGGACCATGTTTTCCACCTCCATTGTTGATGCGCGGCTCGTAGCTGTGGTTGCAAGGTTTCTGGTGCCTGTCGCGGCGGCAATCCCCGAACACGGTGGTGGGCGCCGGAAGTAAGGGATGCCGTCAGGCTGAAGAAGGAGTCCTATCGGGCCTTGTTGGCTCGTGGGACTCCCGAGGCAGCTGACAGGTACCGGCAGGCTAAGCGTGCTGCAGCCCGTGCGGTCACAGAGGCAAAAACTCAGGACTGGGAGAGGTTCGGAGAGGCCATGGAGGAGGACTATCGGTCGGCCTCAAAGAAATTCTGGCAAACCGTCCGACGGCTCAGGAGGGGGAAGCAGTGCTTCACCAACACCTTGTGCGGTGCGGGTGGAGAGCTGTTGACCTCGACTGGGGATGTTGTCGGACGGTGGAAGGAATACTTTGAGGATCTCCTCAATCCCGCTGTCACGTCTTCCGAAGAGGAAGCGGAGGCTGGGGACCCGGAGGCGGACTCATCCATCACCCTGGCCGAAGTCACTGAGGTTGTTGGCAAGCTCCTTGGTGGCAAGGCTTCGGGGGTGGATGAGATCCGTCCTGAGTATCTTAAGTCTCTGGATGTTGTGGGACTGTCTTGGCTGACACGTCTCTGCAACATCGCGTGGCGATCTGGGACAGTGCCTCTGGACTGGCAGACCGGGGTGGTGGTCCCTCTGTATAAGAAGGGGGGACCGGAGGGTGTGTTCCAATCACAGAGGGATCACACTTCTCAGCCTCCCGGTAAGGTCTATTCCAGGGTACTGGAGAGGAGAATTGTCCGATAGTCGAACCTCGGATTCAGGAGGAGCAGAGTGGTTTCGTCCCGGTCGTGGAACACTGGACCAGCTCTATACTCTCCATCGGGTGCTCGAGGGTTCATGGGAGTTTGCCCAACCAGTCCACATGTGCTTTGTGGATCTGGAGAAGGCATTCGACCGTGTGCCCCGGGCGCTTTGTGGGGAGTGCTCTGGGAGTATGGGGTCCGGGGCCCTTTGCTAAGGGCTGTCCGGTCCCTGTATAACGGAGCAGGAGCTGTGTTCGCATTGCCGGCAGTAAGTCAGACCTGTTCCCGGTGCATGTTGGACTCCGCCAGGGCTGCCCTTTGTCACCGGTTCTGTTCATAATTTATATGGACAGAATTTCTAGGCGCAGTCAGGGGCCAGAGGGTGTCGGTTTGGGAACCACAGGATCTCATCTCTGCTGTTTGCAGATGATGTCGTTCTGATGGCTTCTTCAAACCAGGACCTGCAGCATGCACTGGGACGGTTTGCAGCCGAGTGTGAAGCAGCTGGGATGAGAATCAGCTCTTCCAAATCTGAGGCCATGGTTCTTGACCGGAAAAAGGTGGTTTGCTCTCTTGGCGTGGGTGGGAGTCCTTGCCCCAAGTGGAGGAGTTTAGTATCTCGGGGTCTTGTTCACGAGTGAGGGACGGATGGAGCGTGAGATTGACAGGCGGATCGGTGCAGCGTCTGCAGTGATGCGGGCGCTGTATCGGACCGTTGTGGTAAAGAAGGAGCTGAGTCGAAAGACAAAGCTCTCGATTTACCGGTCAATCTACGCTCCTGCCCTCACCTATGGTCATGAGCTTTGGGTAGTGACCGAAAGGACAAGATCGCGGATACAAGCGGCCGAAATGGGCTTCCTCCGCCGAGTGGCTGGGCGCTCCCTTAGAGATAGGGTGAGGAGCTCAGTCACACGGGGGGAGCTCGGAGTAGAGCCGCTGCTCCTCCACGTCGAGAGGAGCCAGCTGAGGTGGCTAGGGCATCTGATCCGGATGCCTCCTGGACGCCTCCCTCGGGAGGTGTTCTGGGCATGTCCCACCGGGAGGCGGCCCCGGGGAAGACCCAGGACACGCTGGAGGGACTATGTCTCTCGGCTGGCCTGGGAACGCCTCGGGATCCCCCCGGAGGAGCTGGAGGAAGTGTCTGGGGCGAAGGAAGTCTGGGAGTCCCTGCTTAGACTGCTGCCCCCGCGACCCGGCCCCGATAAGCGGAAGAAGATGGATGGATGGATGGATGGAAGGCTCCTCTCCTGCATTCACTCTCTCGGTTGCTCGACCACAGCTGTCTCTCTCTCTCTCTCTCTCTCTCTCTCTATCTCTCTCTCTCAAACAAATGAACACAAACCAAAGGAACACGATATGCGGCTATCAAGTGGAAGCAATATGCTTCATTATCCTCACAAAATATTAAGCTGTAGGCTACCTAAAGATAATAACTTATAAAATCAAGAAGGGTTTTTACTTAACTTGCTACATGAGGATTATTTTTATAGTAAGTAAAAAGAAATCTATCAACTTATTTGTACGTTGTTTTATGACAGTAGCAGAAATGAGAAATTACCTGCAGGAAATAAAAGTGTTTAAATCAAAATGCAAAACAGTTATTAACAATAACAGGCACTAAAAGTTATCAACCAAACAGCAGCAGTGTGTCGACAAAGTCTGCAGGCAGCAGGAATTGTGGCAGTTTAAGGTTTTGTCACTTCGTGTTTTATTTTGTAGTGTGTTCCTTCTCTTGTGTGTCTTGTGGTTTTAATTCCTGTCTTTGTTTGCGTTCCCTCCAGTTTTGATTGTTGGCCCATCCTTGATTGTTTGCATCTGTGTCTCGTCGGCTCACCTCCCCTAGGGTATTTAGTTCGGGCCTCTGTCTTTGTTCAGTGTTGGATCATTGTTGTTACTACTGTCTGGTGTGATTCCTGTCTGATGTTGCGCCTATCTTGAGTTTTGTTAATGTCTTGTGAGTGTTCCTGACAATGTGTGTGTCGCCGTTTGGTGCACTTTTGTTGTACCTGGTTCCTGTGCCCAGTTCCCGGCATTCTTACCTTGAGTTCTGCTTTGGATTCTTTGTCTCCGTGGACCTTGGTTGGATTCTGGATTTTGTATTTTGCCTGCACCCTATTGGACTGTTTAGCCACAATGGACTCACTTCCCTGTTTCCACCACTGCCAGCCGGTAACCCATTTTCCTGTTGCCTGTTACGGTCACGGTTCACGGTCTGCCTACCGGTCTGCCTGTACCTGCCTGTAAACCACATCACCCCCAATAAACACTGCAGCCATCCGGCTACTTCACCTCATTCCGCTTCCTGGTCATCTGCATTTGGGTCCACATATCACTAGCACAGCACACATGACAGAATGATCCGACCATAAAGATGGACCCAGCAGAGACCATGTCTGGCGAGTCTAACAAACTAGTTTTGGACCTTTTGAGCTTACTGGAGTGTTGGGAGACAGCAAGCAGCGAACAGTCCAGTTGAACAGTCAAAGCTGCCGTGCTTTTTGCTGTGTCCTGCAAGCCCTGGCTGTGGGACTCCCTTCCTGAGTTTTCCAAGGACTTTGTGTCTGCTCCCGGTTCCCAGCCAGACTCCCGGCCCACCAGTCATCAGCCTGCACCCCGGCCTGCTGGTCTCCAGTCAGCATCTCCACCTGCAAACCAGGTGGTACCTCAGGCTGTTGCTGTCTTGTTTCCTTCTGGGAAAACCCTCAGGAGGAAGCGTGGCTCCCACAGCCGCTCGCCTGTCCCGCTGCCGCCTCCAGTCCCGGCTGGATCACAGCAGCCATCACTCCCTGCTGGATTGCAGTCGCCTCCTTTCCTGGCTGCATCGCAGCAGCACCAATCCCTTGCTGCCGCTGGATCACAGTCGCCTCCTTTCCCAGCTGGATCGCAGCAGCACCAATCCCTTGACGCTGCTGGATTGCAACCGCCTTTTCCCGCTGGATCGCAGCAGCACCAATCCCTCGTCACCGCTGGATCGCAGCAGCACCAATCCCTCGCCTCCGGCCTCCTGTGACCTTCCTCCTGTGCCACCAGCATTCCGCCAGGCCTCCAGATGGGGTTGATCTTCGTCACAGACCTCATGAGATCAGCTCCGCACCTGTCCAGCCCCCGGGCCGTCCGCCCAAGGTCCTTGAAAGTACAAGTACACAAAAATGACTTTAATACAGTAACAAGAGTAAATGTAATCAGTTACTTCCACCCCTGAGGATAGTATAGCCTACTATTGTGTACAGTATGGAGTATATTATTCATTCATTCAACCTTTATTTAAATCTGGAGGAATCATTGAGGACATGCCCTCATTTTCAATGATGTCGAGAGTACAAAACAGAATAAATACACACAAAAAGTAAGTAACGAGAAAACAAACAAACAGACAGAAACAGAACACAGTTAAAAACAGTTACATTCAAGTGCGGAGTAGTTTGTACTACTGGGACTATCTGCTTGTATTTGGACTTTGGATTTTATTGTGTTCTCTGCCTGCCTGACCACCCCTGTAAGTCTTTGTACATTGACTTTTATTAAACCATTGCACTGCACCAGCTCTGCTTCTACCTCTGTGTCTGCACTTGGGTACAATCCCTCGTGTTTCCTGTTACTCAGCTTGAACTCTGATAATAGATCTAAGAAAATAACTAAGACCAAACCTTCATGTGTTCACGTGTTCATCAGAATTTAAATTTTTTTATGAGATAGAAAAACAATGGTATCATCAGCAAATAAAATAGCAAATACAGTTTGGGAAACAAAAGCTAGGTCATTTATATAAATCAGAAAAATAAAAGGGCCAAGGATTGACCCTTGTGGGACCCCACACAAGATGTTTGCTTTATGAGAAGAGCACTTCTGATTAGAGACGAACTGTTTTCTATTCCTTAAGTACTCACGTAACCATTGAAGTATAATATAGTATTGTAATGCAGTATATCATATTAGAGTATAGAGTAAAACAGAGTAAATTACAAGATAGTATATTACAGTATGGTGTAGTATATTATAGTATAGTTCAGTATAGTATAGTGTTACAAACCCTCCTCAGAGGGAAGCAACATGAAGGCGGAAACAAAGTTGGATAAACCAAATTTTAAGTTTATTAAGTAAATGAACAAAGAACAAACAATGTGGTGTGGGGAGACTCAGCTGGCAGAGAGAGTGAGGAGGTGGAGGAAGGGCCCATTGTGGCAGCCAGTTAATCCAAGTACAGTATAATATAGTGTATAATAGTATAGTTGCCCATATTTTAGTATAGTACAGTATCATATAGTACAGTAGTTTAGTATAATCTAGTATAGCACAGTACAGTGTAATATAGCATATTATAGTGCAATATAGTATAGATAGTATAATGCTGAATTATCAAAGAACTGCATGCAGAGAGAGAGAATAGGTTGTCCAGCAGGAACCCACAATCATAGATCCAGACTCTGCAGCTCCGAGTCAGAAATACCCATCATAATACCCATCAGCATCATGAGGCGAAAGCACGAAACGACGGGAGAGAGATGTCGAGTTAGTAACATGCATTAGTGGGATAAGAATGCATACAGAGGGAGAGGAGGATAAAGTTCGGGGTGGATGAGATCCGTCCTGAGTATCTTAAGTCTCTGGATGTTGTGGGACTGTCTTGGCTGACACGTCTCTGCAACATCGCGCGTGGCGGTCTGGGACAGTGCCTCTGGACTGGCAGACCGGGGTGGTGGTCCCTCTGTATAAGAAGGGGGACCGGAGGGTGTGTTCCAATCACAGAGGATCACACTTCTCAGCCTCCCGGTAAGGTCTATTCCAGGGTACTGGAGAGGAGAATTCGTCCGATAGTCGAACCTCGGATTCAGGAGGAGCAGAGTGGTTTTCGTCCCGGTCGTGGAACACTGGACCAGCTCTATACTCTCCATCGGGTGCTCGAGGGTTCATGGGAGTTTGCCCAACCAGTCCACATGTGCTTTGTGGATCTGGAGAAGGCATTCGACCGTGTGCCCCGGGCGCTTTGTGGGGAGTGCTCTGGGAGTATGGGGTCCGGGGCCCTTTGCTAAGGGCTGTCCGGTCCCTGTATAACCGAGCAGGAGCTGTGTTCGCATTGCCGGCAGTAAGTCAGACCTGTTCCCGGTGCATGTTGGACTCCGCCAGGCTGCCCTTTGTCACCGGTTCTGTTCATAATTTATATGGACAGAATTTCTAGGCGCAGTCAGGGGCCAGAGGGTGTCCGGTTTGGGAACCACAGGATCTCATCTCTGCTGTTTGCAGATGATGTCGTTCTGATGGCTTCTTCAAACCAGGACCTGCAGCATGCACTGGGACGGTTTGCAGCCGAGTGTGAAGCAGCTGGGATGAGAATCAGCTCTTCCAAATCTGAGGCCATGGTTCTTGACCGGAAAAGGTGGTTTGCTCTCTTCGCGTGGGTGGGGAGTCCTTGCCCCAAGTGGAGGAGTTTAAGTATCTCGGGTCTTGTTCACGAGTGAGGGACGGATGGAGCGTGAGATTGACAGGCGGATCGGTGCAGCGCCTGCAGTGATGCGGGCGCTGTATCGGACCGTTGTGGTAAAGAAGGAGCTGAGTCGAAAGACAAAGCTCTCGATTTACCGGTCAATCTACGCTCCTGCCCTCACCTATGGTCATGAGCTTTGGGTAGTGACCGAAAGGACAAGATCGCGGATACAAGCGGCCGAAATGGGCTTCCTCCGCCGAGTGGCTGGGCGCTCCCTTAGAGATAGGGTGAGGAGCTCAGTCACACGGGGAGCTCGAGTAGAGCCGCTGCTCCTCCACGCCGAGAGGAGCCAGCTGAGGTGGCTAGGGCATCTGATCCGGATGCCTCCTGGACGCCCCTCGGGAGGTGTTCTGGGCATGTCCCACCGGGAGGCGGCCCCGGGAAGACCCAGGACACGCTGGAGGGACTATGTCTCTCGGCTGGCCTGGGAACGCCTCGGGATCCCCCCGGAGGAGCTGGAGGAAGTGTCTGGGGCGAAGGAAGTCTGGGAGTCCCTGCTTAGACTGCTGCCCCCGCGACCCGGCCCCGGATAAGCGGAAGAAGATGGATGGATGGATGGATGGAAGGCTCCCTCTCCTGCATTCACTCTCTCGGTTGCTCGACCACAGCTGTCTCTCTCTCTCTCTCTCTCTCTCTCTCTCTATCTCTCTCTCTCAAACAAATGAACACAAACCAAAGGAACACGATATGCGGCTATCAAGTGGAAGCAATATGCTTCATTATCCTCACAAAATATTAAGCTGTAGGCTACCTAAAGATAATAACTTATAAAATCAAGAAGGGTTTTTACTTAACTTGCTACATGAGGATTATTTTTATAGTAAGTAAAAAGAAATCTATCAACTTATTTGTACGTTGTTTTATGACAGTAGCAGAAATGAGAAATTACCTGCAGGAAATAAAAGTGTTTAAATCAAAATGCAAAACAGTTATTAACAATAACAGGCACTAAAAGTTATCAACCAAACAGCAGCAGTGTGTCGACAAAGTCTGCAGGCAGCAGGAATTGTGGCAGTTTAAGGTTTTGTCACTTCGTGTTTTATTTTGTAGTGTGTTCCTTCTCTTGTGTGTCTTGTGGTTTTAATTCCTGTCTTTGTTTATGCTTCCTCCAGTTTTGATTGTTGGCCCATCCTTGATTGTTTGCATCTGTGTCTCGTCGGCTCACCTCCCCTAGGGTATTTAGTTCGGGCCTCTGTCTTTGTTCAGTGTTGGATCATTGTTGTTACTACTGTCTGGTGTGATTCCTGTCTGATGTTGCGCCTATCTTGAGTTTTGTTAATGTCTTGTGAGTGTTCCTGACAATGTGTGTGTCGCCGTTTGGTGCACTTTTGTTGTACCTGGTTCCTGTGCCCAGTTCCCCGGCATTCTTACCTTGAGTTCTGCTTTGGATTCTTTGTCTCCCGTGGACCTTGGTTGGATTCTGGATTTTGTATTTTGTCTGCACCCTATTGGACTGTTTAGCCACAATGGACTCACTTCCCTGTTTCCACCACTGCCAGCCGGTAACCCATTTTCCTGTTGCCTGTTACGGTCACGGTTACGGTCTGCCTACCGGTCTGCCTGTACCTGCCTGTAAACCACATCACCCCCAATAAACACTGCAGCCATCCGGCTACTTCACCTCATTCCGCTTCCTGGTCATCTGCATTTGGGTCCACATATCACTAGCACAGCACACATGACAGAATGATCCGACCATAAAGATGGACCCAGCAGAGACCATGTCTGACGAGTCTAACAAACTAGTTTTGGACCTTTTGAGCTTACTGGAGTGTTGGGAGACAGCAAGCAGCGAACAGTCCAGTTGAACAGTCAAAGCTGCCGTGCTTTTTGCTGTGTCCTGCAAGCCCTGGCTGTGGGACTCCCTTCCTGAGTTTTCCAAGGACTTTGTGTCTGCTCCCGGTTCCCAGCCAGACTCCCGGCCCACCAGTCATCAGCCTGCACCCCGGCCTGCTGGTCTCCAGTCAGCATCTCCACCTGCAAACCAGGTGGTACCTCAGGCTGTTGCTGTCTTGTTTCCTTCTGGGAAAACCCTCAGGAGGAAGCGTGGCTCCCACAGCCGCTCGCCTGTCCCGCTGCCGCCTCCAGTCCCGGCTGGATCACAGCAGCCATCACTCCCTGCTGGATTGCAGTCGCCTCCTTTCCTGGCTGCATCGCAGCAGCACCAATCCTTGCTGCCGCTGGATCACAGTTGCCTCCTTTCCCAGCTGGATCGCAGCAGCACCAATCCCTTGACGCTGCTGGATTGCAACCGCCTTTTTCCCCGCTGGATCGCAGCAGCACCAATCCCTCGTCACCGCTGGATCGCAGCAGCACCAATCCCTCGCCTCCGGCCTCCTGTGACCTTCCTCCTGTGCCACCAGCATTCCGCCAGGCCTCCAGATGGGGTTGATCTTCGTCACAGACCTCATGAGATCAGCTCCGCACCTGTCCAGCCCCCGGGCCGTCCGCCCAAGGTCCTTGAAAGTACAAGTACACAAAAATGACTTTAATACAGTAACAAGAGTAAATGTAATCAGTTACTTCCACCCCTGAGGATAGTATAGCCTACTATTGTGTACAGTATGGAGTATATTATTCATTCATTCAACCTTTATTTAAATCTGGAGGAATCATTGAGGACATGCCCTCATTTTCAATGATGTCGAGAGAGTACAAAACAGAATAAATACACACAAAAAGTAAGTAACGAGAAAACAAACAAACAGACAGAAACAGAACACAGTTAAAAACAGTTACATTCAAGTGCGGAGTAGTTTGTACTACTGGGACTATCTGCTTGTATTTGGACTTTGGATTTTATTGTGTTCTCTGCCTGCCTGACCACCCCTGTAAGTCTTTGTACATTGACTTTTATTAAACCATTGCACTGCACCAGCTCTGCTTCTACCTCTGTGTCTGCACTTGGGTACAATCCCTCGTGTTTCCTGTTACTCAGCTTGAACTCTGATAATAGATCTAAGAAAATAACTAAGACCAAACCTTCATGTGTTCACGTGTTCATCAGAATTTAAATTTTTTTATGAGATAGAAAAACAATGGTATCATCAGCAAATAAAATAGCAAATACAGTTTGGGAAACAAAAGCTAGGTCATTTATCTAAATCAGAAAATAAAAGGGCCAAGGATTGACCCTTGTGGGACCCACACAAGATGTTTGCTTTATGAGAAGAGCACTTCTGATTAGAGACGAACTGTTTTCTATTCCTTAAGTACTCACGTAACCATTGAAGTATAATATAGTATTGTAATGCAGTATATCATATTAGAGTATAGAGTAAAACAGAGTAAATTACAAGATAGTATATTACAGTATGGTGTAGTATATTATAGTATAGTTCAGTATAGTATAGTGTTACAAACCCTCCTCAGAGGGAAGCAACATGAAGGCGGAAACAAAGTTGGATAAACCAAATTTTAAGTTTATTAAGTAAATGAACAAAGAACAAACAATGTGGTGTGGGGAGACTCAGCTGGCAGAGAGAGTGAGGGAGGTGGAGGAAGGGCCCATTGTGGCAGCCAGTTAATCCAAGTACAGTATAATATAGTGTATAATAGTATAGTTGCCCATATTTTAGTATAGTACAGTATCATATAGTACAGTAGTTTAGTATAATCTAGTATAGCACAGTACAGTGTAATATAGCATATTATAGTGCAATATAGTATAGATAGTATAATGCTGAATTATCAAAGAACTGCATGCAGAGAGAGAGAATAGGTTGTCCAGCAGGAACCCACAATCATAGATCCAGACTCTGCAGCTCCGGAGTCAGAAATACCCATCATAATACCCATCAGCATCATGAGACGAAAGCACGAAACGACGGGAGAGAGATGTCGAGTTAGTAACATGCATTAGTGGGATAAGAATGCATACAGAGGGAGAGGAGGATAAAGGTGCATCATGGGAAGTCTCCTGGCAGTCTAAACCTATAGCAGCATAACTAAGGGATGGTTTAAGGCTCACCCAAGCCAGCCCTAACTATAAGCTTTATTTAAGAGGAGTGTTAAGCAGGTCATCCAGGTTTTTATGTACTTAAGGCATGCTTGAAGTTGATTGACTAACTGATTAGTGTTATCTGGCTTGATTGAAAAATATAATTGGGTTTCATCCGCATAACAATGAAAAGTTTATAGAGTGTTTTCTAATAATATTGCCTAAAGGAAGCATATATAAGATGAATAGAATCAGTCCAAGCACAGAACCTTGCGAACTGCGTGACTAACTTTGACATGTATGGAGGATTCATTGTTAACATGTACAAACTGAGATCTGATAGATAGAATTTGAACCATCTTAGTGCGGTTCATTTAAGACAAGTACAGAGACAAGTCCATGGTCTGATGTAATTAGAAGATCATTTGTACTCTAAATACTGACTGAAAAAATAAAATAATCAAATAAACTGTTAATATAGAAAGTCACACAACTGCTTGGTGACTTTCGTGCTTTCTCAAGGATCTTAGAGAGAAAGTGAAGGTTAGATATAGGTCTATAATTGGCTAAAACCCCTGGATCAAGAGTGGGCTTTTTAATTACAGCAATTTTAAAAGACTGTGGTACATATCCTGTTAATAAAGACAGATTGATCATATCTAGTAAAATGCTAACTAAGTTTAAAACTTCTTTAAGCAGCATAGTTGGAATGGGGTCTAAGAGACAGGTTGAAGGTGTAGGTGAAGAAATCGTTGGAAGTTAGTTGGAGAAGGTTGATAGGAGAGAAGCAGTCTAAATATATATCAGGTTTTACAGTTGTTTCTAAGATTCCTGTGTTTGAAGATAAATTGGTACCTGTTGATGGCAGGACTCTCATGGAAGCTCATGAAGTCGTTACTACTGAGGGCTATAGGAATACATGGCTCAATAGAGCTATGACTTTGTCAGCCTAGCTACAGTGCTGAAAAGAAACCTGGGGTTGTTTTTATTTTCCTCTATTAATGATGAGTATTAAGCTGCTCTGGCATTACGGAGGGCCTTCCTGTATGTTTTAAGTCTATCTTGCCAGACTAAACAAGATTCTTCCAGGTTGTTGGAACCATTTCCTTTCAAGTTTTCACGATGTTTGCTTTATTTTGCAGGTTTGGGGGTTATACTATGGAGCTAAACTTATCTTCTTTTTTAGAGGGGAGATAGAATCGAGTGTCGTTCGCAGTGAGCCTGCAGCACTATCAACTAGATAGTCAATTTGGGAGGGGCTGAAATTTGCATAGGAGTCCTCTGTTATATTGAGACATAGCACTGAATTAAATACAGATGGAATCGGTTCCTTAAATTTAGCTACAGCACTATCAGATAGACATCTAGAGTAGGAGTTTTTGCCTAATGGTGTGTAGTCCAGTAATAGCAGTTCAAAAGTTATTAAATAATGGTCCGATAAAGAAGGATTCTGTGGAAAGACTATTAAATGTTCAATTTCAATGCCATATACCAGAACAAGGTCGAGGGTGTGGTTAAAACAGTGAATGGGTTTATGTACAGTCTGACAAAAGCAAGTCGAATCTAATGATGAGATGAATGCAGTACTAAGGCTAATCATTATCAATGCCCACATGAATGTTAAAATCGCCTACAATAATTTATCTGTTTTAAGGACTAAACTTGATAAAAAGAAGAGAATTCACATAAAAATACAGAATAAGTACCAGGAGTGTGGTACACTATAACAAATAGTGTAGAATAAGGCTTTTGAATGAGTTATTTAGTTTAGGTTTAGGGTTGATTAATAGGCTTGAGTTGAAGATGGCTGCAACTCCACCTCCTCGGCCGGTGTGAGTATTAATATGACTGGGCGGAGTGGATTAATTTAGGCTAACATATTTTTCTTTACCAGCCAGGTTTCAGTAAGAAAAAATAAGTCAGTGTGATACTCTGATATTAAATTGTTCACTAATACACCTTTAGATGACAGAGATCTGATGTTTAAGAGTCCACATTTAATTCTCCTATTTTGTTGTGCTATTTCAACGATGGTAATTTTGTTTAGGTTTTTATGTTTAACTCTTCTTCTGTTAACTTTTTAATTAATTTAAGTGGTCGGGGGGCAGACACCATCACTAAGGATTAAGGATTTCTAGATATAAGAGCTGCTTCATCCAAAGTGGGATGAATGACATCTCTCCTAATCAGACCAGGTCTTCCCCAGAAAGTCCTCCATTTATCTACAAAGCCAACATCGTTTGTTGGACACCACCTTGACAGCCAGAGGCGAAATGAAGTAATATGACTAATAAGGCTGGGTTTAAAAAATCAATTTTCCGATTCAAATAGATCTACATGTGAATTATCATATATCGATTCATAAAATCCGAGATAGATCTTTTAATATATGCCTCTTCCTGTGGATGTGTGAAGCTGTAATCCCATTAGGACTTGTGTCCATATTGTTACAACCTGTCATTGCCTCACCAGCCACTATTCTCATCACAGTCACTCTGCACTCCCTCACCTGATTATTAATTCCCAGCACCTGTCACCTTTAGCACACCTGCACATAATCAACCACCCTACTCCCTATAAGACCCAGCTCCGCACCTCAGTCAGTGTCCGGTCTCGTTTCTACAAAGGACAGATCAGAGCAGTCTGCCTGTGTATGTTTCACGGACTCAACACTACGAATATTGGATAATTCTCGCTACGAACTCTAAACCTCAGCTCCTATCGATCTACCGTCTCCTGAGTGTGCCGCTCCTAATCCTGGCTCCCGCCTGTCTCCTGTGTGCGGAGCTCCTGAGTGTTCCCGCGCTTCGGTGTGTGGTGCCCCGGTGCCCACACGCCTCCGCCATCCGTAAGAGAAAGGACAGTATCTACTCCTCTCTATATACTTCTGTGTTTGCAATAAACTCTCTAGTCACGTTACCATTGTCTCCGGTGGTCTGTCCGTAACAGAAGACCGGACCAGTGAACAAAGATGACGGCCAAAACTTCCCTACTTCACCTGGGGGAGTTGGCCAAACGATATATCCTCAGCCTCCCTAGTCCCTTTATTGCGGTGGACGAGTTTCTACAGTCGGGGATTTTCTCCGGTAGAGTGGAAAATTGCGAAGAGTTCCTCACGGTGCTTCTTCGCGCTCCTGTTACACCCTGATCAGTTCCCGCCTGAGCGACACAGGTAGCCTTCGTGGTGCTTCGCTAGCCGGTCCGGCACTGCACTGGGCCGGATCCTGGCGGTTAAGGAAGAGGCAGTTCTCCATTCTCTGGACCTCTTCCTGGCGAGATTCTGCCAGGAGTTTGGCCCGCCAACCTATGGTCATCCACGAATCCCCAACCTGTCTGCCAGCCGCCGCCGCCTGCCTCTAGCCCTGAGCGCGCAGCTGCCGCCACCACCGCCTACCTCTAGCCCTGAGGCGCAGCCGCCGCCGCGGCCGCCGCCGCCTGCCTCTTGCCCCGAGGCGCGCAGCCGCCGCCTGTCTCCAGAGGGTCCCAGCCTTCGCCGCCTGTCTCCAGAGGGTCCCAGCCTTCGCCGCCTGTCTCCAGAGGGTCCCAGCCTTCGCCGCCTGTCTCCAGAGGGTCCCAGCCTTCGCCGCCGGCCCGCCAGTCGCCAGTGTCTCCAGGCTCCGCTCCGGCTTCGGCCCGGAGGTCCGCCAGTCGCCAGTGTCCCCAGGCTCCGCTCCGGTTTCCGGCCCGGGGTCCGCCAGTCGCCAGTGTCCCCAGGCTCCGCTCCGGTTTCCGGCCGGGGTCCGCCAGTCGCCAGTGTCCCCAGGCTCCGCTCCGTTTCCGGCCCGGAGGTCCGCCAGTCGCCAGTGTCCCCAGGCTCCGCTCCGGTTTCCGGCCCGGAGGTCCGCCAGTCGCCAGTGTCCCCAGGCTCCGCTCCGGTTTCCGGCCCGGAGGTCCGCCAGTCGCCAGTGTCCCCAGGCTCCGCTCCGGTTTCCGCCCGAGGTCCGCCAGTCGCCAGTGTCCCCAGGCTCCGCTCCGGCTTCCGGCCCGGAGGTCCGCCAGTCGCCAGTGTCCCCAGGCTCCGCCTCCGGTTTCCGCCCGGAGGTCCGCCAGTCGCCAGTGTCCCCAGGCTCCGCTCCGGTTTCCGCCCGGAGGTCTGCAGCCTGCCAGAGTCAGCTCCGGTTTCCGGCCCGAGGTCTGCAGCCTGCCAGAGTCCGCCCGGATTCGGTCCGGAGGTCTGCAGCCTGCCAGAGTCCGCTCCCGGATTCCGGTCCGGAGGTCTGCAGCCTGCCAGAGTCCGCCCGGATTCCGGTCCGGAGGTCTGCAGCCTGCCAGAGTCAGTTCCGATTCCTGTCCGGAGGTCTGCAGCCTGCCAGAGTCCGCTCCGGATTCCAGTCCGAGGTCTGCAGCCTGCCAGAGTCCGCTCCGGATGCCAGTCCGGAGGTCTGCAGCCTGCCAGAGTCCGCCCCCGGATGCCAGTCCGGAGGTCTGCAGCCTGCCAGAGTCCGCTCCGGATGCCAGTCCGAGGTCTGCAGCCTGCCAGAGTCCGCTCCGGATGCCAGTCCGGAGGTCTGCAGCCTGCCAGAGTCCGCTCCGGATGCCAGTCCGGAGGTCTGCAGCCTGCCAGAGTCCGCTCCGGATGCCAGTCCGGAGGTCTGCAGCCTGCCAGAGTCCGCTCCGGATGCCAGTCCGGGAGGTCTGCAGCCGCCAGAGTCTGCTCCGGATGCCAGTCCGAGGTCTGCAGCCGCCAGAGTCCGCTCCGGATGCCAGTCCGGAGGTCTGCAGCCGCCAGAGTCCGCTCCGGATGCCAGTCCGAGGTCTGCAGCCGCCAGAGTCCGCCTCCGGATTCCAGTCCGAGGTCTGCAGCCGCCAGAGTCCGCCCCCGGATTCCAGTCCGGAGGTCTGCAGCCGGCCAGAGTCCGCTCCGGTTCCAGTCCGAGGTCTGCAGCCGGCCAGAGTCCGCTCCGGATTCCTGCCCGAGGTCTGCAGCCGGCCAGAGTCCGCTCCGGTTTCCTGCCCGGAGGTCTGCAGCCGGCCAGAGTCCGCTCCGGTTTCCTGCCCGAGGTCTGCAGCCGGCCAGAGTCCGCTCCGGTTTCCTGCCCGGAGGTCTGCAGCCGCCAGAGTCCGCTCCAGTCTCGGCCCGGTTTCCTGCCCGGAGGTCTGCAGCCGGCCAGAGTCCTCTCCAGTCTCGGCCCGGTTTCCTGCCCGGAAGACTCCTCTCCAGTCTCGCCCGGTTTTCTGCCCGGAGGTCAGCAGCCGCCAGAGTCCGCTCCGGTTTCCTGCCCGGAAGACTCCTCTCCAGTCTCGGCTCCGGTTTTCTGCCCGGAGGTCAGCAGCCGGCCAGAATCCGCTCCGGTTTCCAGCCCGGAGGACTCCTCTCAAGTCCCAGCTCCGGCCTCCCCGCCTCCAAGCTCCTGGTCGACCGCCAGAGGTCGCGACGGCCTCTCGCCGCCTCCAGGCTCCTGGTCGTCCGCCCGAGGTCGCGTCTATCTCCAGCCCGGCCCAAGCTCCCGGTCGACCGCCCGAGGACGCCTCTCCAGTCTCCGCTCCGGCCTCTCGCCGTCTCCAAGCCCCTGGTCGACCGCCCGAGGTCGCCTCTCAGTCTCCGCTCCGGCCTCTCGCCGTCTCAAGCCCCTGGTCGACCGCCCGAGGTCGCCTCTCAGTCTCCGCTCCGGCCTCTCGCCGTCTCCAAGCCCCTGGTCGACCGCCCGAGGTCGCCTCTCCAGTCTCCGCTCCGGCCTCTCGCCGTCTCCAAGCCCCTGGTCGACCGCCCGAGGTCGCCTCTCCAGTCTCCGCTCCGGCCTCTCGCCGTCTCCAAGCTCCTGGTCGACCGCCCGAGGTCGCTCCGGCGTCCCGCCTTCTCCAAGCTCCTGGTCGACCGCCCGAGGTCGCTCCGGCGTCCCGCCTTCTCCAAGCTCCTGGTCGACCGCCCGAGGTCGCTCCGGCGTCCCGCCGTCTCCAAGCTCCTGGTCGACCGCCCGACGCACCGGATTCCGATAAGCTCCCCGGATCGGCTTGGTCCTTAAGGACAGGCCACGGTGTCGGGGGAAGGGGGGGGTCTTTCGGCCCTCAGGAGCTGGCCGTGGAGAGGGGGGTTCTGTTACAACCTGTCATTGCCTCACCAGCCACTATTCTCATCACAGTCACTCTGCACTCCCTCACCTGATTATTAATTCCCAGCACCTGTCACCTTTAGCACACCTGCACATAATCAACCACCCTACTCCCTATAAGACCCAGCTCCGCACCTCAGTCAGTGTCCGGTCTCGTTTCTACAAAGGACAGATCAGAGCAGTCTGCCTGTGTATGTTTCACGGACTCAACACTACGAATATTGGATAATTCTCGCTCACGAACTCTAAACCTCAGCTCCTATCGATCTACCGTCTCCTGAGTGTGCCGCTCCTAATCCTGGCTCCCGCCTGTCTCCTGTGTGCGGAGCTCCTGAGTGTTCCCGTCTTCGGTGTGTGGTGCCCCGGTGCCCACACGCCTCCGCCATCCGTAAGAGAAAGGACAGTATCTACTCCTCTCTATATACTTCTGTGTTTGCAATAAACTCTCTAGTCACGTTACCATTGTCTCCGGTGGTCTGTCCGTAACACATATAGCCTAGCGTTTTTTTTTCTGCCAGAGAAGTGCTGGACTTAAGCACTTGGCGGTGAGAGAAAAATGCTGCACGTGGGTTTTGTTTCTTTGACAAGCAGATTGACATTAGCTAGGTAGCTAAAAAGAAAAAAAAACACCTTGTTCAGAACATGGTGTTTATGTCGAGAGGCCGATTTTAGGACCCAAATGCAGGACACACGGGACAGAGCACGGTAAGGTTGGAAACAGTCTTTATTGTGCAGATAGTAGTTGAGACACGAAATATTTGGCGTGGCCACTTCACAAGTGGCGTAGCCACTTCACAAAAGACTTTATCAGCACAGACGACACGCTAACTCAGGATTACAGAGCGCCGTGCATTTGCATCTAAAAGCTACAAACCACACATTTGAAGACAGCAAGGTGGAGATTCTAAGTAGAGAGAAGAGTTGGTTTGAACGGGGTGTCAAGGAAGCCATTTTTGTGAAAAAAGAGAACCCCTCTTTGAACAGAAATGGTGGTCTGAGATTCAATCTGCCCAAAGTCTATCACAGTGTATTAACACCTTGGTCACGCCTATCATATGCTAATCAGGTACTTAACAGTGATGAGGTAGGTGCAGCCAGAAAACAATATGCCTGATTACTGGGCCATCTTGGAAACAATTAGGTCAGTTTCAGGTGAAACTAGCTATTAACAGATACTCAGGCAGATTCCTTCCTGAGGGCGGGGCTTATGTAACACAGAGTAGCTTAAATTTCTAGTTCCCGTCCCATTTTTTCACAATTGAGAATGACTTCCGGATGGGAGCCAAAACGTCTTGATTCTGAAAACAGTGTCCAGATGACTACAACTGAAACCTTTTCTACGATAGAACACTCCTGGACGAATGAGGGACTACACCGTCTTATTCGGCGTGGTTTGTGGCCGCCACGGGAACTCGCGCGGGCCAGGTCGGAGACGAGGTGCGCTGGTTCTGGGCTGGCGAACATGGTGGGATGGACTGGGCCGGCCAGGTGGAGGATCGTGGAAGCCTGGTGTGTAGTTTGGGTAGACTGCTGTCTCAGGAGGCAAGGTTGGCCGGATGGCGAGGTTGTCTTGGCGGTTAGCTTGGTACCGATGTCCAGATGATCCGAAGGCGGACTGGGGCCGTGATCACCGGCAGTGAGCGTGTCTATGGCAGAGAGAACCGAGATTACTAAATAGGCAGAAACAAAGAACACTTTAATCTTGTTTTACTTGACGTTGAGGCCGTTACGAAGGTTGTGTACACATGTACGGGGACGATCTGGCGTTGGTAGAGTGGAAGTGCCTGGTAGATAAACGGTGGAGACTGATGAAGATGGGAGTCAGGTGGGCCGGTGATCAACAGCAGACAGGAGACCAGGAAGCCAGGCCAGAACACAGACACACACACATACATATACACATACAACAACAGACAGGGAACAGCCAGGAGACATAAGGAAGGGCAGAAACACAGGATTACACGAGGATCAGGGGGCATAGTGGCTAACTATGACAGTTTAACTATATTTTTTCGAAACTGGGATGTAACAATTTTCCCCTTAACTCACCAGTGTTAGTTGCTCCTCTCCAGGATTAGGAAGCTTTCTCCAGCAGCAAAGTGCAGTGAGTTGGGCTCCGCGGATTGGAAAGGGTACCAAGGGTGCAATACTGGAATACTTGAGTGAACTTTAAAGATTTGGCTGCTTTTACGTGTTGTGCTGCTAGCTTTATGAGCTCTTTCTCTAAGCTAAAACAGCACATAGATGCGCCAAACATAAGAACGAAGTTCACAAACAATGCATATAAATGTTGATACATTACCACGTAGTATTAAAACGTGATTGATACTAAAATTCTACAACATATTATGCTGACTTATGTGTATGACAGAGATTTTGTGAGTCTAGTGAAAATCTGCCATTCAGGTATACAGGTTCCCGAGCTCACCTGACTGACTGAGTGAGCAGTCATCAAACAATCTGTCTAATCTTTCTAACAATCTCTTTTTTTCTTTTGCGCGGAAATAACACCACAAAATTTAGAAATGCAATACTTGATGATTAAGGGACATTATTTCAACCTTAAATGTCAAGTTGTTTTTCTTAATATCTATATATTTATTTATAATATAATGGTTGGGGAAACACTGGGGCATGGAAATATCAGCTCTGTTATAGGTGATTTAAAGGGTCAATTCTTTAATGTAAACATATATAATTTTAATAATGCACCAGGTTAGAAGGATCCTTGTACAATTTACTGCATTAGTTCTCTGAGAATCCCTTTCATATCCAAGCATAATTGGTATTCTTACTACACTTGTATAACAACCAAAGAATGGACTGCATCAGTATAATATAGAACCTGCATATGTAACACCTGTGTATTTAATATATGTAATGTATGTGAATCTTCTGTAAACTGCTTTGGTAACAACATGTTTTTGTTCATGCCAATAAAGTTATTTTAATTGAGAGAAAGAGAGAGACACACTGGGTTACAGAGATGCAGTGGTTTTCAGAAAGTTCCACTCTCCAGCAGGGTTGCTTGAGAGCACATGTTTTATCTGTAAACCAAGATGTAGACCTTTTTGACCATCTTGTTTTGGAAGAAAGAGGTGGAACTGAATCCAGGAGGCTAGAGAGTTGAGTTTAAGTCACTGGTACAATTTTCAAAACTACGGATGTGACAGGAGAGACGATCAGGGCAGAAACCTCTATCCCTCTATAGTCAAGTCAGTTATCAGTTGAATTTTAATATCAAGTTTGGAGGTTAGATTGAAAATCGATCGGTCGGGGCCCGGGTTACCAACGACCGCCACCGGTGCCGCTGACCTACAGGGTGGAAATTGGACTACTGTTGGTCAAAGACGAAGAAGGAGAGGAGGAAGGTGTGTTCGTAGGCAGAGAGAGAAGAGGAAAGCTAAGAATGTAGGACTGACAGTAGGGACTTTGAATGTTGGGACTATGACAGGGAAGGCTAGAGAGTTGATTGACATGATGCAGAGAAGGAAGGTGGACATACTGTGTGTCCAGGAGACCAGGTGGAAAGGTAGCAAGGCTAGAAGCTTAGGAGCAGGGTTCAAGTTGTTCTACCATGGGTCAGATAAGAAGAGAAACGGAGTAGGAGTTATCCTGAAAGAGGAGTTTGTGAGGAATGTTCTAGAGGTGAAAAGAGTATCAGACAGGTTGATGAGTCTGAAGCTGGAAATTGAAGGGGTGATGTTCAATGTTGTGATTGGTTATGCTCCACAGGTAGGATGTGAGTTAGAAGAGAAGGAGAAATTCTGGAGTGAGTTAGATGAAGTGATGCAGAGCATCCCCAGAGATGAGAGAGTGGTGATTGGTGCAGATTTCAATGGGCATCTAGGTGAAGGGAACAGAGGTGATGAGAATGTGATGGGCAGGTTTGGTCTTCAGGAGAGGAACGCAGAAGGACAGATGGTGGTAGACTTTGCAAAGAGGATGGAAATGGCAGTAGTGAACACTTTCTTAGGGTGACAAATAAGAGCGGAGGTAGAAGCACTCAGGTGGACTACATCTTGTGTAGACGTTGTAATCTGAAAGAGACCAGTGACTGTAAAGTAGTGGTAGGGGAGAGTGTAGCCAGACAACACAGGATGGTAGTGTGTAAAATGTCTCTGGTGGTGATGAAGATGAAGAGGACAAAGGCAGAGCAGAGGACGAAGTGGTGGAAGTTGAAAAAGGAAGAATGTCGTGTAGTTTTCAGGAAGAGCTGAGACAGACTCAGACTGGAGACTGGGTGATCAGGAAGTGCTCCCAGATGACTGGACCACTACAGCTAATGTGATCAGGGAGACAGGTAGGAGGGTACTCGGTGTGTCATCTGGAAAGAGGAAAGTGGACAAGGAGACTTGGTGGTGGAACGAGGAAGTTCAGGAGTGTAGACAGAGAAAGAGGTTAGCTAAGAAGTGGGACACTGAGAGAACTGAAGAGAGTAGACAGGAGTACAGGAAGATGCAGCATAAGGTGAAGGTAGAGGTGGCAAAGGCCAAACAAAGAGCATATGAGGACTCGTATGCTAGGTTGGACACTACAGAGGGAGAGGTGGATTTGTACAGGTTGGCCAGACAAAAAGATAGAGATGGGAAGGATGTGCAGCAGGTTAGGGTGATTAAAGATAAGGATGAAAATGTATTGACAGGTGCCGGGAGTGTGATGGGAAGATGGAAGGAGTTCTTTGAAGAGTTGATCAATGAGGAAAATGAAAGTGAATGAAGAGTAGAAGAGGTGACTGGTGTGGAGCAGGAAGTAGCAAAGATTAGCAAGAGTGAAGTGAGGAGGACGTTGAAGAGGATGAAGAGTGGAGGTATGGAAGTGTCTAGGAGAGGTGGCAGTAGAGTTTCTGACTACTTTGTTTAACAAGATCTTGGAGAGTGAGAGGATGCCCGAGGAATGGAGGAGAAATGTACTGGTGCCAATTTTTAAGAACAAGGGAGATGTGCAGAGCTGTGGCAACTACAGAGGAATAAAGCTGATGAGCCATACAATGAAGTTGTGGGAAAGAGTAGTGGAAGCTAGGCTAAGGGCAGAGGTGAGCATTTGTGAGCAGCAATATGGTTTCATGCCTAGAAAGAGTACACCAGATGCAGTATTTGCTTTGAGAATGCTGATGGAGAAGCACAGAGAAGGTCATAGGGAGTTGCATTGTGTCTTCGTAGATTTAGAGAAAGTGTATGACAGGGTGCCGAGAGAGGAGCTGTGGTATTGTATGAGGAAGTCTGGAGTGGCAGAGAAGTATGTTAGAGTGGTGCAGGACATGTATGAGAGCTGTAAGACCATGGTGAGGTGTGCTGTAGGTGTGACAGAGGAGTTCAAGGTGGAGGTGGGTCTGCATCAAGGATCGGCTCTGAGCCCCTTCTTGTTTGCTCTGGTGATGGACAGGCTGACAGACGAGGTTAGACAGGAATCTCCATGGACTATGATGTTTGCGGATGACATTGTGATTTGTAGTGAGAGCAGGGAGCAGGTGGAGGAAAATCTAGAGAGATGGAGGTCTGCTCTGGAAAACAGAGGAATGAAGCTCAGCCGCAGTAAGACAGAATACAGGTGCGTCAATGAGAGGGACCCAGGTGGAAAGGTGAGGTTACAGGGAGCAGAGGTGAAGAAGGTGCAGGACTTTAAGTACTTAGGGTCAACGGTTCAGAGCAATGGAGACTGTGGAAAAGAGGTGAAGAGGCGAGTGCAAGCAGGTTGGAACGGGTGGAGAAAAGTGTCAGGTGTGTTGTGTGATAAAAGAGTATCAGCAAGAATGAAAGGAAAGGTGTTCAAGATGGCAGTGAGCTATCTCCACACTTCGTTTTAGTGCTGTGCCAGCGCTAGAGATTCCTCACGGGTAAGGGACGAGAGACCATTAATCAATGCCCACTCATCTTTCTGGCAAACCCAAATGTCCTGGCTAGGCTTTCTTTTGTGATCTCTGACTGCTTCATCCTTACATTATTGGTGCTGACATAGATTACGATGTTGCTAAAGCTAGTAGCGGTGTGTGCCTGGGTTCCGTAATCCAGCCTACGTAATGCCAGCACCATCAGATTAGCCTCTATGTCGGAAACTCTGGCCCTGGGTAGACAGTAAACAATGGCTGGTTATGCTAATCTACCATTGTGGGTAATGGAGTCCCCTATTACTAGCGTGCGTTGTTTAACCCTGTCGGTGGAGGTAGGCCAACAGGACTATAAACAGGGCTGGTGAGGGTTGAAAACCGGTTTGTAGTAGGCAGGTGTAACTGCAGATCAGGCCACACAACCGGTTGCTTGCTCTTGCGAGCCATCGAACAGGGATAACCTCTGCATCATCTGCTAATGAGGTTATGCTAGTGCTATAACTAACAGGCCTCCTGTCAAGCCTGTGATTGTTACTATCTGGAGTGCCTGTGACATCTAAAGTAACATTAGCAGAGGTGAGCCGTTCTAACTGACGGACATGTCTCTACAGAAGTTACACCATGTCTGCAAAAGGGGAACAGTTAACACAAACCATCGTAACAGAGTTAGCAAGCTTGTGTTAGCTGTGGGTGCCTGCCTGTCTTATCTGTGCAGTTATAACTTGCAGATATAACTGGATATTTGTTTTTCCAGGCTGTTATTCTTTTGATGCAGTTGTGTAATCTTGTGGCCCAGGTGATCTAGTGAGTGTCACCTGACTTTTACAGTACAGCCAATCAGAGGACAGCTTGACAGATTGTGTATAAAAGGAAAACATAATATGTGAAACAAACACCTGTTGCCCACAGAAACACGTACACACACTGGAAGTCATGAAGCTGACTGTGCTGCTCTGCTCTGTCCTGCTGCTCTCTATCTCTGGTGAGTCCATTAACAGCATAAAGTAACAATAATAACAAGTCGTTTAGTCTCACTCCTTTATACCAGAAACAGTCAGCTGAAAGTGCAGGAATTTTCCACTTGTTTCTAGTGTAATTTTCTTGTAAAACAGGATTTTCTAGAAATTAGATACAGTATAAAAAACTGTCAGAATAAAGCAGAACACTGCGTAATTGTCTAGAAAAATGACAAAAATGACTTAAAGTATCGAAAAAATATAACATCACCCCGCTCTTTTTAAGAAGATAAGATTTTAGGACTCATTAGAGGACAAAATGATTTGTTGAGATGGACTTTTTGTCAGTGTATTGTTCAGAGACTGTAATGGTAAAGAATGATTACAACCTGCTTAACTTATTTTTTTATGTAAAAATACTTAAAATAGGCTAAAAATATTGCGATGAAAATGCCTGAAAATATACTGTGCATCTTCATGATCTAAAATCGGTCTGTCAAATCAAAGTGATGTCATTTATGTGAGCAAAAGGGTTTTGTTTGTTTAATTAAAAAAGAAATAAAAGTAAAAATAAATGTGTTTTGGACCCATGGCAGGGCATAACACCTTAGCTGTGGTGGATCATTTTTTCTCAGTTGTGGTTTTCTAAAGGCATTAACTCTGTGGTTCAGATGTCATCTTCTCATGGCTGATTTGAACTGGTTGAAGCAGCCATGCTTATTTACCAATCAAATAGTACACAGATAACACATATACCTGACATTAACATGTAAACTCAGACCAGATTATTGTGAAGCCTAAACATAGATACTAAAGATAATAAAGTTGTTTTAAAAAAGGTTTATTATGCTGTAGCCCGAAATTTAGTCCTAAAACACTTTTTTTCAGCCAAAAGTAGCATCTTCAATTTCAACATTGTTTCTCCAGACAACAGAAGCAAAACACAAAGAGCAGCAAAACAAGAGGAAGTTCAGAGGAACATGAGACTTTGCTGGGTTGCATTCAACTGGACAAAAAGCTGGTTACATGGTTACATTCTCACATAATGAACTTCTTTTGTGTGAGGGGAGATATTGTGTGGGTATGTGCGTGTGCATATTGGAAGTAAGAGTGTTATTACAAAATGAGGACTTTTTGTCCAGTGCTCACCTCTTCAGAGGGCTGTTTGAAGGTTCAGACTTGGTTTTAATGTTCTGGTTAAGTTAACACAGGAAAAATAATATAAAACTCCTCTAAATATAAAACATCCTCAGAGCTAGGAAATGTGTTGTCAATGAGGGCTCTCACAAGTGTGTGTGTGTGTGTGTGTAGACCTGTCCCTGGAGGATGAGACTGCAACTCAGTTTCCAGACAGTGATGAGACGATGATGTCTGGAGCACCCGGACAAGAAGATCTGGCTGAACCCAGAGAGGTAAGACTGGGGGTGATCTGATTCTGAGTTTTTATTTCAACTACTTGTTAACAGATTGAAAAAAGATAAAGGAAACTGTTATCACTGCTGCAGAATTTTACAGTGCCATGTCTTCAGTTTAGCAGTTTAGGTATTTACTGAGGTCATGACCAAACTAAGTGGAAAACTCATCTTTAACTCTTGCTTTAACTGCTACAACCTACACTGATGTTTTCACATCCAAAAAGGCATTTTGAAAATGCTAGTCTGGTGTTGTAATGTGGATAAGGAAACAAAACTTTACAAAGACAAGTATGTATACCAACCCGGATATGGTCTGTTCTGTTGTCTTTAGAGGAATAGTTCAACATTTTGGAAAATATGCTTGTTGTTTTGCACTTTAACATGACGCCGTTGGGGCGCGAATGAGTACGTACCTCCGCTTACACAGAGGACGTCAGTTGAGTAGGCGGTCCTTCAATGTGGCCCAGGACACACTTGCGTACACACTGCTAAAAGAATGTGACCATATGCGGCCCAGACCACCTTCGAATGTGGTCTGAGCGTTCGGATCTCAATGCGTCCTCAATGCGTCTTGGGTGCATTCACCTGTACTTAGAGCTGTCCACTTGTGATCGGATCACCCAAGACGCATGTTGATACCAGGTGTAAACAGGGCCTTAGTTGAGTTCAGAGCTAATAACCATGACACCAGATCACAGGATAGGTTGGCTTTAATAGTTCCTCATACCAACTCTGAACTGGGGAAGTTTCCAGTAACACCTTATTACTGGAATGAACTGCAACACAAAGGACTTTTAAGTTCTACTTACAGATATTTTTAATATCTGTCATTGTTCACCCAAGTAAAACTAATACAATCTAATACAACAGTCCTGCAATAAATCCTCCCTTCCTGACAGTTCTAATTTGTAGTTTTTGTTGAAACTGTTTTAATGAGGTGTTGATTCAACTGTATGATCACTTTGGAGGCTGTAGTTTGTGCTGCTGTTGACCTGTATTGGGTTATCATGAGAGGTGTTTCTGTTATTTACCTACCCTCATTGATATAAATGGGGTGGACAAAATAATAGAAACACGTGTCCGTATCTATAAATGTACTTATGGACTTGCCCCTACCTAAACCAATACCTACATTGAACTGACTTTCTGTAGTTCTGGACCCAGTCTGGGTTTTTTTGCCTCTGAATCTGAGAACAGCAACATAGGAGGGGCCGTCCAAGCCATAATACAGTCTGGCCCTCTCACATACAGACATTGTCCTTTCACAAACATATATTTTAACTCTCACACTAATTTATTTTTATTCTTACACCCACACATTTTCACTCTCTTATTTATATCTTTTCACTCACACATTCATACATTTGCTCTCGTGCACATGCAGTCAATGTATACATCTAATATCATAACAAATGCATGTCTGAGAAGAATGTCTGCAGGTGAGAGACAGAGCAGAGTGGAAACGGAAGGCAGCTCATTTATCGCGCTGTGATTGGCTGAGACGCTCGAGGTCGGGTCTGAGGGGAGGGGGCAAGGAGCGCGTCTCTCTCGGCCGTTGTTGGTTCACATAGAGCCTGACGTTAGCTAGCTGTCTCACGGCTAGCGCTAGTTCCAGCAGGCTTCTGCCAGACCAGCACAACGTCAGTTAAGTTCACTGTAACCAGCCCGGTTCTATGTGAGAAGACAACGGCAGAGAGAGACAGATTACTCGCTGTTTGAGAGTTCCCGGTGAACTCATGCCGTAGGTTTGCGGTGGTGCCGCAGGCTTCGGAGCAGACGAGAGACCGGCTGCTTCAGGAACAATGGCGGCCTGAATGCAGATGTAAATCACGCGCTCCTTGCCCCCTCCCCTCAGACCCGACCTCGAGCGTCTCAGCCAATCACAGCGCGATAAATGAGCTGCCTTCCGTTTCCACTCTGCTCTGTCTCTCACCTGCAGACATTCTTCTCAGACATGCATTTATTATATATGATATTAGATGTATACATTGACTGCATGTGCACGAGAGCAAATATGTATGTATGTATGAATGTGTGAGTGAAAAGATATAAATAAGAGAGTGAAAATGTGTGGGTGTAAGAATAAAAATAAATTAGTGTGAGAGTTAAAATATATGTTTGTGAAAGGACAATGATTGTATGTGAGAGGGCCAGACTGTATTATGGCTTGGACGGCCCCTCACAGCAACATCAAGGCAACATTAACATCAAATGTCTGTTAAACATTGACCAATGCACAAGTCCCAGAACTGCAGTTTTTTCAGAATATAATAATTCAAATCTAAGTGTAAAGCTAACCTAAATACCTGAGTGTCTAATCAATAATCATGTGACTGCCTGTGTTTGTGTCCAGTCGAACTGTGAGAAGTATGAAGGGGGAACCTGCACCAAGCAGTATGATCCAGTATGTGGCAGTGATGGAAACACCTACGGCACCGAGTGTGTTCTCTGCCAGCAGAACAGGCATGTAACACGCGCCTACACGCACGGATTATTGTAGCAATATTATTTGCAAATGTGTGTGGAGGGTTGTGAAACTGTATCTCAATCCACATGTGCGTGCCCAGATGATTGTGAATGTGTACAAGAATTATGGAAATATGACGACAAAAGATTTGAGAGTCTGCAAGTCGACATTTGAGCGTGCACAGGCACATTCGAGCAGAATCATAAGTCAGCGTGAAATGATGTGCACGCTCGTTTCTGAGTCTGCTCTCTCAGGTTTCTCCAGCTGTTTAGGCTTCTAAGCATTTGAGGTCGCTTGCCAACCATTTCTAACTAGCAAGCTGCAACAGGACATCACACTAGAAATAGAAGTTAATGAGAAGCTAACACTGCCACTATAATATATAGCTAGTAACTACTTTTGAATTAATTTGACTCAAAATTACCCCTGGATAATTTTCCAACAAATTGAATGTGATTTTAGTCATTTAGTGTAGAGGCATTCTGATTATTCACCTGATGTGTTTGCTGACTGTACAGTATTTTGTCTCAGCATGTGGAGGTTAGTCTGGTGCAGGTTTCTTACTGAAAATATAGTTGAACATGCAACCTGCATGTTCACAAACATAAAGACACGTACCACACTGTGTTTGTTCCCTGCAGGCTCTAACGTTAAGTACAGGGATGCCAACTCTCACGCATTGACCATGAGACTCAAGTAAATGACCCTTTTCACACGCAGTGAAAAACAAATGTATAACTGAGAACGTTGCGGCGCGAACATAGACTGTATAAATCAACTCCGCCCAGCTGATGCGACACCAGTGTATGCTGGGATAGTAATCAAGTGGACCCACTCTCGCTCTGTGAGTCGCAGACAGTTTGTGACAGAGTGGTAACGTTACTGTTTATGAGTTTTATGATAGAAAAATAAAAAACTGAATTATTGATTGATGTCTTTTGCCATCTTAACATGTCAAAGTTAAGGATGGATACATATGTTATGTTTCTACATAAGCCATTAAATTTACAATGAGATGATGGCTGTGCAATTTTGTTTTATATTTAGTATTTTTAAAGGGAGTAAAACAGGCATGTATTTAAAGTGAGAAGGCCCAGACCCCCGCTTTATTGTGTGTCCCCCACATTTTCAAACCAATGTTATGCCCTTGAGGTGAGTACTGTAAATTTGAAAATCAAATCACCAATAGCATCAATTGACCTTGTTTGCAGTTCGAGGTGTCCTGTCAACAGCTTTACACACATCTCTTTTATAATGGTGGCCTATGAGGAAAATACTTTTTGGCCCACAGGGGAATTTTTGTTGCAATATTATACTTCAGTGGTCTGGCCCCCCTCCCATTCAGACAGATTTCCACCCGTCCTGGATTCGGTCGGGCCAATCACAGCCGTTAATCTAATATGGGGCGGGTTTGATACGATGACTGACAGTGTAGAGTTACCGGTCCAGATTTTTTGAAGTCACACATCACATGTTTCGCTACTCTGATTGGTTGACGCAGCACAAGGCACAGGCTCACAAAACTCAGATCAAACTGTCCAACTAGGCAGTGGTGATCAAATATGAATCCAGATTCTGTTGCTGCGTTGCCTATTTCCCTCCTCAAATGTTTTCAGAAACACATTTTAGTGTACTGTTTAGCTGTAATTTGAGAAAGTTTGTGACCTGGCCGCCATTTTTTTCCTGCTTTAAAAACGGACCCAAACTTACATGTGTCGCTCAGCACGTTTCTTTGCTCTGATTGGTTGTCCAGAGGCATTTTGGTCTGCGCCCGTTGATAACGCCCCTGAGAGGTTCCAGACGCATTTGCAAATTAGTCTGCCGATGCCAGGCTACCCGCGACTAGTGTTGTACTTGAACTAATACATGCATGTGTCTTACATGCACTAATAGTACCGTCTCAAGCAAAGTGACATAGTGGTGTGATTAGTATCAGCAGTCAGCAACGTATAGTATATGTAAGAGTAATATGATACGTCATAACAGTGTACACCAGAATGTGTGTGTATATATGTATATATTCTTCATATATATATATATGAAGAATATACACACACACATGTATGTGTGTGTGTGTATGTGTGTGTGTGTATATACGTATATGTGTGTATGTATATATGTGTATATATGTGTATGTATATATATATATATATATATATGTATGTATATGTGTACATATGTATATATGTATATATATATGTATGTGTATATATATATATAATTTGATCATGTAATTATACTTAGAGTTGTCTGTCTTAATATCGAGATATGATGTAGTACATTATGCAATAGACAGTATTGTATGTATGTAGAGAAGGGTCAGCATGGCAGCGTGACTGTAGCAAAAGTCACGTGTAAAAAGACAGCTATTGAGAGGCCTACCTGAGGTGTAACTGAAGAATTGTTTGTTTTCCAACTCGTTTTAGCTAAATACTCAAAATTATCACTCATAAATAAAAGGCCATTTACATTGAGGCTTTTTGAGTACATATTTTCGGATTCTTTTACACGTGTACTCATCTAATGCACATTTAGAGATTAGTGTATTCACAAATCTCAGTACACACACGGATAGAGATACAGTTTCACAACTCTCTGCACACACTTACGAATAATATTGCTACAATAATACCCCCACATTCATGCACATATGCACACACACAAACCAAACCACAATGCTGTAATGCCATGTTTTTTTTCCTACAGACAACAGAAGAAGAATGTGAAAGTGGCAAGCAAAGGGCCGTGCCCTCCTTAACTGTTCAGGGACACACAAACACACACACACACGCACACACACTTCTGGCTGTGTAATAGGCAGATCATATCCATTCCCTGTATCTTGTCTTCTCAATAAAGTTACATACTGCAACATGTCTGTGGTGTTATTGTATTCAGCTCATGAAACATGATATTAATTCTGGTAAATATAACACAAAGTTAATTTACACCCTGACCTCCATGTGTGATCTCAATTCCACTTCGATCCTTTCGTATTTAGTATTGCACTCCTATAAAGTTGGGACTTATGAGACAGATTTTATAAAAGAGTGGTTAAAATCAAAGCAGCGTTTTGAGTTCTATCTTTCACACATTTAGTGGCCAGTTGCACATATCTTATGCTTGAGAGACACCTTATTTAAACACTTATCAGAATTAGAATCAGAAATACTTTATTGATCCCCGAAGGGAAACTCTTTGTTACAGCAGCTCGTCTTTACGTTAGTGCACACAGGAGAAAGTACTAGCAAAAATATATAAGACAATATACTATAAAAACTAGGTCAGAAAATAAATAAAGTACCAAGTGGGTATAAGTATAAAATAAAACAAGTGTGAAGTACCAAGTGGGTTTACCGGTTGATGATGATAATACGGTATAAATGCAATGTAATAATATAAGTAATAAGTAGTATTGCAGCAGCAGGTATGAATAATAAATAGGAAAAAAAACAAAAACAAAAAAAACATGAGTAATACACAGGATATTGTTATTCAAGTATTGCAGAGATGTAATGATCAATGTCCAGTTTAATCGCTTAGGGTCATATAGAATGACACTTAGAGGGAGGAGTTAAAGAGTTTGAGAATAATTATGTTTACATTCAGTTTGTGTGACTATCAGCTTTGCGCAAGGCAGAAAAATGATTGATTGATTATGTTTAAATTGCACAGATATATACAAGTGAAACTATATAGTTACCTGCGTCTAAAGTGCCAATGGGTTGGTAAATGACAGTAAATAGTCAGCGCCATCAAGTGGGATGAACTAAATTAGCTGCCAGCTAGTGTTAATGCTACTTGAATGTAAAATTATACATTCTATAAAACAATGGACAGCCCACTTACCAGGGCCCACAGAATCATGTGCGCATTGATTGGTGTGTTTTACAAGACGAAGTGAGCATGCACGTTTGTGTTTATTTGCCGTATTGTACTGTGAAGTACAAGCAGCTATTAGCTGCCAGCTAACGAGACAGTTGTGCCACTAGGCAGGGTTGCCAGGTCTGTGTGACAAACCAGCCCAATGGCCGATCAAAACCAATCCAGAACCAGCCAATACAACCAGGCCAATACCAGAATTCAAAATATACCCCTGCCAAACCATATATACTGCTTTTAGTAAGTCCAACAGAATTGCTATCACACTTGACACAAAAAAATACCCAATTCTGCTGGAAAACCACAGACCTGGCAACACTGTTGCTAGGGGGAAAAAGTATGAGCAGGTTGTGACAGGCGCCTGAAGAATGGATCCGGAAAGACGTCAAGCATTTTAAGTGTCACCAAACAGACCTGAGCCTCACAACCTCCTCTTCACCATGGAGACCTGAAAGAGAACAGACTACAAAAACATACAAGAGGCAAAACTCAGCTTAATAGACTCATTGAGACCGAGACGACCCGCCAGGTAATGGTAACAGGTACAAAAATAAGCAGCCAACTGTCCAGTAATTCCATGACCGTGGAAAGGGGAGGTTTGTTTCTCACTGAATTTAAAATCTATGAAGGTTAAAAAGCAAATTCAACCCCCATGCCCATGGGTAACTTTGTGAAAGCCCCAAATCCAAAATGGCTACCATCGGCCCTGTTGGAAATTATATTTTCAATGGTTTGGCCTACAATGCTGCACAGTCCATGGTTTCTAGGGCTTTTTGGGACGAGGAATTCATAATTGTTGAATGATTTGACCTATTTGACTTCAAATCCAAGATGGCTACAGACGAAATGTCAATTTTTCGAAGTCGTCAGAGAGCCTTCATATTAGGCTCTAATGAAAGCTCTGCTCATGATGAGTTGAGTTATGGGCAGTAAAACCACAAACTACAAGTAAAACACACAGAGGTCATCTCAGAGGTCAAAAAGGTAAACATTTGTAGTTGATGAGAAACAAACCTTTGCTATATATAATGTGGGATGTAATTACTTATCCATCCCTAGATACTTCATTCTGACACACATGTCCACATATTTTAACTGAGTTTTGTATTTTTTTTTTCAGGTCTACCTGGCTACTCTATACTTCGACGGCATCAACAAGATCAAAAATGAATTAATGTAGAATCAAAGACAAAGCAAAATGTCTTATGACTGTGTACTAAAATGTGGCAAGCCTTGTAAATTCTCTGATACTATCGACCAAGGTAAATGGGAGAGTTTACAATCAAAAAACAAAAACTGGTCATGACTTGACAAAAATAAGTGCCTGTGTACTCCCCTCCATTTCTGAACTATACCACATTCACATTCAACGGAAAGGTTTGAAAATTTTAAAGGACTCCTCACACCCTGCAAACCCTCTATTCAGTCTTCTCCCTTTGGGTAAAAGACTACACAGTATTAAGTCTAGATCATCTCGCTTCCTCAATAGCACTTATCTGGAAGCAATCCACATCCTAAATGCTTCACTGGTTGTATAAACAACCACATGCACTTTAACTTGTCACTTTAAGGGCATGAGCCATATGGTTGCACTATTGTATTTATAGTATTGTTACTGCATTGTAATTGTGGAAGAGTGTTTTTTTGTGGTCATTCCTTGTTGTGTGTACTATATGATTATATGTTTATATGTTATATTTTGTTGTTGAGCATACTGACTGAAACAAATTCCAATCAACTGTGGTTGATATGGCAATAAATTATTGAATCTATTGAATCTTGACTCTTGAAGGTGGGTGTTATTACATGCATCATACATGTAGTATCTCAATCTCATCTTCAGACAAGCTTGAAAAAGCCAGTGCAAAAACAAAGAAAGTGACATTGCTCAGTGTTCGAGTCAAACATCAAGTTCTGAAATGCAAGCTCATAAGGTTCGGCGTGATGATGAGACAGAGGGACCATTGTCACCCAAGTGCCTGCATTAATCTGTGGTTGGGCCTCTCCACGACAAAACAAAATGTGTATGGTGCATGCAGGGTGTGGACATGAAGCACCCGAATAGAAAAGGTTTCAGTCGTAGCCTTTTCTACGATAGAACACTCCTGGACGAATGAGGGACTACACCGTCTCACCCGAATAGAGTTCAGGGTAAGGTGTTCAGACTCAACACACGCTGTAGGTCTTTGAGACCCAGAGACCCAGTGCACGCCTCACTCATTGGGGTCTACGACTACAAGAATTTACTTTCACTGTGGAGTACAGGAAGGGCAAATACAACACTTACAATTACAATTACAATGGTAAAAGGGACACCAAATTGTGTAGGTGCAATCAATTAATTTTCAGAATTAAATTTCAAGATAATAAATAATAACTTTAATTAACAAAGTTCCTTCGGGCACCACTCTTAAAGAAAAGAAAATGATAGCCAATCAATTGACTGAGTCTCATAAAATATAACTATCAATTTGGAACTCTGATTATTGATTCGATTAATAACTATAACCAAAATTGCCATCAATAGCTGGTAGGTTGATGGATTCAGCATAGAAGAGGTTGACAGAATTTACTCTTGTGCAACATTAAAGAAACTAGTATAATTATCCACAAGCATTTATTTAAAAGATAAACAAAAGAAAAGCACACAAAATGAAACCTAACTAAAATGTACTATATACAGGTGTGTGTGTGTGTGTGTGTGTGTGTGTGTGTGTGTGTGTGTAGGAGAAAGACAAAATGGATTCTTGGCTTCAAAATGGCGGCTGAGGCTGCATGGCGTTGGACAAAGGGAAACTATAAAATGATATGGCTGACGAAGTGATGGACTCATGTCCAAGATGGCGTCGGAGACCACATCTGTGTGTTAAGCTATGATTAAGGCCAAAGTTAGTTGCATGCAAAGTCTCTGTGTCCGTGTGGAGCATAAGGGTCACTACGTGTTGATTTGCCTCGGTAAGCGTATTGTCTCATTTCTGTTCGCCGGAGTTTGTGTGTTACTGGTAGCGTATTTTTGCTGCTCCCTAGCTAATCCAAGTTCATTTTGATTGATTCTTCATTACAGCGGCTAATTATCTGCTATACATTTAAATGTACACTAGTTCTGCTCAAGCACTCATAGCTCTCTCCTTCTTTTAGCGACTTTCTCATTAATCCCACAGTTTACATGCTATTCCGTTGTGCTAACTACCGTTCTTTAGCTTAGCAGCTAGCGATGGCATCTATCTCCCTCTCTTACTCTCTCTTGCTCGGTTGTCAAAAGTTGAGCTATTCCTCTGCCTCCTTTAGCGATAATGGTACATGTAATAAATGTAGTTTATTTTTTGGAGGTGAGACTTAGTGAACTGGAAACGCGGTTCTGCACCATGGGAACTAAATTGTTAGCTGCTGTAGTTAGTTAAGTTAATGTTGAGTCGGTGTGTACATATGCAAAGACAATGCCAGACTCCATAGTTTTCTCTGGGCCCCTGCCAAAACTGACCAGTGATGACATGTTTAGCTGTTTCCATATTGGCGTCTCCTGCCTCTCTGTCCATAACAGAAGACCGGACCACACCGAAGGATTATAGCATGAGCTCCATGGTCCCCAGTCAAGAACTTGTGGATGGTCTTTGCGAGTTACTCACCACTAGCTCACCTACTTCCACACCAGCCATCACTTCCGCCACTTCCGCAGTCACTCCTTCACCACCGGTGTATAACAGTCCCATGGCCAAAACCAGCGCCCTTCTCTGGCTTGGCGGAGGACTGCAACAGTTTCCTTTTGCAGTGTTTGCTGGTCCTGGAGATGCAGCCGCACCTGTACCCCGACGATCGCTCCAAGGTAGCTTTTATTATATCGCAGTTAAATGGATGAGCACTCCAATGGGCAGAATCCATCTGATCACAAAATGGACCCGTTACCCCGTCTCTGAATAACTTTATAACCCACTTCAAAGAGGTATTCGGCATCCCAGCAGGTGATTTGTCGGCTGGTGAGCAACTTTACCATCTGAAACAAGGTTCTAAATCCATAAATGACTTCACACTAAGGTTCAGGACTCTCGCAGCTGCCAGCGGATGGAACGAACAATCACTGCATGTGGTTGCATCTTGCTGCATATGTCTCTAACGATTCATCCAGCTCTGCATCAGAGTTGCTACTTGTATGCAGTCTTGTCTAGAGGAACACCAAGGCCAGCCACTATTCGCACCATCCCTCCGCCAGCCAGAATCCATCAGCCCTCCAGAACCAGGTCCCGAACCTATGCAATTGGAAAATAATTTACTGACACTAGCTGAGCAGCAGAAGCGGCTGTCCCGGGGCTTATGCTTGTACTGTGGTGGCATGGGGCATGTCATCTCAACATGCCCTATTCGTCCTCCCCGTCCCACGGTGAGTACCATCCTTCCCGCCTTGAAAAGAGGGAAGGATGGTTTCTACCATTATCAGGCTTACTGCTGTCGATGTCTCCATTCCATCTCCTTCTCCTTCCATCTGCCCTCAGTACAGTTCCTTGGATACATCAGCAGCAGCAGTGGCATCCAGATGGACAAGGGGAAGGTAGATGCCATAAGGACCTGGCCCACTCCATCCACCATCAAAGAGCTCCAAAGATTTCTCAGATTTGCCAACTTCTACAGAAGATTCATCAAAGATTACAGCTCCATAGTATATCCGCTTACCAATGTCCTCCGCTTCTGGTGGCCAAACATGGCTAGGGATGTCAGGAATGCGGCATCTCAAAGAGCATTTGCCACCTTACCTACAGTGAGCTACTTCCTCTGCCCGTTCCCAACAGACCCTGGTCACACTTGGGAGTGGATTTCATAACCGACTTGCCTGCCTCTGACAACAATACCTGCATCCTGGTGGTGGTCGACCGATTCTCCAAATCCTGCAGACTGATACCCTCAAGGGACTACCCACAGCCATGGAGACGGCAGAACTCTTGTTCAACCACGTGTTCCGTTACTACGGGATCCCTGAAGACGTAGTGTCTGACCGGGGACCCCAGTTCATTTCACGAGTGTGGAAAGCCTTCTTCTCCCTCCTAGGTGTGACCGTAAGCCTCTCATCAGGATACCATCTGCAGCCCAATGGGAAGACGAAGATCCAAGAGATCGGCTGGTTCCTACATACCTTCTGCCATGGCCACCAGAACCCTTTGCACCAGTTCCTGGGTTGGGCCGAGTACGCCCAGAACTTGCTCCGCCAACCTACCACCGGACTCACTCCCTTCCAGTGCGTGCTCGGCTACCAATCCCCTCTCTTCCTATGGTCAGGAGAACCATCAGAGGTACCAGTGGTAGACTACTGGTTCCGAGAGGGTCTGGGACGCAGCTCACCATCAGCTGCAACAAGTACTTTGCAGACGCAGAATGACGGTCAACTTGAGATGCTCCACTGCTCCAGCCTATCAACCTGATCAGAATGTCCGGCTGTCGACCCGAGACATCAGAATGCGTCTGCCCTGCAAGAAGCTCAGTCCCAGATTCATTGGTCCCTTCACCATCACTAAGCAGATCAATCCGGTCACTTATCAGCTCCAACTACCACCACAGGTTTCTTTTCTAAACTTCTTCTTAAAAAGCCCACTCTTGATCCAGGGGTTTTAGCTAACTATAGAACTACAGTATATCTAACTTTCCCTTTCTCTCTAAGATCCTTGAGAAAACAGTCGCAAATCTGTTGTGTGACTTTCTAAATAACGATAGTTTATTAGAGGATTTTCAGTCAGGATTTAGAGTGCATCATAGCACAGAGACAGCAGCGGTGAAAATTACAAATTACCTTTTCAGACAATGGACTTGTCTTTGTACTCGTCTTGTTAGATCTTAGTGCTGCGTTCGACACCATTGAACACCATATCCTTTTACAGAGACTGGAACATGTTATTGGCATTACAGGAACCGCACTAAGCTGGTTTAAATCCTATCTATCAGATCGATCTCAGTTTGTACGTTAACGGTGAGTCCTCCGTGCATGCCAAAGTTAGTCACGGAGTTCCACAAGGTTCTGTGCAAATTCTATTCACCTTATATATGCTTCCTCTAGGCAATATTATTAGGAAATACTCCATAAACTTTCATTGTTATGCGGATGATACCCAATTATATCAACTTCAAGCATGCCTTAATTGCAATTTTCTGATGTTAAACTCTGACAAAACTGAAGTTATTGTACTTGGCCCCAAACACCTCAGAGACACATTATCTAAATATATAGTTACTCTAGATGGCATTGCCCTGGCCTCCAGCACCACCGTAAGGAACCTCAGAGTTATTCTTTAACTCCCACATGAAACAAACTTCAAGGACTGCCTTCTTTCACCTACACAACATTGCAAAAATCAGGCACATTCTGTCTCAAAATGATGCCGAAAAACTAGTGCATGCATTTGTTACTTCTAGTTTAGAATATTGCAATTCCTTGTTATCAGGCTGCCCGAATAAGTCTCTTAAGACTCTCCAGTTGATCCAGAATGCTGCAGCACTTGTACTGACAAGAACTAGAAAAATCATATTTCTCCAATATTAGCTTCTCTGCAGTGGCTCCCTGTAAAATCCAGAATAGAATTTAAAATCCTTCTCCTCATCTACAAAGCTCTTAATGGTCAGGCACCATCATATCTTAAAGATCTCATAATACCATATTACCCAACTAGAACACTGCGCTCCAAGCATGCAGGGTTACTTATGGTTCCTAGAGTCTCCAAAAGTAGAATGGGAGCCAGAGCCTTCAGTTATCAAGCTCCTCTCCTGTTAAATCAGGTCCCAGTTTGGGTTCGGGAGGCAGACACAATCTCCACATTTAAGAGTAGGCTTAAGACTTTCCTCTTTGATGAAGACGGTGTAGTCCCTCATTCGTCCAGGAGTGTTCCATCATAGAAAAGGTTTCAAAAACAGAGCAATGTAGTTTACTCCATTCAATACAGTGAGGAAAACTGCAAAGAACGGTACATAGGTGAGACCAAACAGCCACTTCACAAAAGACTTTATCAGCACAGACAACACGCTAACTCAGGATTACAGAGCGCTGTGCATTTGCATCTAAAAGCTACAAACCGCACATTTGAAGACAGCGAGGTGAAGATTCTAAGTAGAGAGAAGAGTTGGTTTGAACGGGGAAGGAAGCCATTTTTGTGAAAAAAGAAAACCCCTCTTTGAACAGAAATGGTGGTCTGAGATTCAATCTGCCCAAAGTCTACCACAGTGTATTAACACCTTGGTCAAGCCAATCATATGCTAATCAGGTACTTAATAGTGATGAGGTAGGTGCAGCCAGAAAACAATAGGCCTGATTACTGATTATTGGGCCATCTTGGAAACAATTAGGTCAGTTTCAGGTGAAACTAGCTAATCAACAGATACTCAGGTATATTCCTTCCTGAGGCCAGGGCTTATGTAACACAGAGTAGCTTAAATTTCTAGTTCCCATCCCATTTTTTTTTCACAATTGAGAATGACTTCCAGATGGGAGCAAAAACGTCTTGACTCTGACAACAGTGTCCAGATGACTACGACTGAAACCTTTTCTACTCTTTGATGAAGCTTACAGTTTGGGCTGGCTTGGGTGAGTCCTGAACCATCCCTTAGTTATGCTGCTATAGGCCTAGACTGCCGGGAGACTTCCCATGATGCACCTCTTTCCTCTCTCCTCTATCTCCATTTGTATGCATTTTTCTCCCATTACTGCATGTTACTAACTCGACATCTTCTCTCTCTCCTGTAGTTTTGTGATTTCCCGTCTCTCTCCTTTTGTCGCTTTCAGCAGGTATTTCTACCTCCGGAGCTGCAGAGACTGGATCTGTGGTTGTGGGCCACCTGCTCCCCCCGTGTTCCTGCTGGACAACTGCTACTACAGTTGTTGTTGTTGGCTTTGTTACTATTATTGTCATTATCATTCCTATTATTATTATTATTATTATTACTATATTAATATTACCACTACCATTACATTATTGCTATTTTAAAATTCTAGATGGAATTTGCATTGTGCTTCCCTCTCCCCCACCCCCCTTCTCTCTCTCTCTCTCTCTCTCTCTCTCTTTCTCTCGCTCTCTTCACCCAACACGGCAGCGGTGGACAGCCGCCCACCATTGAGCCTTGTCGTGTTTCTGCCTGTTAAAAGGAATATTTTTCTTGCCACTGTCGCCAAATGCTTGCTCATGGTGGAATTTGTTGGGTCTCTGTAAATAATATGTAATAACCTGATTATTTAGTATATCAGGGTATTTTGTGTTTTTTTTTAATTTACGAGAATGTATACCATTTCATTATTATAATTGCATTGAGGCATTGTAATTTCATTTGTGATGAATAATTTCATTGTTTATTATACAGTTAAAATATGCATTTGCATAGTGTTAAAAGTTTATAAATAGAATAAGAATTCATAGTTTATTCAATAGGAAAAAAAACAGTAATGTTTGTTTTGTTATTATTTGATTTACTGGAGTGTACGTAATGACGCAACACTAGAGCGTAGAGAGAGAGAAAAAAAACACACCACACGAGAAGCGGGAAGGACGGAGCAGCAGTGACCGTGGCCGCACATTACAGGAGCTCGCAAAACCTAGAAAAAGTGTTTAAAAGCCGCGCTTCAGCACGCTTGGAAAACTTCCCCTTGTTTCGGAGGACTGCGGAGGACTCACAGACAACTCGTGCAGCCTGGGGCGAGTTTAAATCGTTTTCTGAAGAATGAGCTGGAAGAGCTAAGCTAAAGTTGCTAGCACCGTGTCTTTGCTAATTCACCTCGGAACCAGTCGGGAGAGAGAGATGACGTGATCACCAGACGAACACCCGCACTCACCTGCGTTGAGGACGACAGCCAGGAGAGCGGATTCCGTGTGCCCATCTCATCGATGTACTTCCTTCGTTTTTTTTGGCCGTAATGGTGAACTGCAGACTGGTAGGATTATTCAAAATTATTTCAAAGGATTTGAGCTCCAACGCGCACCAACTCAAAATCGAGTGCACTCGTGGTGGGAATGACTCGTGGTAAATAATTTATGTCGGGGGAATTTCTTATAGTGAATACATTTGAATTAAAACTGAACCTTTTTTAATACAAAAGCATAAAACATATCCAATGTGTGAGTCTCGCATTTGTACACTGTAAAATCAACACTGTAAAAGGAAAATAACCACAAGGTAATTACATTTAGAGGTACCTGTTTATTGACTAATTATAAATTATTATATCTGAGAATCCTTTCATTTATTCTGAAGCTAGAATCATACTTTTACCCTAGACAAAGGTTTTATACATCGGGATGTCTCTTTTGCCAGTGTTAAATTTGGAAGTTAAAGGAGTCTATATACTGTAGTTATTCCTTGTTAATAACGAGCTGGTTGGCAAAAGGGTTACAAATATTATAAAGAGTATGATCTGGACCTGCTCTATAGGATAAGTGCAATGAGATAACTTCTGTTATGAATTGGCGCCTTATAAATAAAATTGAATTGAATAATTCAGTTCTCTGCATATCCATCACTGTCTGGTTTGGTTGGCCACCAAACAGGACAGGAACAGACTACAGCAGACAGTCAGGACTGCAGAAAAGATCATCTTCCACCAGCCCATGTCCATTGAGTTAATTGCGCTCACCTCACCACTGCCCTGCGCCAATTAACTTGGCGCAGGGCAGTGGTGAGGACGAGCAGCTGGGCAGCGGGAAGGCACAACAGGCAGGAATGACGCCTGGAGGCTAGCATGCTGGGGGCTAGCTGACTGAAGGACAGGCTGAGGGGCAGGCAGGTTGCTAGTGGGCTGGATGCTAGCAGGCCGAGGTGCAGGCAGAAGACTAGCAGGCAGGGGGCTAGCAGGGCGGCTAGCGGGCCAAGATTCAGGCTGGGCACTAGCAGGCCAGAAACTAGCTGGCCGAGAAACAGACTGAGGAGTAGCAGGCAGGGGTGCAGGCTGGGAACTTGAAGACTGGAGGCTAGCATCAGCTGGGGTGTCTGGGTATAGAGGAAGTCTGTGAGCCATTCAAGGATGGCCTCCCTCAGCCCAGGCAATGTCGACAATCTTGCTTCTACCATTAAAATGATTGCCTCTCTGTGGGACTCATCTCATCCCATATGTCCTTGAGGCACATCACGTCACAAATCACCTGGTACTCTTCCTCGGAAAAGTCGGGGTAACAAGACACAGGTGAACCTAATCAGAGCAGGGGCAAACAATCAAAAGAGGCGGGAAAAGCAAACAAAGATAAAACAGGAAATAACTGAATGCAAACCCAAAACCATGACACCAAGATCTTCTCTGATATCAGATTTGTGTTGTAATAAACGCATATATTCAAGTAAGGAAAACTGAGGCACATCAAGTTTATTCTTCTATTCATCAAAGTGAAGATTGACCAAAAGAACAAGTTTTTCCACATCAGGAGGTTATAAATTACATTAATAGTTTCTTGTTAGGATGTAAAAGCGTTTTGTAGGAATATTAATATATCATCTGTGTAAAGGTTAATTTAATCTTGTACTGTATGTGGATGGCTGGAAACTACATCATCATTCCACAAGTTGAAGATGTCCTTTGATTTTAACAGCATGTAACAATGGAAAGTGGAGAGCTGCTGTTGAAAACATTGTTGGATTTGGGAGCTAATGAACTCAAACACTTCCAGTGGTACCTGCAGCAGGCCGACAACCAGGAAGGCATCATCATCATCCCAAAGTGTCAGCTGGAGAAAGCAGACAGGGTGGATACAGGAACAAAATATTAAGCAGTCCTGAATCATATATACACACATAAAAAACTTTATACCAGCAATACTGTACAGGGTATGCTGATTTACCATGAAATGTTTTCATTACTTGGTATATTCTCTCAGTAATGTCATCTGTTGTTTACTCATTCAGAGACTTGACGAATGCCAACATAAACTCAAACACAGTTTGAGAAAGATGTTTCAGCAAATCATCACAACAAGAAAGTCAATACTTCTGAATGAGATCTACACAGAGCTCTACATCACAGAGGAAGAGACCAGACAAGTTAACATGGAACATGAGGTCAGACAGATTGAAATGGCATCCAGGAAATCAGTAAGAACAGAACAAAAAATCTTAGTTAAAAATATCTTTAAATCTTCACCTGGACAAGAAGAGCCATTTGGGACAATGATGACAAAAGGTCTGGCATTGGGAAAACAGTCTTAACACAGAAGTTCACTCTGGACTGGGCTAAAGATAAAAACATTCAGGACATATATTTCACATTTCCATTAACTTTCAGAGAGCTAAATGTGCTGAAAGAGAAAAAGTACGGCAAGTTCCTTGTTCATCACTTGTTTACTGAAACCAAAGAAGCAGTGATATGTTGTGCCGTGGACGCTTCAAATAATGACCAAAACTGGTGTCGTTCAAACTGAACATTTTTACTCGCCATTACGCTACAGTTTTACAGAGGAAAAAGTAAACAAACGGACTTTGGCACCTGACATCTCACATTCATACTATCACTAAAACTAGCAAGAAAGCAGTGGATGGGTTACTTCCTTGCAACTTCCTTTCCTTTTATTACTGTCCATAGTAACACAATTATTACCATTACGCATATTTACTGTAAATATGTAAATAGTATGTTTTAACATTTCTTTTATAAACTATTTTGAACTAAACAACATGAGTTGCATTATTTAATTTAAACCAAAACAATTCACAACATGATATTTTCCATACTGTGGTCCAGACCTTCAAACGGCACACATTGTCTAGATTCAACACTAAAGGTGATAATGGAGTGACACGCAATGTTGGCCTATCTCTGTTGAAGACAAGGAACATCAGCAGTTCATAACACTGAACTTAAAATATACGAGAATAAAGTTTACAGTAACTTTTATGTCCATTAAGGTTGAATCTGTGTAAACTGTCATGGAGAAGTTGTGCAGCTCTGGCCTCAGTTCTAAGCTCTAAGTCCTCTGATCTGAAAGAGCTAGACCTGAATGTCCATATCTATTACAGAACACATCCTGTAATTTCACAAGGGTTAAAATGCTGTCTGGAACGATGAGTTCAATTACCGAGAAGCACTGTGAAGATTTCATTCCCCACCACCCCGTTATGTTAATCCTGTCCGAATGGGTCTTAAGATGGAACCAGTTTTAATCAGGGAGGCAATACTGAATGCAAGGCTGTTTCGCAAGACAAAAGCAGGAAAAAGGTATTTTCTATAACCAACAGAGACCTGAGCTACAATCATCCAGGATACACAGGAGTAATAGTGCTCTTTGCTAGACTGGAGGATCCACAGTGGAGACTGGACACTCAAGTATGGAACCAGGAAGACATATATACATTTGCTTAGTTGGACTGAGAAGTGGAAGAATACTGGTTGACATTTATGACTGATTAGAAATTCTAAAATGGTATTACAGTAAATGCACAGGGTATGTGGTTTTGACTGTTTTTTCCTTCAGTGTGGATCACAGCAGAGGTTGAAACCTGGACTGCAGAAGTATTAGTTTGACTCTTGAAAACAGTACATAATCTATTTGACAGAGAGCATTTTATGCTGCTCATGGAGGTGAGGATAATAGCTTTTATTACATTTTCAAATTAACCGTTTAGTAAGTTGTGAAATGTGAAACACTTTTTACATTATTTACTAATGTATATGTGCATATACTGTATGTTTAAGCATTCATCCAATATGTATCATATATATCAGCCTTCTGCCAATATATACTGTGCACAGCTTCTCCCACATAACATTAGCTGCAAGAGTTGTCTTTGCTTATGACGTGGCATACTTGATGAACAGTGAAGTTAGTCTATGTAGTACGTTCCAGTTAGTCTATTTAAACTGCTGTCACACCCAAAGGTACGGTCTTTAGTTCATAGAAAACTGCAGAGAATTTCTCAGTGTAATGAAAACTAAATGCTATAGACTAAAAAGTGACGCATACAGACCTAAATTAGTTTTAGTTTACTAGTAATATAAGCCGTCAGCAGCTATCATATGTAGGCATGAACTAAATCCGTTTACCATCTCCAGATCCGGTCATTCTTGATTTAACTGTCTGAAAATGTTAGCTCCGTATATTTTATTCAAGGTTCTAACACATGAGGGTCAGTGGTAGGGTTGCACCAACCGATTATTTTTTTTAATCGATTAATCTAACGATTACCTAATGGCTAATTTATTAATTATTCTAAAGATTATCTTTCATTACTTGATTAATATAACAATTAATTTACCCAAAATAAACATCAAAAACTTTTAATATCTCTTTAATATTTCAAGATTTGATTCAATAATTTTCTCTTAAAAACAAACAAATGTAACTAAAAAGAAAGTATGTACTGCAGGGCATTATTCTGCAACAAAAAATATATTTGTCTATTGAAAATATTATAATATTTGAAAGAGTAAATTAAAACACACACCCCTACACCTCTGGCCTCTGCATGCACACACACACCTGCTTGCCCCACCTCTCTCTCCCTGTCTGTGTCTGCTCTGTGATTTTCTTCATCAGCACTATGTTTTATAAAGTCGCCCAAAAACCACAGCTCCTGTTTTGGATGTTTTCACCCGTGGTTCTGCTTTCACAGCAGCAGTTGAGCCATGGAGGAGGCTTGTTGTTAATGACGTCGCCAATCGAAACGATCAAACCCATCGTACCGAATGACATCGGCACCAACAGGTGCACTTACAAGCTTTTACAAAACAACGGCACAAGTAAGCCTACATAAACAGGAGGATCTCTCTCTCTGTGTTTCTCTGCAGAGCATGTGCGACTGTCGTTAGACCGCACAGGAGGGGAGAGCGAGGGGAGACTGCTGCAGCTTGTCCCCCGGGAGAATCCATGCTCTGATTGGTGCAGCCAGACTTCATTGCGACGCATCGACGCTCAATATGCAAATCGGCGTATTTCTGTAATCAATGACGTCGATTATGCCGATGAATCGTCCCAGTCCTAGTCAGTGGTTTAGTATGAGTAGATTAATGGTGACATTTTATGAAAATGTCACCTTTTCAGTGGTCTGCTGTTCCTACAAACTCACACACTAAAATGAGACAACCCAGTCCGTTTTTGTGGGCATGTTGCACTTTCTGACCATCTGTAATTTAGCAAACGAGCATGCTTTACAGTATGTAGGTATTGAGTATGTGTATCACTGCTAGACTGAGCATAGAGACATGTACTCAAAGCAAACATGAGCATAGTACAGTTACAGCTGATTAGAATGCGATTGGTAATTTCATTGTGACCTGGAGGCACATCTTGTCTGTTGTGCTGTAGAACTGTACATTTAGGCTTCTAGACCTGAAAGATTAGCAAGTAGCTACTGCTACAACCACTCAGATTCAGCTCTGTTATTAGTACCGTCAGTACTGTTTTTGTTGAAATGGACTTTCAAGCTTTCAAACTTCTCAAGTATGAAGCTCACACTGGCCCACTTCCAGTAAAACTTTCTTTAAATACTTTTGAGGGATTTATTTGCATTAATCCATGTTACAGGCCAAGGTTTGTAAAGATTTTGCTATTCTGCTATATACTGTATCTACCCTAGTAATTAGAGTTATATCTGCATTCATGTGTTTTATTGCTATTTTTCTTCTGCCATTTGAAAAAATGCATGCATTAAGCTTTACTGTTCTCTGTGTTTAGGAAAGCACATCTGGACAGTTGGCTATGGTACACCATGTGGCCTACCTGACTGACCCACTATCAAAACTCTCCAACCTCATTTCAGAAGTGTTGGTTTGTTGACCAACAGTTATTTTATTATGTGATGTCATTCGTTATGATTCTGTAGTTTAGTTGTAATTGCTCCTCATTTTTTTATTTGGTACGACTAACATAATATTGAATGTCTGTTTGTATGTATTGAAGGCACGCATAAAACTATGTCCTGCACTGATGTTGGTGTTGGCACCTCGACTATTGACTTCAAAGCTTCACTACCATTCCTAACATCACCACCAATAAAGAGACCATGTAAGAGACCTCACTTGGAGCTGGAGGAGGAAGAAGAGCAGAACCCTTTAGAAGGCAGCTCTTTTATGGACATTCCAGATCCACAGGATTCTACATAAGATCCTGCAGACTGTCACTGAGTCAACAGACTTTTTAACCTAAACATTTTAATAATTTGTTGGATTAGTTTTCTGTGTTCATTTTAGCTCAAGCAATATAGCTGTTAATATTTTGTTGTTGTTCATTTTTTGTCTTAACGGTCTAATACAGTGGAATTTTCCATCCCTGTCCATAAGACACCAGGACACAAGGATGTAAATAGAGACAGCACAGGATGGCATGTTGGAGCGACTCAGTCAGGGCAGACTCACCAGGTAGATACTTTTTACTGTGTGTTGCATAGAATAATGTTTTTGTTTAAGGGGGGTGGGTGCCTACGGTGAGCTGAAAACTTTGCTGATGTTAAATAAAGGTAAAGATAAGGTTTAAGAGATCAGTAGATCAGCACTCAATAGCGGCCTCCTGCTTTACAGTATTTGTTTCAAAGTGCGTCATAATCACTGCTGAAGGTGCTGATCCAGAGACCTGGTGCGGGAAATTGCTGGCCACCCGTCGGTCATGCTGATTGGCGCAATTCCTGTTACTTCTCGGAGGGGATGCAGTATTGATGGCTGACAAGATATGTGATTTTAAAAAAATGTGCTGTGCTGATATCAGACTGTGGATCTGTCGCTCTGTCAAATTGACAGGCGTAAATTCAAAGTAGCACAAACATGACATAACATGACACTAATGCATCATGTTATGACAAATGCATCAAAATGACCTCTATACTCTCAGTAACTGCGCCCTACTTAACCTCAAGTCTCAGTCAAGCCTGGCTATGCAATTCAGGAATCATGTAATTGGTATATGATGGACAATGCTTTGTCATACTGACAGTTACTGATGTCATACTGTATCAGGCTACATTATCATCTGATCTAATTCATATATTTTTATTATTTTGAATCCAGAGTGCGGCAACAAAACGTGCGGGGTGTCTGTACCTATTCCACTCATTCAGTTACTGTGGCATCAACTGTTCATGTGTGCATACAAGCCAACTGTGCGTAAAAGAGCTTTCCAGTCAATAGAGTGAGAGCACATGCCACACGCAGCTTTCTCTCTCTTCAGCCAGCACTGAACTTCAGTTTACAGACAGTTTTAACGTGCGTTTTCATACTTAACTGTATTCTCTTTTGGAACAGTTGTCTAGATGAAACGTCTCCAGCAGCACTGGACATGCAACTCGGCATCATGTAAATGGTGTTAATTCATGACGAACAGTCGGATATCTGATTTCATGCATGGCTACATCATCATCTGATCTAATCTACAGTTATTTTTAGGCTATTTGTTATTCAGGGTGCAGAAAAAAATATTTTTTCCATGACACTTATCTGTATTTTTATAATCAGAGCAATGAAGTAGATACCACAAGGAGAAAGAGGGTCTGAAGAGGAACCTTGCACTCATGGAAGGAGCTGGTGTGACTCTGGATAGTATTGTCATAGACTGTCACCCTCAAATCCTGAAATTCCTGAGAGAGGCCAACATCATTTACCTGGGTGCAAAAAATAAAAATTGATGACTGAAATACTGTTTTTACACTGAACAAGGAATGTGACAAACTGTCTCAAACATCTACTGGACAGCAGCTTCTTCTACAACAGGGCCCGAGAGTACCTTCGTCCTTAACCACATGCAAGACATCCACACCCATGAAGACCCTGTTTTCCTCAAGTGTTAGCATTATACTACGATTTCATTCACCAAGCATGCATACTACCCGTGGTATCTCCCTGCAGCAGACATTCTCTGCCTCTGTAGGCATTGTTGCACAGTTCCCACAAATACACCTGTGCCAGGAAAGAGATTACAAAAGTGGAAACATGGCAGGGGTAGTTTATTTGAATGTAATTGCTATTTAGGACATAGGTCATCAAATGCTACAATTTAGTAAAGTTGACTGTCGTATGCTGTGTTGTGTAGTGGTATGTGGACCCAAAGGCAGATGACCAGGAAGCGGTATGAGGTGAAGTAGCCAGATGGCTATCGTGTTTAATGGGGGTGATGTGGTTTACAGCCAAGTACAGGCAGACCGGTAAGCAGACAGGTAATGAACAGACAAAAGGCAGCTAGGTTACCGGCTGGCAGTGGTGGAAGCAGGGGATTGAGTCCAAGGTGGCAAACAGTTCACTAGGGAGCAGGCAAATTACAGAAATCCAGGATCCAGCCAAGGTCCAAGGGCGACAAAGAATCCAATACAAACTCACGGTAAGAATGCTGGGGAACTGGGCTCAGGAACCAGGTACCACAAAAGGTGCACCGTGACAGTGACTGACACGCACGCGCACACAAAGAGACCCAGACTAAATACCCTAGGGGAGGTGCGCCAACGAGACACAGGTGCAAACAATCAAGGAAGGACTAACAATCAAAACTGGAGGGAAAACAAAGACAGGAAGTAAAAACACAAGACACACAAGGGAAGAGGAATACTACAAAATAAAACAGGAAATGAAAAACCTTAAACTACCACAGACTGAGGATGAGCAATTTGTAAATGTTAATAAGTACATAATGTTGACATGGATCATCGCAGTGGTTCAAGCAGGCATGGAAGTCATTTTATAGTCACTTGTTCCACACACCATCCAATCACATATGTCCACAAGTTATGAATCTCACTTTTTCTACACCTTAGCACTTTTGCACAAAAACAAAAGTATTTTGCTTTGCCCATACTGTGTCCGGGTAATCTTTTCAATTATTAGCACTTCTGACCACGCTCATCACCACAGTGATGTAGAATTGCACAATAGTGTATTGTAAAGTGTTGTGTTGCACAGGATGTGGTTGAGCATGTAGCAACCGCGAGACAGCACAAGTCTGGATGAAGTTTTGTCCAAATACAAAACCAGTCATTATTCTCTGCTGCATGGTTCTGCAAATTCTGTTCTCCTTTAGCAACTCATTGTCTAAATTATTCTCTTGTCCTGGGACTAATTGTGTCAACATCTTGAACCTAGTGTTTCCATGTACTGGCTGGATGATTTTAACAAGTACACCATTGATAAATTCTCTGCTGGTGACCAGAGCCTGAAAACAATGGCATTAGTTCTTCACACAAGTCTCCAGGACTGTTAAAGCCAGCATCACTTCCTAGTTCCTGTTGCCATTCAGCTGCTTCTTCACTGTTCTAATGGGATTTTTTGGGGCCATCGTCTGTTTTATTGATGATGTCACATATTTCCACTTTAAGCTACCATTTTGTTTTAGGAAGACCTACACACAAAATGTCTGTGTTCTTTTAGACTTGGAAGTATTTTAGTTTCTTACTGTCACCACAAGAGGTCAGTGAACAGTAATGATCATTTGTGTATCAGTCTGTTCTCTGTGATTTCTATATAATAGTGACTATATTCATGTCTGCACTCAGTGAACAGAAAAATATAAACCCCTGTACCATGTAACGTAATCCTGCCCCGCAATAAGAACAACCTTTATGAATGATTTGCTCATCTCAATTTACATACATATGCGCTGACAGAATATTAGAAACACTAATAAAAGGCCATCCAGAACAACAACTTCACAACCTACGGCCTGGAAAATCTAAATAGCATTCTCACTTGCACTGATTGTTGATGAGTTCCAGCTATTTTCCCATAAAACATCCCCTTGGGAGGTTCATCAACAGATACATTCTTTTTTCATTTTGTCACTTGCTGTTGTTGTCAGAAACATTGTATATGATCCCACATGTCTTTTATTAAAGAAAGGAACTGAACTGCTTTTTGAGTCATGATCTATTTTATTTTGGAAATCTCTACAGGAAGTGTTTATTGTGTCTCCTTTGACACCAAAGATGGTGAGGTTTTCTATCTGAAAGCTACATACAGAGTATATTAATGATATTTTTAGATTGGATTTATTGATGATCTGATTTCACGATACATCTGTTTATTTTTCAGATAATTGTTCCAACATGTTCATAGTTTTAATATGATCAGCATTAAAAGTATCAGTACTGCAGTTGCCCACTGTGACCACGCGAGGGCAGGGCTCGCTCAGTTATTTCTGTATGAGTCCATATCAGTTCCATAACATCAATATTCTCATAACTAGGAATTAATATAGAGATTAATCACCAGTGTGTATATCAGGGGTAACAGTCATTTATTATTATTAGGTAAGTATATCATGTATGATCATACCTGTAACATAATTCTAACTATCCATCCATTTTCCATACCCACTGTTTAGCATGGTGGGGGACAGGAGCCATTGCACTTTTCCTATAGAGCAGGTCTAGACTGTACTCTTTATAATATTAATTACAGAGACCCATCAAATCCAGTGAACACTATTTGTTTAGAGTTCAGGATTACCAAATTATTTAGAGAATTATCTTATATCATACAAATAAACAATTGTCAACAACAATATTTGCCATATTGAACAAAAATGGGAAATGAGCTAGAAATAGACATTAGTGTGGGAAAGGTTTTTCTCAGAAACTCACAAAGTTACAAATGCAAATATGTGGAGAGAGTTTCAATGGAAACTAGGTTGTTTTTTTTCTGACCCCTCACATCGCATCCATAATGAGCCCTAGAATAACAGTTGAATGCTGGAGGAATTGCGGAGATGGCAAAGATGGCAAAACATGGACACACATGAAATATCTGGAGTGAAATATTTGAATTACTTGATATAATAAGCAGAAGGTATTTAGTCCCCAGAGACCCATTGTTAGCCATCCTTGGGGTATTGAGAGAGAGACAGGAAAAAAATACAGTATATTTACTACACATACACTGAACAGGGTCAAGAAAGAACCTCCATCCTAGACAAGTGGCAATCGGTAATTAAAGGAATCTGCTAAATGTAAAAAAAACCAAAAAACTTTTATAATAACTAGTATTATATATTTTAATCTTAAATAATTTTTCCAGGGCAAACTGCATTATCAAGATGGTATTTTATTCAGATATTACTACTGTATGAATAGACCTGAGAGACAGCAATGTAGCTGTGGGGAAGGACTTGGTCGGGGACAGGTGAGCGAAAGGACTGATATGGTGGATGAACAAGAAAGGATAGATGTTACTGGAGTGTGAGTGACAGACTGAACAATGACAAGACAAATTAATGTAGGATGTTGGTACAGAATGGAGAAAACAGGTTAGAAAGGGAGAGTAAGGAAAGGGTGGGAGATATTTTTTTTCCCACCCAATTTTGTAAAAACCTTGATGATTATCTGGAATGTCTTTTCAAAACACTACCCAATAAACATCAAGTTGGAAAGTCAATACATGCAAGGTTCAAGGCTGATGTATATGCCAGTGTCATAAAATATCACAAACAATACATATAAAAAACATTATAGACCAATATGATAACATAGATATTAACACATAATAACATGTTAATACTTATTCATTCTCAAACCAATTAACTTCATGTCCTCTCTCACTACATCCAGAAATCTCCTCTTTGGTCTTCCTCTAGACCTCCTGCCTGGCAGCTCCAACCTCAGCATCCTTCTACCAATATATTCACAGTCTCTCCTCTGGACACGTCCAAACCACCTCAATCTGGCCTCTCTGACTTTATCTCCGAAACGTCTAACATGAGCTGTCCCTCTGATGTCCTCGTTCCTGATCCTGTCCGTCCTCGTCTCTCCCAAAGAGAACCTCAACATCTTAAGCTCTGCTACCTCCAGCTCTGCCTCTTGTCTTTTCTTCAGTGCCGCTGTCTCTAAGCTGTACAACATCGCTGGTCTCACCGCCGTCTCCAACACCTTTCCTTTCATTCTTGCTGATACTCTTTTATCACACAACACACCTGACACTTTTCTCCACCCGCTCCAACCTGCTCGCACTCGCCTCTTCACCTCTTTTCCACAGTCTCCATCGCTCTGAACCGTTGACCCTAAGTACTTAAAGTCCTGCACCTTCTTCACCTCTGCTCCATGTGACCTCACCGTTCCACCTGGGTCCCTCTCATTGACACACCTGTATTCTGTCTTACTGCGGCTAAGCTTCATTCCTCTGTTTTCCAGAGCAGACCTCCATCTCTCTAGATTTTCCTCCACCTGCTCCCTGCTCTCACTACAAATCACAATGTCATCCGCAAACATCATAGTCCATGGAGATTCCTGTCTAACCTCATCTGTCAGCCTGTCCATCACCAGAGCAAACAAGAAGGGGCTCAGAGCCGATCCTTGATGCAGACCCACCTCCACCTTGAACTCCTCTGTCACACCTACAGCACACCTCACCATGGTCTTACAGCTGTCATACATGTCCTGCACCACTCTAACATACTTCTCTGCCACTCCAGACTTCCTCATACAGTACCACAGCTCCTCTCTCGGCACCCTGTCATACACTTTCTCTAAATCTACGAAGACACAATGCAACTCCCTATGACCTTCTCTGTACTTCTCCATCAGCATCCTCAAAGCAAATACTGCATCTGTTGTACTCTTTCTAGGCATGAAACCATATTGCTGCTCACAAATGCTCACCTCTGCCCTTAGCCTAGCTTCCACTACTCTTTCCCACAACTTCATTGTATGGCTCATCAGCTTTATTCCTCTGTAGTTGCCACAGCTCTGCACATCTCCCTTGTTCTTAAAAATTGGCATCAGTACACTTCTCCTCCATTCCTCGGGCATCCTCTCACTCTCCAAGATCTTGTTAAACAAACTAGTCAGAAACTCTACTGCCACCTCTCCTAGACACTTCCATACCTCCACAGGTATGTCATCCGGACCAACTGCCTTTCCACTCTTCATCCTCTTCAACGTCCTCCTCACTTCACTCTTGCTAATCTTTGCTACTTCCTGCTCCACACCAGTCACCTCTTCTATTCTTTGTTCCCTTTCATTTTCCTCATTCATCAACTCTTCAAAGTACTCCTTCCATCTTCCCATCACACTCCTGGCACCTGTCAATACATTTCCATCCTTATCTTTAATCACCCTAACCTGCTGCACATCCTTCCCATCTCTATCTCTTTGTCTGGCCAACCTGTACAAATCCACCTCTCCCTCTGTAGTGTCCAACCTAGCATACAAGTCCTCATATGCTCTTTGTTTGGCCTTTGCCACCTCTACCTTCACCTTACGCTGCATCTCCCTGTATTCCTGTCTACTCTCTTCAGTCCTCTCAGTGTCCCACTTCTTCTTAGCTAACCACTTTCTCTGTCTACACTCCTGAACTTCCTCGTTCCACCACCAAGTCTCCTTGTCCACTTTCCTCTTTCCAGATGACACACCGAGTACCCTCCTACCTGTCTCCCTGATCACAGTAGCTGTAGTGGTCGAGTCATCTGGGAGCACTTCCTGACCACCCAGAGTCTGTCTCAGCTCCTCCCTGAAAACTACACGACATTCTTCCTTTTTCAACTTCCACCACTTCATCCTCTGCTCTGCCTTTGTCCTCTTCATCTTCCTCACCACCAGAGTCATTTTACACACTACCATCCTGTGTTGTCTGGCTACACTCTCCCCTACCACTACTTTACAGCCACTGGTCTCTTTTAGATTACAAGGTCTACACAAGATGTAGATGATGCTCTTATATGTCACCCTATGTTCCTGCCTCTTCGGGAAGAAAGTGTTCACTACAGCCATTTCAATCCTCTTTGCAAAGTCTACCATCATCTGTCCTTCTGCGTTCCTGTCCTGAAGACCAAACCTGCCCATCACATTCTCATCACCTCTGTTCCCTTCACCTACATGCCCATTGAAAGCTTCAGACTCATCAACCTGTCTGATACTCTTTTCACCTCTAGAACATTCCTCACAAACTCCTCTTTCAGGATAACTCCTTCTCCGTTTCTCTTCCTATCTGGCCCATGGTAGAACAAGTTGAACCCTGCTCCTAAGCTTCTAGCCTTGCTACCTTTCCACCTGGTCTCCTGGACACACAGTATGTCCACCTTCCTTCTCTGCATCATGTCAATCAACTCTCTAGCCTTCCCTGTCATAGTCCCAACATTCAAAGACCCTACTGTCAGTCCTACATTCTTAGCTTTCCTCTTCTCTCTCTGCCTACGAACACACCTTCTTCCTCTCCTTCTTCGTCTTCGACCAACAGTAGTCCAATTTCCACCGGTACCCTGTAGGTGTAACCCAGGTCCTGACCGATCCGGTATGGAAGTCATTGTCACGATTCGCATTTTTAATTTGGCATGTGTTTTACGTCGGATGCCCTTTCTGACACAACCCTCTGCATTTATCCAGAGTTGGGACTGGCACAAGAAGACACTGGCTTGTGCCCCCTTGCGGTTGCATTACATACATACATATAAAACTAAAAAAATATAGTTTTTTTTGTTTTATATGTATGTTAACAACAGTTAACATACATATACACATTATTAACTAAAAAAACTAAAAATAATACAGACAAACACACACTTTTAACTGGATTGTTTGTTTGAAATGCAGACATACCAGTTAGATAGATACAATGCAAAATTCAAAGGTGGAAAAGGAAAGGGTAAGAGTACAAAAAAATAGAGAAAGAGAAAAAAGTATGAATTTGAATTTAAATTTAAAAAAGGGGGGTTAAAGGGGTCAATATGCTTTCCCAACCTGTTTTCATTCCCAGGGCGTCATATACCAACGTTATGTCCGCCCCTAGGCGTTGTATACAAACGCACATGGTGACCTTTAGCATCTGTAGGAGATGCCTTCAGAAACTGTGTTGTTAGGTTTACGCAACAAAACTACTTGGTTAGGTAGTAGGAAGTCACATGACTTTTGGTTTCACGCAGAACTTGAACCCCGGGTTAATGCTGAGGGGTGTGAGAAAACATTGGTATTTGACGCCCTGGGAATAAGAATGGGCTGGCTTTCCACATACATACACATGGAGGCCAAACAGAGTGATGGATAGCAGAGCAAGCTGGACAAGTCTGCATAGGCTATGGTGCACATTGTAATAACTGATTTATGTAAACACTGATTTATGTTCTGTTCTGGGAGGTTGGTTGTGGGGTCAGCTCTGGATAAATTGTTAGAAGTGAATTGAAGTTTCACGTTTCTTGAAAGTGGTTATGGTTGTCTTTAAGAGTAGCTGTAAGCTCATATTTCTCCAATATCAGCTTCTCCAGAATCCAGAATATTATTTAAAATCCTTCTCTTCACCTACAAAGCTCTAAATGGTCAGGCACCATCGTATCTTAAAGATCTCATAATACCATATTATCCGACCAGAACACTGCGCCCCCAGGATGCAGGGTTACTTGTGATTCCTAGAGTCTCCAAAAGTAGAATGGGAGCCAGAGCCTTCAGTTATCAAGCTATCAATCACTATTTCACACAGGGCCATTTAGGTTTGGATTTTGTTTTCCCTTCCCAGAAACAATCTGGCACTGGTGGTGTGGGTAAGCCTGGTATTTAAGCTGTGGAGACTGATGGTTCATTGAAGACAGGTGAGCTAGTAATCAGCAGCAAACCAAGGAACCAGACCAGAAGACACACACACACACACACATACACACATCTAGAGATCAGACGAGGACACACAAGAAACACAAGGAGCGGACATCACAAAAGAGCATGCAGGGATGGGGAGGATAAGGTGGCTGACTATGACAAGAGCATCTTACTACTCATCATATTTATAGAGAAAAATAAGAACAACACCAGGTTTCTTTTCAGCACTGTAGCCATGCTGACAGAGAATCACAGCTCTATTGAGTCATGTATTCCTATAGCCCTCAGTAGTATCGATTTCATGAGCTTCTTTAATAATAAAATTTTAACTATTAGAGAAATACATTCATCACATCCTACCCTCAACCGGTAGTGATTTATCTTCAAGCACAGGAACCTTAGAAACAACTGTAAAACCTGATATATATTTAGACTGCTTTTCTCCCATCGACCTTCTTCAACTAACTTTGACGATTAATTAATCTAAGCCATCACCCTGTCTCTTAGACCCCATTCCAACTAGGCTGCTTAAAGACGTTTTACCCTTAGTTAACGCTTCTTTACTGGATATGATTAATCTGTCTTTATTAACAGGCTATGTACCACAGTCCTTTAAAGTAGCTGTAATTAAACCTCTTCTTAAAAAGCCCACTCTTGATCCAGATCCAGTTAGCTAAACTTCAAGCATGGCTTAAGGACATAAAAACCTGGAAGACCTGCAATTTTCTGATGTTAAACTCTGACAAAAGTGAAGTTATTTTACTTTGCCCCAAACACCTCTGAGTCACATTTTCTAAAGATATAGTTGCTCTAGATGGCATTACACTGGCCTCCAGCACCACTGTAAGGAACTCCCACATGAAATAAACTTCAAGGACTGACTTCTTTCACCTACACAACATTGCAAAAATCAGGCACATCCTGTCTCAAAATGGTGCCGAAAAACTAGTGCATAGATTTGTTACTTCTAGGTTGGACTATTGGAATTCCAAATCAGGCTGCCTGAATAAGTCCCTTAAGACTCTCCAGTTGATCCAGAATGCTGCGGCACATGTACTGACAAGAACTAGGAAAAAATATTTCTCCAATATTAGCTTCTCTGCACTGGCTCCCTGTAAAATCCAGAATAGAATTTAAAATCCTTCTCCTCACCTACAAAGCTCTTAATGGTCAGGCAACATCATATCTTAAAGATCTCATAATACTATATTACCCGGTTACTTGTGGTTCCTAGAGTCTCCAAAAGTAGAATGGGAGCCAGAGCCTTCAGTTATCAAGCTCCTCTCCTGTGGAATCAGGTCCTAGTTTGGGTTTGGGAGACAGACACCATCTCCACACGTGATGAGAGTAGGCTTAAGACTCTCCTCCATGGTATTTTATTTCTCTTGTTGTGAAGCACTTTGTACTTTGTTTTGATAAGTGCTCTATAAATAAAGTTTTATTATTATTATAAAGCTTATAGTTAGGGCGGGCTTGGGTGAGCCCTTAACCATCCCTTAGTTATGCTGCTATAGGCCTAGACTAGGAGACTTCCCATGATGCACTGACCTCCTCTACATTATTATTACATTATTATTAATTTAAAATTCTAGGTGGAATTTGCATTGTGCTTCCTTCTCATTGAAATTTAATTGAAGTTTAAGATATATCACCATATCAAGTGTATAAAGAGCCCTGCAGGAGCCCTTAGGAAAAAGGTTTATTAAAAATGTTGCTGTCCTGCCAGACTGGCGAGCCCAGCTCCCAGATCTGGGATCCTGGTGCAGACACTTCCCTTGTTCACATGTCACTGGCAGGGCACCCACTGGTGGACTCCAGGAGACCTCAGTATCATCAATGTGGACACCTCAAGTGCATCTGTGGGGTGTGCAGGAAGTGGGCCAGGCGCTGAGCTCCAAATTTCACCAGTAGTTTTTGTTGTGGAATTTGTAGTAAAAGAACTATTTATTTATTAGTAATAAAAGTAATACTATAATTTGCAGTAATTAATGTAGTATGACCCCTGTGTACACACACATTTTAGTCTTCTCTGTTTTCCTCTACTTTGTAAAATGCAAAATATAAAATGTAAAGTCAGATAATGATAATAGTAAGTAATGGTAATGGTAAATATTAAAACTCTCTCAGTATGTTTGTATACTTTCATCTGTCTAATGATAGGCATGTAATAAACAAAAGACTTCTTCTAAAAAAACATAACAAATCTAGGCCTTTGAGTAGTCAGAAAGACTAGAAAGGAGCTCTATAAGTACAGTCCATTTACCATCTACTAAACTATTTATATACAGCGGAAAAGAGCAAAAATAAATGACAAAAAATGGTAATAGTATGTTAGAGTTTTAACTTCTTCCTATATTTCTCTACTAAGGATGATTATGAAATATCTATTCATGTTTTGGTTTTCTTTGGCCGAAAGGTTAATCTTATTCAGCCTATGAGGTTAACTGAAACAAACTTCTGATGGCATTATAGCATGTGTTCAATCTAAAACGTGCCTAATAAAATTTGCTAGCTTTGAAGAGGGACCTTGCTTTTCATCTAGCTTTAAGACCTTAATTACTGATAATGAGCTTACACCTAAATTCATTTCTGGTGAATCAATTTACCACACCGCACACCTAGGGCCATTTAATATTCCAGTTTGGAGAGCAGTAGAATAAAATATCAACATCATCAAAGTTTATATTGACAATGACTTTGTCTGACAAGTAGTTTTTCGTTTTTTCCAAACATTTCTCAGTATGTAGACAACTGATAAATTAATATTTATAGACTCAGTTTCTAAAGATAGAAAGTAACAGGGATACCATCTGTGCTTAACAGTGAAAAAGACCTCTTTCACTTTATGGTCGAGGAAGAAGTGGTGGGGGATGTCCATGGAATAACAGCTCATTGTTATTGAAGTTAAATGTGTTTTACAGCACCTCGATAAATGTGAAGCAAGAAATTTTACTTCAAGGGCTCTTATACTTGCTGACTGCATATGTGTGGTAAGTGCTAACTGTATTTACTGCGTTGTGAGTCTTAATTTGAAACTGTGGCCGGAAGACAGTGTTTTCAGTCTTGTTAATGCTCCCTTGACGCAGCTCCGTAACGATGCCTGCCATCGCTGTACCTGGATGAGACAGTCCTGCATCCAGCTGTGTTCTCGCGCACCGCACCGGAGCGTGCCAGGCGCGAGACAGGACCGTATTCACCGGCGGCTGGAGAGATCTTTCCTCCTGGTTAACCGTGAAGGCTGGCAAAAAAGATACAGGTGTCCCACGAGACCCGGTTGCTGCCTATCGACGAGAAAGGGGGTGGGGGGTGGTGGGGTGGGGGCACCGTCGCATCTGTTGCCTGGGTGAATTCATTAACACGTTAGCATCCAGCTAGCTAGCTAGCTAGCTAACGTTATATTCCTCGGTACCTAACGTAATAAGGAGGTTTAAGTTACACCGAAAATCACGAATGTCATCACGCGTTTCTGGTGGACACCGCTCGACATGAATCTTCAGTAAATACTGGGTTCGGTTACGGGGCGATATATTACGTCCGGAGAAGAAAACGTACCTTAAAGGTGTCGGAATGGATTTCATGTAAGGCTAGGGAGCTAACGGGAGCTAGCAGGCTAGCTTCATGGAAATACAGTTGTAGACTATGCGGCTGCTGCAGAGCGTAGCTTGTAGCTACACACCCTGCTAGCTAACATGGACTGTTTGTTTCCCATTAAGTCTAACGGTGTCTCAGATAGGTAAATACAATGATAATACTGCATTCAATAGTCAGCTAAAAGGCCGACGCGACAATGGAGTCTTTCCTGCAGATCGCTCCCCATTCCCTGGCTATAGTGCTGTCCAGGGTCGGGGCTGGGGAGGCGGTGGGGGCGGTCGGGGTGTCAGAGAGCGACGAGTTGCCGAAACACCACACCGGCTATGAGATTTTTGCCGATTTCAAAGCAGAAAATACCCAGCACCATGTGTGGAACCAGCGGATTACTGAGGCTGTTTCCGAGACTTTCTTTCTGGGATGGATAGATGAGCACGTGCTGTTGATACAGGGGAAGGAGGACCATCTGGAGGTGCTGAGGGAGGGATGGATGCGGAGGTCCCTCAATCCGCCACGGGGATTCACCATCAAATACCTGGGTAAGGCCTCCACACCTGTCTGCTTAAGTTTAGCCTAATTTTCGTGAGCTTGTGAGTGTTTCCATGGAGACTACCTCCATTCAGCACCGAGACATTGATGCTGCCCATCATCATCATCATCATCATCATCATCGTCATCGTCATCATAGCCTGCTGAACTATTTCTCTGTTGCATTCAGGCTTCTAAAACTGATTAGTCAGATATTCCATTGGCATGCGCCACATTGAAGCAATTACATAAATGGAAACATTTATTATAATTGCCTTAAAATCTTATAGGTGGATGGAAAAATTTAATTGCAGTCTCTAATTTGTACCACATAATTTGGTTCAATAACTGCTTTCCTACATTTTATTTGTACACATTTTATGCCTGCACATGTTCAGAACTAGACTACTTGTAGTCATTAAATTAAATTAAATTAACTAATGCAGAAGTCCAAATTAATTTTCTCTTGCACTTGTAAATCCCCCAGAATAAGACATCTAACTAAACTGTAACTCATTTGGCAGTCTTATACTAACAGCCAGTGATGTAGGAGGAAGAGGTGAAAAAGGCCTAACGTCACTTTTCTTAGCTTTTTGTTTCATAAAA